>NW_027202316.1:2215000-2697500 GCF_024711535.1 Dipodomys merriami
CCTGTGCCTGATGTCCCTGATCCGCAGTGCCCAGGCTGAGGGTGCTACAGTGGGGTGCAAGCAAGCTACCATGCAGGCTGGCCTGGTCCACAGGAGCCTTTGCTGACTACACAGGGTCTTTGGGCTCTGCATTCCATATTGCTATGGACAACTTGCATCATCAGTTGGAAGAATTGCCTGGAAAGGAGGCAGCGTCTCCTGTTCACCCCTAGGTACCCTCAGGGTCACTGCCTCACCATTTTTTTTTTATAACTTCACTTCCTACAGATAGCATTTAGCTTTGTATAAGGAAAAAAACACCCAGTTTCTTATCTGCTCACATTGCTCCAGATGTTTCTCCTCCTACTCTTGTCTTTCTTAATGACTCTGAGGGGTTTGATTACCAGCAAGGTTAAAGCTGTCAAATTATTCTTGGATCTCTTCCATGTCTTTCTTGCTTTCTCTTTTAAAATCCATCCAACTTCAATTTTGAAACCTGCACTGATGGATCGATGAGTTTTCTTTCATAATTTTAGTTCAATCACAATACTACAGCTTCACATTTGGGAAGATATCTCACTTTCCCCTCTATGCTGTGGATTGGTTGGAGGTCTATGTCTCTCCTCCCTGTTGGCACCCCAAGCCCAGACACATGCCCCAACACTGGAGAAGCAGGAGTAGGCAGAAGGGCTATAAGGAGACTTAAGGAGCCATGAAGACAAGATCCTCATCTGTGCACCCAGGACTCTTTAGTGTGGGAGGGATGCAGGAGACAACCAACTACCACCCTGCTGAGCATCACCTTTGGTGGGGACTAAAGGCATGTGTCTTTGTTGATGTAATGGTCATGCATTATCAAGTTGCCACAGTTTATGGAAAGGCCTATACACAATCATGGTAAGCAGAACAAGACTTGGGGCCCACAGGATCATTCCAAGATACCTCCACTCTCTCACCAAAATCCAATAAGGAGGTTATGGACCCCCCCAGGTGATATCTGCTTGAATCCTTGAGACCAGTTGGGACAGAAGGAGAGAGTTCTGGAATTTGAATACTGAGTTCAGTGTCAAGATTTTAAGATCCACATTTTCTAGTATAATGTTAGCAGTAAGAGGCAATGGTGGGTGTTTTCTCTCATCTTGGATTTGTGTTGTCACTTCAATTCTGGGTTTTTCTTGATCCTCAGGGGTGGAAGAAGGGACGCCAGAGCAGGTACTAGCTATGAGTCCTCCAGCAAATGCTTGTGTTGTGCCTTTGGGAATCTGAACCTTTGCCCCCCTCCTTTGGGATTCATGAGTCTCAACCTCATTAGACCTCAGTTGGGGTGGCTTTTGTAAAAGTGTCAAGAATAACAGTAATTACATCTTTGCAATACACTCAGCATCTTTCAAAATATATCTTCATTTACTGTTTATTCGGTGTCATTGGAATATCTCTGCCATTGTACAAGGGAGAGTTAGATGGCAGCTAAAACTACCTAATATGTTTTCCTCTGGGATTCTTCACCCTTGTCCTGGACATTCACAGAACAAGTAGCTATTTGCAAAACAAACAAACAACAACAACAACAAAAAAAAGGCGTGGGGAGAAATCATCAATTAAAAAAATACTTATTTATTTTTGGGTTAGACCTTGCAACTCATCTCAAGTGATTTTCACCATCTCTACCCTCCACTCCAAGGGTCAAACTTTCCAGGGGATGGCAATTATCCTACTTTAAACTTAAAGCAAATACTTAGCTTTTCCATACATCATTGTGATACACACACATGCATTCCAATTCGTTGATATTTCTTCTGAGTAACTTTCTGATGAAACTGATCCTTCTGTTTTTATTAAAGAGGTAGGATTCATATACTCATTAAATAAACTTTTATAATAATCATTTGCAATGAAACCCTTTTCAGGAATAATTCACTGTAAATAAGACAATTTTAAGCTTATGTTTTAACATACACTACAGACACACTGTGTGTGTGTCACAAAGGCTTTCTTTGTATCAACAGTGCCTCATTGGATGGTAGCTTTCCTATACATTAATTTTTAAACTCAAATATTCAGATCCAAGTATTGAATATACTTAATTGAGTTTGCATAGATCTGCTTATTTGGCCAGAATGTTATAAGAGGAGATGGGGCTGGACAAAAGAGTTCATTTAGGGGCTGGGAAGGTGACTCAGTGGTACAGCGCTTGCCTTGCATGCCTGAGGCCCTGGGGTCGATTCCTCAGCACCACATAAGCAAAAAGAAAAAAGCTAGAAGTGCTGCTGTGGCTCAAGTGGTAGAGCACTAGCCTTGAGCTGAAGAGCTGAGGGACAGCGCCCAGGCCCAGAGTTCAGACCCCACAACCGGACCCCCCCCCCAAAAAAAAAGAGTTCATTTAGACACACACTTGTCATCGATTAGCAGCAGTCATTCCTTGTTTGATTATATCACATACATTCTTAAGATCCTTACTCAAAGGTCAAAGTCAGAGTTTTCAAAAGGAATATTAAAAGTGACAGGTGCACTGGTGGCTCATGCCTGTAATCCTAGCTACTCAGGAGGATGATATCTGAAAATCTAGGTTTGAAGTCAACCTAGGTAGAAAGTACGAGACTTTTACCCCAAATTAACCAGCACAAAGCTGGAAGTAGAGCTGTGGCTTATGTGATAATGTGGCAACCTTAAGGGAAAAAGCCAGGCTAGAGCATAAGGTTCTGTGTGCAAGCCCTCTTCTTGGCACAAAACTAACAAACAAACAAAACTCATATTGGAAATCCTAAGATTAAAATACCATGCTCTATGGCAGAGTGTTCTTGAATGTATGTAATGAATATATAAGTTTCTCTATTTTGTGTATGTGTGCTTAAAGAAAATGATTTTCAATAAATAAATGAAAATCAGAGTAAAATACATCATATACCTTGGAGTGCATTTTTTGTGTTCTTTAGTGTTTTTTTTATTCCTACCTTATGCTTAGAACTTGAATTTTCCTACAAATTCCCCTATTATTTTTCTGACTCATTTTACTTATTTAGGACTAGTAGTCTCCTCCTCCTCCTCCTCTTCTTTAATTGGATTACCAACTTTAGCAGAAAGGTAGAGATGCTTTTTCACCAAATTGTGCTAAAGAATTTAAGAAACACATTCTCATCCTTGAGTTCAAAAGTTAATGTGTTGAGAAGGGACATGGAAGGTGTGTAAAAAAGACACAAAACTAGAGCCACTCCAAAAGACAGCAGAATAGAAGGAATCTACAAGGAGATCAGACTGTGACTCCCCACCTCCTCTCCACCATCCCAAGGAATAAAAACAGAGAATCATAGTAGCAAAGTGCTTGCCTAGCAAGTGCAACGTCCTGGGTTCGATCCCCAGTACCAAAAAAGAAAAGACAAAAAAAATACAGTTAAAAAAAAAAACAGAGAATCAGAAAGAATAAAACTTCTAGATCTGCTCTTGACAGATTTGGAGGACTCAGAGATGCTTCTTTGAGTGGCCTGGAAACACAGTTTAAACGAGTTCTTAAACTTTTAGGAATGACAAAATTCAAAACATGTTTTGCCAGGCACTTTTTCCCCCCTCTTAATTTTTAAGCCCCCATGCCTTACAAGGGGAATTTAATCGTATGTTTCCGATTCATTTACACTTAACTCATCAAAATCCTGCTTTGTAGAGTTATTTGATGCTTAAGATGGGTATGAGTCTCTTGTATTTTTTTTTTTTGGGGTCCGGTTGTGGGGCCTGAACTCTGGGCCTGGGCACTGTCCCTCAGCTCTTCAGCTCAAGGCTAGCGCTCTACCACTTGAGCCACAGCGCCACTTCTGGCTTTTTTCTTTTTGCTTATGTGGTGCTGAGGAATTGAACCCAGGGCCTCAGGCATGCAAGGCAAGCGCTCTACCACTGAGCCACCTTCCCAGCCCGAGTCTTTTGTATATTTTTTACTCACTGAGTTGCTTTCGGCCAGCTAGCAGTGAGTATAACTTTAACCACTGGAAATTTAATCACAATGGTCAATGAAAGATTCACCCACTTCAAATGTCTTTCCCTTTTCTCACACTTTTTGGCTGGCTTCAAAGACTCTAAGGAGGGATAAGACAGCCAACTTTGACACAGTGACATTATTTGGATTGAAAGGCCACCTTTCTTGGGGGATTGTTTACTACTTTCCTCAAAGACAATGTCAATGTCTTCATGTTCTGAAGTCTTTTCTTACCTGCCTCTGATGTAGCCCAGATTGAACATGTGATTGCTATGGATATGTCTTCTCTCTTAGGTAAAAGAACAAGCCTTAGGACTTTGGGGCAGAAACTTGTTCATACAAAATGAAATAGGCAATCCATTAAGGAATATTGGGCAGTACCAGACTGGATGGAAATTAGGACAACAAGACTAGAGCCTGGGACACCTTACACATCCTGGCACTGTCAATGGGGGCATGAAGGGCTCCAAATGTGTTCTGCCATCATGGTAGCTGGTGGCCTCAAGACACAGAGAAATGAAGGCTTTTAATAGGCTCAACTTGTTTCATGGGCTTAGTTTCTTGCTAGCAAGGAAAAGCATCTAATTCTATCTTAGCAACAATGTTATTTCCCCAAGGACACAGGAAAAGGAACTGAGTGTTACCAGCCCCTTCAGGGCAAAGACTGTTCCTTATCCTCAGATTCTAGAGTCAGGGTCCATCTTTTAAAGTCTTCTAAATGAGGAGATGTTCCTTAGGAGAGTGACAAAGATAGAGCAGTCGAATACTCTTGTGTGAAAGGCAAATGGAATAAAATAGACCTGGAGGACTTCCAGTTTCCAGTAAGATGGAAGGATCTACTTTGCATGGAATGTTTGAGATAACTGCTATTTGAGAGCACTTAAAGCTACACAGCAGTAGGCAGGTTCAAAAGAAGGTTGTACTCTATAATACTTACTATCACACCAAGAAGGAGCTTACTGTCTTTATCATTGTCACTGACTCATAGATCCAATGCATTAGAAGTATCAAAACACAAAGAGAAAGGCCTCTGAAGAAAATGCTGCTACTTCAGACTCATGCAAAAGGAATTGGAAACTCTGAAACCCAGACATCTACTAATTTCTCTCTATCTCCTCATCTTCTTTCTCTCTCCACATCTCCCCCCACCCTCCATCTTCTTCTGTTTCAGACCTCAAGTTACCCAAAGGCAATAGCCTATAGCCATGTGAATGAGCCAAAACTCTCAGCCAGAGGCTCCTTCTCCTCCATTCTGGGGAGCCATGGTCTCCAGAGAATAGGACAAACTCATTGCTTTTACTCTTTCTCTGTCTCCTACCACTTGGCCCCAGATATAGCCATGATTGCAAAAGTTCATGGAAGAACAGGTTAATGAAAGCCCAAGCTTTCTCACTGGGGGACAAATAAGTGGAGTCTCAACCAATGTGCTCCTTGTGTAGAAAGGGACTCAAGATTTAAGAGGAGTCACAAGAAGAGAATGGCTAACTCAGCCCTGTGTTCAGTGAAAATATCTATCATTCAGGGATGAAATTGAAGTAACAATATTGTCTAATGGAGAAAAGCTGAAAGAACTTCCTGGCTAATCAAGGAAATGCTGACAGAAGTTCCTCAGACAGAAAATAAATGATAGAAGAGGAAAGGCTGAAACATCAGGAATTAAAATGAAAAGCCATGGGCTAGTGATAAACAGTATTCTCTTTAGTTATATGAAAGAAAATCTGTTTGACAGTGAAGGTAAAAGTTAAAATACTGACTGATGGAATTATCAATGTATATAGAGGTAACAAAGTACAACTATTATCTAAGGAGAGAGAGAGTTAAACATTATAACAATGATTTTACCTTTCACTGCAGGTGATGAAATACTAATATCAGTTGTTTTCATTTAAGCCAGCTACAGAAAGATAAATATATATTAGAAGTTTTAGAGCAAAGTCTAGAATATAAATATAATAGGATATATTCTAAAGCACAATAGGTTAAACTGAAAGTCTGAAAAATGCTCCTTTTAACTCCAAAAAAGGAGAAAATAAGAAATAAGAATTTTCTTAACAGAGGGAGTAAGTAGAAAACAAATAAAATGATCAGACTAAGTCCTAGTAAGAAAATAATTGCTTTAAATCAAAATGTGCCAAATATATGAATTAAAACAATGAGATTGAAGTTACTAAAAGAAAAACTTCAAACACTATAATATAGGCAGATTAAAAGAAAGGTATGGAAAAAATAAGTAGTATATGTCTAGGACAAGCAGTAGAGGTCAAAAGCTATGGACATATGACCATATAACCTGATGCTAAGTGAAATGAATCCCAAAATAGGGACACAAGATGTTTTATCTTTGTTGCTGTTCTTCTTAATGGACTTATAATGTACTATATAATTTTTTTGTTTCTTTTGAATGTTCTTCTCCCATGGTATAACCCTTGTTGTCACTGTATTTGATTCTGGTGCCCTGCATCTTGTATATACATTTTTCTAATTTGGGAAGGGGAAGGGAAATAACAAAATGATGAAATAAGGATACAGTATGACCCATTGTAACAATGAGATGTACAAGATACTATGTTGAAAACGAACTTTAAAACTTTGCAGTTTGTGGGGGGGGAGGGAGGGAGAAGGGAGGGAAGAGTTGGGGAGGTGAGGAGGAAACAGATGGTAGGGTAAATATAAAGGAGGGTGTAACAATGCTTGATAGGAAATGTACTCATCACCTTGCTCCTGTAACTGTAACAGTATCTTTACAATAAAAATATATTAAAAAAGAAAAGTATGCTAAAATGCCATGTACTATATTAAACATAATTTTATCAAGTCACAGTGGCTATTCCATGTTAGAAAGAGTTGACTTTAGAGAATAAAGAAAAAAAATGCCAAGGAGGAAGAATTTAGCAACATGGTGAAGAGCTGCGCTCCATTTGCCAAATAGATATAGCAATCATAACTATATATGCATGCAATAACAGAGCTCAAAACAAAAACTAATCCCTTCAGGGAAAAAACAGGAGAGAGCAAGGGAAGGGGTGACATTTTTCAAAATGAAATGTACTCATTACCTGACTTATATAACTGTAACCCCTCTGTACATCACCTTTATAATAACAATAGAAAAATAAAAAACTGAAAAAGTATGAAGAAAAGCCACCCCCCCACACACAAAAAAAGCAATAACTCTTAGAATCACAGGAGAACACAAATCCACAAGTGTCATTAATGATATTAACACTCTTCTCTCAGTAACAGATGTCTCAAAGATTTAAACCTGAGCAAAACTTCAGCAAGAGATTCTTATTTGTAACACCAGAAGTGTATTCTATGCCAGACAACAATAAAATACTGTTTAAATTTTAATTAAATACTTAATAGAATGCCTGTAGAAGACATTGCTAAGAGAAAGGGAGCAAGTTTTAGAGTGGGAGAAAACATCTGCAAATTAAATATTTGGCTGGAAATGTTTTATCTATCTTAAAATTCTTAAAACTTGACAACTGAAAAGTTTTGTAAAAAAATTGAAACTGGGACAACATCTCGAACAGCCAGAAAGTCTACCAAGGATGGTAGTAAATAATTATTGTGTATGAAAAGATATTCAGCAAGATTAGCTATTAGGAAAAATCAGTTAAAACTATGATGTGACAGGAATACTCACATCCTATTAGTGGTAGATTAAAAGCAGCCAGTTTTCTTACATCCAAAATGTCTGAAGGACTGGAATTTTATTGATGATCAGAACAGCAGAGACACTGCCATCAGCACATCTGGGCAGAATGAAATGGGACTCTAAATCTTGTTCTTCTGCGTCCAGTTCAGTGTCGTAATAATGCTTAAGGAAAGTGAGCAGGAATTCAACAAATATTCACTCAAATATTTATCACAAAAAAGCTTCCCACATTCCACCTATCAGTCAAGTCATAGAAGCTTGAATTCCAGCTGGGAAGTGATAGCCAGATGGTAGCAGTTATCTTCTTACATGTGAGATGGTCTAGTTTCCAAAAAAAAAAAAAAAAAAGTCAACAACAACAAAAAAACCCACAAGAATTGTCAGCCAGTCACTGGTGGCTTGCCCCTGTAATCTTAGCTACTCAGGAGGGTGAGGACCGAGGATTGTGCATGGAAGTCTGGGAGAGCCTTATCTCGAATTAATCAGAGAAAAAGTTGGAAATGGCACTGTGGCTCAAGTGGTAGAGTGTTAACTTCAAGGAGCTCAGGGACAGAGCCCAGGTCCAGAGTTCAAGCCCCAGGACTGTCAAATAAAAAAGGCTTCAGAATCATTATCATTGCAAAATTGAGAAAGAGCTATATGAACACTCTCAGATTTTAGTTGGAAGATAAATGAAGGATTACTAAAATGACTTAGGAAACAGGCAAATATTTACAATTAATTCATTTGATGGAAATATTTTATCTACAATCAAGAAGGTAAAATATGCTGACAGAAACTGGTAAATTAGCTGACATAAAAGCAAAACACATTCAAAGTGGCATGCGCATAAAAGAGCACTAGACAGAGCACAGAAGTCCGCTGTACCTGCTTTTTAGTTGACTCCAAAAATAATTTGTTGAGGAGATTATTTAACCACTCTGAGCATCTGTTTCACCATCTGTAAAATAGGATTTTACAAGTGCTTTAAGTGGCAGAGTGCTATCCTTGAGCAAAAAAAAAAATGGCTCAGAGATAGTACCCAAGTCCTGAGTTCAAGCCCCAGGATCAACACACACACACATACACACACACACACACACACACACACACACACACACACACACACACACACACAAAACTGCATATCTTCATATAGGTCTTGGGAAAAGAAAAAGAAAATGTATTTAAAGTTATCTACTATTACTATTTTTCTTCATTATATAAAAAAGACATATAGAATTCAAGCCTTCGGGAAGGCTTTATTCTTTGCAAAGGTCACAGACTTTCCTCGTAAGTGCAAAGGAGTCCTTGAGCATCACTTCTGTGAAGCATGGAACAAGAAGCCAGGCTCAGGTTGTAGAGGATCTAGATCTTGGCTAGGCTTTGCTATATCAGCTGGCTGAGGGACTGAAAAGGAAATCAAATCACTTTAACTTTCAGGTCTTTGGTTGATATCTACAAATGGTTTGAGCTGGCCACAGGCCTCTTCCATGTCCTTCCTAGGACCCACAATGCATGAGCAATGCCCTGATCTACCATGGGGTCCGTGTGGTCATCCCACCAACTAGGAACCCATTTATCACTGTAACAGCACAACCACACTAGTCAGCTCAGACTGAGCAGGCTCTGAGCAGTTCAGGCAGGCTAACTTTGTCTTTTGCAGTAAGCAAACAGAAGAAATCTGACATCTTGAGTCCCCTGGGGGCTGCCTGAACTAGCGAGTACTCCAGGTGCTCTGCTGACTGGTCTTTTGTACTGGTAATGCTTTTAATATGACAATGTCTTTACTTTTGTTTCTGGCAAGAATTAATATATTACTTATGATACTTAATAAGGAACAGATGCTCTCAATGAGCATGGGGCCTGGTTGCCCATTAATTCTGGTTGGATGTTTCTTGCCGTGGTGAATGGAAGCAGACGGAGGAGTTGATCCACACGATGTGTTGCAAGAGCAAAGTCGTCGTCCGTAGACAGTAGAGCTGAGAACAATTGCTCTGGATAATTCAAAATGGATGAGGCAATGATACGACGCTTAAAATTAGAAAAGCATTTGGTTTGTAGAGTTAAAAGCTAATAGGCCCTATGGCCCTGAAGCGGTTCCAGATGTTGGGATGTGACGATAGGGAACGGAGACCGTATAGCTAATGAGCCAATCACCGTGGAGCAGCTACTATGAACAAAACATTCTCTCAGGGTTATCAATGGCACGATGTGAGATAGTTACGTGTAGAAGAGGCTCTACCATGTGAGAAGAACGCGTTCCAAACGACAAATCCACAGATCTTCACTCGCATCTGCCAAGGGACCTTTCCAATGTCATAGACACAATTAAGCTGCTGCATTCTGATGCTTTTTAAAATTAGCTTTTTGATATTTTTAAACTTTTATTGCAGAAATTTCCAAAGATACGCAACAATTGAGACACATTGTGTTTCTTCTATGTTCCGTAGCCTCTTGTGAGGGTGTGTTTATACGTGTGTGTGTTGTATATGAATCAATTTTGCTTTGTTCTGTAAAACCTTTACCTCTAGAGGTTTTTTTTTAAATTTTAGGTAGACAAAAAAGGGATAAATGTTGCTGATTTTATCTAGGGCTGTTTAAATGATATACTATGTGTGTACGTAACCCACTGGGGTAGCTTAGATGATTATTTTTGAACATGACAGGAGTCCACATTGCTGGGTCACTGCTGTTGAGCTCCATGGTGTGGTGCCCTGGTGCAGTGCTCAGCTGGATCCTCATGTTGGGTCTAGCCCCATGACTTGGCTATTGGGACTTTAGCAGATGTGTGACAGAGATGAGCTTGTGTGGTTGGGCTTTTCTTCATGTTCTTCTGTAGCCACAACAAGAGCTCCCCTGCAAGCTCTTCTTCTTCAGCCAGATCTCGCAGAATGCATCTGGTGAGAACCCAGCCTACACCAGGGAAGGGGAGGCGGAGGAGAGGGCGCAAGTCCAGTGACACCCACAGCCTGGCACAGAGGCTCCAGCCCCACGAGACTGGGGATGAAAGATCACTGCAGAAAACCAATACGTTTGTGGTGGCATGTTTCACAACAATAGCTTTCTCAGTCATCACAAAGAGAAACTTATATAATGGAGAACAGGGTGGTTTTTCTGTTCCAACTATAAAATCACCACAGATTGACTTAGGGCTGGCATGTATGTGCTAGAAGAGTTACCTTGAGGGACCCAGTGGCTCTCAGAGCAGGCCAGTACTTTAACAAATGGAACTGATCTTAGAAAAATCAGAAGATAGCAGGGTAAATAGGCAAGTCCCTAGAAAATGAGTCTGATAGGCATGAGTTGTCAGTGCACCATAGGGCAGACGAAGGGGCTGAGTTCTATCCAGGGACTCTCTTTTCTTCAGAGTACTACTCTGTTGGAGTTGAATGCACAAAGAAACAACAAGGCTAGAAAAGTTCAGTTTACCAAGTCCTGTCATGGAATTATGATTATTTTCCTGACCACAGGTATATTGAAGAAAGCAAGAGTAGACTCCTCTTGGCTCATGTTGGTTTCCAGTTAATGATAAGACCTTTTGCTAGTAATATATAGGCACAGCCTTTTGAGGAAAGAGGAAAACACATGGACTTTAGTAATTAGATGAAAAATCATTTATATTGTATAATAGCTTTGTATCTTTGGTTGGCCAGCTGACTCCAAATGAAGTTTAACACATATGGAACTTAGAGTTTTATCACCAAGTAGTCCAACTACATTACATAGACAAGCAAATTACATGTGGATATTAATTAGTTATTCATATCCTTCAGGAACTCAGAGAAAAAGTCATTGTATTTAAAGTTAATATCAATTGACTATAAGCTAATGTTTCTGAAATATTTTTAAGTATTTAGGTTTCATTTATATTATTTAAAAAATTATGGAGTGATGTGATTGTCCAAAGCACTTCCAACCAAGCCACATAGCTTAGGGATGATAGAAAGGATTCAGAGATTTCAGATAATTATATATTTCTCTGATCTACTCTCCACCCTCTAATGAACCATGTTGCTTACTTTCTTCTACAGAGGCTTTTTGTAATCAAGAAGAGTCCAGGGAAACACCAGCAGTACTGTAAAGTATGCAAGAAAGCCAGTAAGAAAAGCAGATTGCTATGGAAAGAGAAAGATCTGGAAGTCACAATAATTACATTTTCACTTTAACTTAGTTGCTGCTGAAAGAAAACAAGCTTGCTTGGCCTGGCTGAAAAGTTTCCTGTGTTTCACACTGGCATTGGAAGGTAGTGGATTTTCTTTCTCAAGTTCCCATCTGAAGATTATGCCATCACTGTAGGCCTGAGTTACTTTTCAAAAGGTAATGAGTTAGCACTCCTCGATGGTGCATTTCCAAAGACAAGCTGAGCCTGTACAAAAGGAAGAGACATAAATGTGGGTACAGGAGTGATGGAAAAGTTTTAAGGCTTGAAGAGACACCATACCTTTCCTCATGTCCACACTTTAAAAAAAAATTTTATTGTAAAGCTACTGTACAGAAGGGTTACAGTTTCATGAGTAAGGTAATGAGTACATTGCCTATTGAGCATTGTTACCCCCTCCTTGGTTTTTCCCCTATTATCCCATTCCTCCCCACCTCCCCAATACCTCCCCTCCCCCCCCCCACACCCGCAAGTTGTCATCCTTACCTTTTTTGACTGTTGTGTAACCTCTAGAAATCTGAATTCACCTGTGTGCATATTCCTCATGCTAAAAAGCCCACACTTAAAACCAGGACATGGTATGAAGGGAAATGACATGCAAATGACGGTGACTGAAGGGGCTCATCCGCCCCATGATAGGCCAGCCCAGCTCTAAGCCTGCCTGGTAGGATAGGCCACAGGGACATTTAATATGCCTCCCCGCTGGGCCAATTGCGGTGGGCAGCAGCATCTTGGCTGCAATTATGGTTAGTAACTAGAGCACAAGCAGTGGTTGTCTCCTTCATGGGGTAAGAGGGGCATTCTGTATCACCTCAGAATTTTTTATTTTTTGTTTTGTTTTGTTTGGTGCAGGTTCTGGGGCTTGAACTCAGGGTTTGGCCTTGATTTCAGGTCCTTGAGCTTTTGTGATCAAGGCTGGCACTGGCTTACTTGAGCCACAGCTTCAGTTCTGGCATTTTTGGTGATTACTTGAAGTAAGAGTCTCACAGACTTTCCAGCTCAGGCTGATTTTGAACCACAACAGTTCTTAGTCTCCTGACACCAGCACCCAACTACCTTAGATGTTCTTAATCTCAAAAATTGCTTTCCTTCTCTCAGCACTTTATCATTTGGATAAACAAGAGCCCTAGTGGATCTGTATCTTGGGCTCAAGGGACAAGGACTGGTGAAAACGGAAGAGGAAGGGATAGCAGAAGGGATACTGGAAGAGAGAAGGAAGTTTTTCCACTGCTGTTTCCTGCTAGGCAACTAACTCTCACTTATCCTAAATGAGAGGGGCCAGCACAGGGAAGGAATATTCTTTATTTTATAAGAACTACCCTGCCACTTTAACAGTGTCCATCAAGACTCTTCTGACCAATTATTGATATCATCAGCTAGAAATATTGTCTCATAGGCATTGCAATCTTCAAGGAAATCTAAAAGTATGTGAGGGATAGAACTCAACAGAACAGCTATTCAAATTCTTTAGTAAATGAGGCATCTATCTATATATATAGACCATATATATAGATCTATATATAATACCATATATTGATATATCAATAGATGGCATATGTGTGTTTATGTATATATATAAATATGTATCTATCTATAGATAGATCTAGCTAAATAGATAGATCTATATAAGGTATATATATATACATAAATACATACCATATATGGTATATAAGATATATTCATATATGATATATATAAATCTAATCTATGAAGTAAAATTAGAGAATATAGTATGCTTAAAAACTAGAGACTGCTAAGGGTAAGCCAATATCTTCTTCAACTCAGGGAAAATAAGACACAGCTACTTTAAATCTTTTATACTAAATTTTGAAAGTAGGGATTAAAAAAGGAAGAACGTTCATTGAACCTCAATGGAAAAGTTAGCCAGGATTCATAAATGAGAGGCCATTGTTCATAAAAGGAGACAGAGACAGAGGCAAAGATAAGAGAGATGGGGGGGCGGGGAGAGACTGAGACTTTTAATGAAATAACTTTAGTTAATTTTACGGTACTCAATGATCTGTTTAAACATAAATTAGTTTGCACTTTTAGCTGAAGCTCAGTAACAAAATACAAGTTATTGCATATGATTTATATTGGAACTTCAAATCAGAATAGGGAATTTGAAATATAAAGCCTAAAATATGCAGCATGGCACGACTCAGAGCTCGGCAGCGAGAATGCACAGAACCAAGTACAGTTGGCACTTTATAATTGCAAGTGGCATGGCATTTCGGCAAAGATCCAATTTTTTTTAATGCATATGACTCAATAGAGAATGTTTTTGTTCATGAAGTATAACTATACTGCTGTTAACAGCCATTCAGGTGCTATCATGTGTCCTGAGCTGCCACAGGCTACAGACAAATTTTCTTGAGCAATGTACCAGCACACATATCAGAGCCAAGAAAGGTAAGATACTACAATTAAGATCTGGATTTACATAAAATGTACATACAAAGATACTCAATTTCATAAAGGTGTACATATATACCCTTTATATATTAGATATATACCTTTATGCATGATATATACCTACACCTTTATATATTATATGATAGATAATATATCCTATCCTACAAATATATCCTACAATATAGGTGTAATATATTATATACTATGCATATATACACATCTCACAACCAATATAAGTTATACATATGCATGAAATGATATACAAAATATATGTTATGTTACATAAATGTATGTGTGTGTATATGAGCATATATATAACTATTTCATTTATTAGGGATGAACATCATGGAGCCATCAGGACCGCCATTATAAAATAATTCAGAGAGCTTATAAGAAATTAAGTATGTTTTTCTTTAAATTATAATCATTTTGTTTTCAGCTTTCATTTTTCTCAGTCACAGGTTCTCGTGACACAGGTAGCTGGGATTGTGGAGGCATTTTGTCGCCTAGTTTTTGTAAAGTTCATTTATCTGATACAGTTAGCACCAGATCATTTGACTGTGTGTGTCTGCCATGTGGTGGATTCACAGCTGTCAGACATGAGGGCAAAAGAAGAAACATCTGGGCCATTTTATTTAGTAAACAAAACTAGTAATTTTTCAGTTTGTTCAGTGACCTCTAAGCTTCACCTCAAGGTCAGCGTCATGGAGCTCAGCCAGAATCACTGCCTTGACCCAGTCACACAGCCCTGTGTGAGCTCACCATGGTTTGCTGCATTCTCCATGTCCTCAAGTCCCCCAGAATGTCTCCTGTTATGGACTGAAGGTGTGTCTCCTTTGGTCTTTACTTTCCCATTTGCTCCTCCCTGCCTACTGCCAACCACTTTTCTAGTTCTGCTCTGTTTCTGAGTTTGGTTATTTAGGATTGCACCTATGAACAGTATCTTTAGTTACCCACCTCTCCTGTTCTGTAGCTCTGGTGCTACCAGAAAGAGTTCCTTATTTCTATGACTGAATAATGGTCCATTGTACTGCATATATGCACATATTATTCATGCATAGAATATATATATAACATCACATATATGTATACATGGTATATAAGTGTATATATATAAAAGTATATGTATATATATTATGTAGTATGTGCATCACAATTTGACATGCCAGTTGCCTCCACGTTTTAATTTTTGTGAATAATGCTGTAATGTGTAATGCATACAGAGTTCAAGTTTTAACCTTTTTTGAGGAAACTTTGTATTTTTGTACTAATGGTTGTGCTCATTTACATTGGGCCCATGTGAATTTACAGAAGAGTGGTACTAATTTGCATAAAGCCTGTACTACTTTACATAAAGGTTGTATTGATTTACATAAGAGCTGTGCTAATTTGCATAAGGGTGGTACTAATTGACATTCCCATCCACAGTGTGCAAGTTCACTTTTTTCACACCCTCTGTAGCAAGGTTGTCACTCATCTTTATGATAATAGAAACTCTGAGAAGTTATGAGGTGATATCACATGACACTTCTGGTTTTCTTTTCCCTCCTGATTGTTATTAGGGACGTTGAGCATCTTTTCTGATACCTGCTGCCCATTGTTATGTCTTTGGAGACATTTCTATAAAGGTTCTTTGTCTTTTTAATTTTTTGCTACTGAATTGAATACTTTATGTATTTGGAAATTAATCTTTAATCAGATATATGGCTTGCAGGTATTTTCTCTCATTCTATAGTTTGCCTTTTCATTTCTTTAGTTGTGTGTCTATTTTGTATGTGTACATCTCTTCCTATTAATCAAAATTGATCTCTTCCTCTGTCTCTATAGCTCTTTTCCTTTCTATACACACACACACACACACACACACACACACACACACACACACACACACACACACACACATTATAAAAGTCTAGCAAGCAAAAAGCAGATCGAATTATTTCCACTGCAGGGTGTGATGAATTATATTAATATATAATAGTACTTAAATTTCATAGATATAATGAACACTTTTTAAAATCATAAACTATTATGTAGCTGAATAACTCTGAATGAACTAATGTGATGCTCTGTCCCTGTCATCTCTACATTCCTTTTATATTTTGTATTTCTGTGTATGTTATGCAATAAATTTTCATAATAATCTTTACTCTGATGTTCTGGCACTTGTTTTCTATTGGAGTATCACATACTTTTCTCATAATAATTTGTATATCGTAAGGAGAGGCATACTAAATTGAAGTTATTTTTTAATGAAATGGATCATTTTTTTCTTCTACCATGTTTTTGCTTTATTCTTTTTGCTCATTCCACAGGTGTCCCAGTTTTTTCTTAAGGTTTCTTCAAAGTTTACATTTTGATGGTTGTACTTTGGCCATTAGTTTTCTTAACTTGAATTTTTTTTTCCCTTTTTATTTTCAAGGTGATGTACAGAAGGGTTATAGTTACATTTCTTGTCAAACATGTTACCCATTCCCTCAATGCTCTCCTACTTTCCCTCCCTCTCCCTCTCCCCCTCCTCACCCCCAAGTTGTGCAGATCATTTCCAACATATTGTCTTACGTATATTGCTGTTGCATTGGTTCTTTGTCTCACCATTCTGTTGTTCTCCTTCCCTTCCCTAATTCAAACAAATGTATATACCATGCCAGGGTATCAAAATCAAATACAGTGACAACAGGGCATATACCATAGAGGAAAGAATATACAAAAGAAACATAAAATCATATATTACATTGAAAACAAAAACAACAAAGAAAAACCTCTGTGTCCATGTCTTGGGGTTCATTTCACTTAGCATCATCTTATGTGCTCATATGTATGTAGATATTGAGCTATTCTGCTCATCTACTAAGATTATCTTAGACGTATACTAATTATTACAAATAAGGGTAACCATGAGATCTGTGTTTCTTTGGGTCTGACTTACTTCACTTAATATGATTTTTTCCAAGTCTTTCCATTTCCTTTCAAATAGGGTGATATCATTCTTTCAGATGGAGGCATAGAATTCCATTGTGTATATATACCACATTTTTTTGATCCATTCATCCACTGAGGGGCATCTGGGCTGGTTCCATATCTTAGCTGTAGTGAATAATGCTGCAATAAACATAGTTGTGCTGGTAGCTTTAGTATGGCCTTGTTTGTGATCATTCTTACTTCCCCAGAAGTGGTATTGCTGGGTCATAGGGGAGCTCTATGTGGAGTCTTTTGAGGAATTTCCTTACTGCTTTCCAGAGTGGTTAAACAAGTTTACACTCCCACCAACAATGCAGTAGTGTTCCTTTCTAGCCACATCCCTTTCAGCATCTGTTGTTATTAGATTTCTTGATTATACCCATTCTAACTGGGATGAGGTTCCTCAAAAATCTCAGTGTTGTTTTGATTTGCACTTATTTTATGACCAGAGAAGTTGAACATTTCTTCATGTGTCTATTGGTCATTCTTATTTCTTCTTCAGAGAAGTCTCTCTTTAAGTCTTTAGGCCATTTATTAATGGGGCAGTTGTTTCTTTGAAGATTTGTTATTGTGGGATTTAATTTTTTTGATTTCTAAGTATATTTTAGATATGAGGCCCTTGTCTGTTATATGGATAGTGAAGATCTTTGCCCAATCCATGGACTTTCTATTGATCTTGCTAGCTATGTCCTTTGCCATGCAGAAGCTTTTCTGTACACCAATAATGAGAAGAACACGGCTGAAATCAGGAAAGCAACTCCTTTTGTAATAGCCCTCCCCCAAAATAAAATACCTAGGAATTAATTTAACCAAAGAAGTGAAGGACCTCTATGATGAAAACTTTAAAACTTGAAAAGGGAAATTCAATCAGAACTAAGGAAGTGGACAAACCTCCCATGTTCCTGGATTGAGAAGATTAACATTGTGGAAATGGCAATACTGCCAAGGGCTATCTACAAGTTCAATGTGATACCCATCAATATCCTAACCTTATTCTTTAATGAAATAGAAGAAAGAATCCAAAAACTCATATGGAACAATAAAAGACCCAAGTAGCAAAAACAATTCTTAGCAGAAAGAACAGTGCTGGCGTAGAATCAATACCAAACTTCAAACTCTACCACGAAGCCATAGTAATCAAAACAGCTTGGTACTGGCACAAGAACAGACCTGAGGACCAATGGAATAGAACTGAGGATTCAAAACTAAATCCGCAGACCTGTAGCCACTATTCTTCAATAAGGGAGCCAAAAAAACAGGATGGAAGAAAGCCAGCCTCTTCACTAAATGGTGCTGGCAAAATTGGTTAAACACATGTAGAAAATTAAAGTTAGATCCTTATATTTCACCCTGCACCAGAATCAACTCCAAATTGATCAAAGACTTTGAGGTAAAAGCAGACACCCTGAAAACATTACAGGAAGGAGTAGGAGAAACTCCAGAGCTCCTTGGCACAGGCTGAAAATTTCTTAATAAAGATCCAGAAACACAACAAAACAAAGCAAGGTTGGACAAATGGGATTTCAGTGTTTTCTTATCTCTTCTAACTTGCCGACACAGTGAGAATTAAGAACAATATTAAGTAACAGTGAAAATATCAGAAATTATATTCCCTTAGTATTTCTTATTTAAAGGAGCATTTCAAGTAATTTATTGAGTATGATGATATTTAATATGGAAAATTTGTACTAATCTTAGTTACACTAAATTTTATGGATTGTTAAAGCATCTGTTGAGATTATTAAGTTTTTTTTTTTTAAAGTTGAGCCGTACAGTGTGCTGTGTTATAGAAAGAAATGTCTCAATACTTAGCTTACATCCATTTCTGGCACTAACACTATTGATGGAGGTATATTCATTTTTGACTGTACACAGAGAAACTCAGCTTGCAAATATTTTATTGTTTTATTATTTGCTTATTTCTTTGAGTCAGCTATTGTTTTTATTACGTAAAACATTCTGAATAAACTAGTCAGGTAGTACATCCCTGCAATCTCTACATCAGAAACCGAAGATAGGAGGATTGTAGGGTTATGTGAGATCAATACCCAAGCCTTATGTTAAAAAAATTAACCAAGCTGGGTACCAATAGTTCACATCTATAATCCTGGCTACGCAGGAGGCTAAGATCTAAGGAGTGTAGTTCAAAGCCAGCCCAGGCAAGAAAGTCTATGAGACTTTTATCCCCAATTAACACCAAAAAGTTGGAAATGAAATTATGGCTCAAGTGGTAGAGCACTAGTCTTGAGCACAAAAACTCAGGTACAGTACCTAAGCCCTGACTTCAAGCCCTAGGACTGACACACACACACACACACACACACACACACACACACACACACACACACACACACACACACACACACACACACACACACACACACACACACACACACACACACACACACACACACACACACACACACCAGGCTGTTGTTCTTTATCAACTCCATTAACAAGTCCTTGGGCTTTTATTTTTCTTTTTGAGGCAATTCTTTGATAACTCATTTTTTTATTATTTTCAATGAATTAACAATATATTTTGTTTTTTAAAGAAAAACTATTCAGTTTATTTCTTAAAATTCTTTCTATAAAATTCTTAAATTTATAAGCGGAGGTAGATAATGTAACCGTCTTCATGTTTTTATAAATACCATCTGCATTTTGCTTATATGACATGAGATCTAGTGTTCCCATTACATTTTCTATATTTTTAAAACTAAAAGGATCAGAAACGTATCATTTTCCCTTTGTGCCATATATACTTTTGTCTCAACTATTATTCTCCATAATTTAATTTATATTTATATAATTTCTTGTCATTTTTCTAACCTCTGGGATTCAATCGGCTGAGCTCATTTATTTTCATTCTTTTGTGTTGAACTAAGTGTAGTTGAGGGTATACATCTTGTCCTACATAGGACCTTTATTTTCATTATTATGTTTCTAAATAATCGTCATTGGTCAATTAAGTGACTATTCACTTAACACCTACCATATGCCAAGCCTTGTCTTCATGTAGGAAAAAAAACAAACTAAAATGACAACTATATAATTTACATTTTTCCCTTCTCAACAATAGATCTTAAGACACTTTTCTTCCTTTTAAAGTGGTTAGACTTCTGTTCATTTCCTCTGACTAACCTCGTTATAAAACTTCATTTTATTGTACTTTGTTTAAAGAATTCTGTCTGTCAACGTTTTTGAAGCTGGAAACATTTTGAGAGTTTTCTTTAATAGCTTAACAAGAAAATTCTCCTTTATCTGTAGGGGATACTTTTGAAGACCCCAGCAAATACCTCATAGCAAGAAAACTGCTCTGAATTCTGAGTACTACCTTTTTCTGTCATATATGCCTGTAGTGCAGTTTAACTTACAAACTAGGCACATAAGAGATTAAAAATAAAGTAAAATAAAACGAACTAAAAAAATGTCATAATAAAATTGCTCCCATATTATGACTAAGAGTTTTGGGACAATTAAGTAAAGGAATGCCAGCAGTGGAATTTCATGATAGTCAATGGGAAAACTAAGGAAGCTACCAAGTGACTAATGAACAGGTCCTGTGCATGGTGTAGGTACACTAGACTAAGGGATTTGTATCCCATACAACTTAGAATTTTACCACACTACTCAGAATGGCACACAATGTACAACATCTTGAAAGGGGTAGGGTAGGATTAAAGGAAGCAAGTTAGACAAATGAAGAGAAGAAGGGAAGAATGAATGCAGTCAAAATTTTAAAATATGCCCTATAAAATTAAGAAAAATGAGGAAAGGGGTGGGTTGGGAGGGATGGGTGATGTTGATCAAGATGCATTCTATTTATAAGCTGCTTTGTTGAATGGCAAATCCTTTGTACAACTACATAAAGAAAATACAAATATATTAACAAAAAACACATACAATAAAAAGTCTTGAATTTTCTACTTAGTTTTGGACTGAAATTTACTATGAATAATGAAAAACATGGAAATAAATCTCTCTATAAAGGATACCAACCGTATAGGATGAACTGTTGTCAGCACTTAATTTATGACAGTGAAGAGGGAAAAGTGTGATGTTTATTCAGATTTATTAATTATAATATTTGGTTTCTGTGATTCTCATTCAAATGTGTTAATTATAATATTCAGTCTCTGTGACGCTTATTCAGATGTATTAATTATAATATTCAGCCGCTCTTTCTTGATCTTGAAAGGCTGAGAGATCTTTGTTAGAGAATAATTAACAATTACAAATCTGACAATGTGTTACTTTAAATATTTACTGCTACCTTTCAATGCACACAGCTTCAAGACTGTTACGTTATAATTATAAATTTTCCTTTACATAATAGAACAGTAGTTTTCATTCTGTATTTTTGACCTAAAACAATTTCCCCAAAGTTAATATTGTCATATATTTTCAATTTCTATATTTTATGGAAAGACCAGACACATTAAATTATTTTTATGCATAAGTAATAGAAGAAAAATGGGAGATTTTTAGATGTTTAGATGTTTTACCTTAGTTAATTGACATTGGTGTGATTTCTGGCTTTTGTGTTTTAGGTTTTTTGTTGTTGGGTTTTTTTTTGCTTGTTTTTTGCCAATACTGAGGCTTGAACTTGAGGCCTTGTGCTTGGCTTTTTCCACTCAAGGATGGTTCTGTACCTTGAGCCACAGCTCCACTTCTGACTTTTTGCAGGTTAACTGGAGATAAGGGTTTCACAGATTTTTTTTTTTCCTTCAAACTGGCTTTGAACCATGACCTTCAATCTCAGCTGCTGAAATCCCTAGGACAACAGGTATGAGCCACTGATGCTGAGCTCATTGCTGGCTATTGGGTTTATAAGTAAAACATTTTCCTTACATTATCCTGGAAGGTGAAACTGTCTTGTTTTATTACACAAAACACAGGCAGTCCACTGAAATTTTTCTCCACCCAATTTCTTTGACCTTTTCAACAGAGAACGTATGCCTATTTTCTGGCATTAAGTTATTGTCTAATCTTAGCTTCCAATCTGAGGAGTGTTCTTGATCTTGAGCGAGTGCTGCACAGGGTACAGGGGGAGGAGCTGTAGCAGGCACTGTTGGCCTGTTGCTATTTATTTAAACACTCTGTAAGGATTCCATTCAGGTCTTGACATGGAAATTACATAATGACATGTAAAATAAATGTAAGAGCATCTGGCTGTATTTTGATAATGGGATTTCCCATGCTCATGAAATGCTTGAAGTTACAACTTCGAAAATGATGAAGTCATTAGGAAGTGTTATCTGAGCAATCCCTGAATGGTATGTGTTCTTTCCAATCACAGATAATTACTTAGAAAAAATGAACATGGAGGTTTTTGTTGATTCTCATGTGAAGTAATTGGGCCAGCAAGGCAGTATTTCAGACTGTTTATAAGGTAAATAAGGTGGGGTGCTGGTGGTTCACGCCTGTAATCGCAGCTACGCAGAAGGCTGAGATCTGAGGATAGTGGTTCAAAGCCCGTCTGGGCAGGAAAGTCCGTAAGACTCTTATCTCCAGTTAACTATCAGAAAACTAGAAGTCGTGCTGCAGCTCAAAGTGATAGCACTCTAGGTTTGAGCCAAAAGAGTTCAGGGACATGACCCAGGCCAAAAGACCTAAAACTGCCCCCTCCCAAAAAAAGAAGGAAGCAAGAAGAGACAATTATTTTGCAGCCTGTCCAACAAAACCAGGAACCTGACACATGACTCATGGAGACACTAGTGTTCCAGCCATTTGTTCCATATTGATGAGTATCAGCTTCTATATATAGTCCAGTGTGGGTCTACTTGGAAGGTGATATGAAACTTATAATATATTGCCATTTATCCTTGAGTGATTTTTCACCTCTATTTTAAATAATCCTAAGTAGATTCTTTGTTTCATATTTACAAGTGTAGTAGAAAGACTTTAGAAACATTCAAGGAGCCCTTAGCAGCTCTAAGGAGAAACATCTCTAAATGGAGAAACATCAGCTCCATTTCTACCATATAGGTATAGAAGATTCCAGATGCTTCACATAATAGCCCCCAAATGGAGTAAAATTGCAACCTCACAAAAGCCCTGTGGAATGGGGCAGAATTACTTAGTTCCCTTCATTTTCAAGACTTTGAATTACTTCAAAAATTAAGGAATTGTGAGTAAACAAAATCCCAAGCCAGTAAACTCTAGGCTGGGCTTTTGGTACGAGTCTGTGTGCCACACAGACCTGGGGGGAGTTCCAGGAGGAGAAGAGTCCCCTCCTCGCTCCCCTTCATGAGCTGCACAGGAGAGTGTCAGAAAAAAAAATGCAGGGGGAAGTAGGTGAAAGAGAAGTGGTAGAGGAAAACCAGGGCAGTAAAGGTGTGTGTGGGGGGGGAAGGGGTGGTCATGAGGGCAATGTTGGCCATGGGATCAATGCACAGGTATGTTCATATGTTAAGGCTCTGCTCTGAGACATAAAGCAGCTTGTGTGAAGGTTTCACCCACTCCAGAGTATGGATAGGTAACAACATGGCAAATCACAAAATAGAACAATAAATTATATGCATTGGAGCATCACTAGAGAAAGGTCCTAGAGAAAGAAAAATGGGAAAATGCTACAAAGAACTGTCTAGTTGGAAGCTGTCCAACAATCACTCAGCCAAAGAATCATGGGCCAGGGACATCTTTTCTATGGCGTGAGGGCTAGTGCTTGAACACGGACCCTGGGAGCTGTCCTTAAGCTTCCTTTTGCTCAAGGCTAGCATTCTACTTATGTCACAGCTCCACTTCCAGTTTTTTGGTGGGTAATTGTAGATAAGAGTCTCACAAACTTTCCCATATGGGCTGCCTTGGTGACTCAGAGCTCATAGCTCAGCCACTGCTGAGCCACCACTGCCCAGCGCCTGAACCATTAATGTTTTTTCTCACTATTTATTGTGAGACAGTAAGACCAACCTCACAGAATTACTATGTTTGAAGATTCAATGCAGAAATTTCAAAGATCTTCCCTTAATAACACACACACACACACACACATACACACACACACAAATTTGTGCATTGCCATGTGTAACTCACTGACTTTCAAGTTCTCCAACTAACTAGAAACCTTAAATAACTATATGTTGAACTTAAAAGCAATGTTCTTACTCTTTCCTGACTTACAGAGAGAAAGTATGACAGCTTTTAGAAAATTAAAAATATAAGAAAGAAAAAAAGAAAGTCCCCAAGCTAATTACTAAGTCAACTACTGTCAATGATTTATTTGATGGACAACCTTCCAAAACTTGCTCTATAATATATGGATATATATGTATGACCATATATGTATATAATTGACACATAAACGGGATCAAAATATACATGCTGTTTTACAAGCTGTTTTTTTCAACAATATGCCAAAAAAGATTTTTTTAAGATAGTGTACAGACAGATACACACACATACACACACACACACACACACACACACACACACACACACACACAATCTTAAGAGACATTTAGTAATCTATTTTGTGAGACTTTTAACTATGTGTTTAACGGATTTCTTGCTTGTAAGTAACTAGACTTTTTTTTACCTTCCACTACTATTAAAACTACTGGGTGGATCAACTTTCTATTACTATAGCAAGATACGTGAGACAATCCATTTATACAGATAAAAAATTAAATTTGGCTCATGGACTTGAGGGTTGCAGCCCAGAGCCAGTGCTTTCAGACCTCCCATCTAGAGGTCTGAAACAGCAGGGGACAGAGGTCAGAGCAAAATGCTGGCCTCACAAACATAAAGCAAAGGAAAAGAAAAGGAAGGGACAGGGGTCCCAAGTCCCCTTCAAGAGCAGGTCCTAATGGCCTAATATCCTTGCCATGGAGCAAAAAACTCACAAGGGGCTTATCAGCCCACAGGTTGTCAATCAGACAACCAAACAAGAAAAGAGATGGAGCTATTCCAAATATAAGTTCTGATACTGTCATTGCCTTTGGTTCAAATGCATTAACAAGCTATTCTATATAAATAAAAGTTTAAAAAATCACAGATAGCAGCTTTGTGTGTGTCATCCTATTACATGCTCCAAATAATGCACTTGAATACATTCACCTCTCACTCCATTCAGAGGATGCAGCAGGCATTTACCTGAATAAGGAAAGGCTTTCCAATTCTGCCTCTATCCATATATCTATCTATCTAGCTAGCTATCGATCCATCTATCTATCTCTATCTATCCACCTACCTACCTGCCTATCTATCTGTATATCTAGCTACCTGTCCATTCAACTGTGTTTCATCTACCTATCTATATCACCTGTCTTCTATCTTCTATCTAGCAGCCTGCTAATTACCTTCTATCTTCTATCTACCTAACTAATCTATATTCTATTGAGCTATCTATTATCTATTCACCCATCTGTCTTTCCATAGAGCTGCTCTCTACCTACCTGCTTAACTACCTACCTATCATTTTTTTATCTATCCATATATCGAGATATTTATATTGCATTCCAGTTAAACCTTGATTCTTCAAGTATTAACAAATAACATTCCTTGGACTTGGTTAATTCAAAAGATAGTGTAATCTTAGCTACTCAGGAGGCTGAGATCTGAGGTTCATGGTTTGAAGCCAGCCCAAGCAAGAAAGTTGATGAGACGCTTATCCCCAATTAAATGCTAAAAAGTTGAAAGTGGCACTGTGGCTCAAGTGGTAGAGGGCTAGCCTTGAGCAAAAAGAGCTCAGGTACAGCATTCGGGTCCTGAGTTCAAGCCCAGGAGCATATCCCACCCCCAAAGATGCTAAGAAGATATTTAAATTAGGCAAATGATGTTTTAAAGAGGATTTTTCTTTTAAAACATGGAAAGGAAGTATATTGACTAAATGTAACCATGATGGAACTGCAGCTCACAATTAAGACATGTGCTATCTAACTGTAGTTCATCACACTGAGGAACAGCCATGTGGAAAACTTCTCAAGCAAGTGTTTGTCTTAGATGAGTTTCCCTGGATGCTGAACCCAAGATGATGAGTCTGGAACAAGTGTTTTATTTAGAAGTAAGCTGTGAAGACGCGAGGAAAGCAGGCCAGGACAGGAGCTATGTGGTTTTAGTTGAAGACTAACATTAGCTTGGCCCATAGGGAGCTCTAAAGCTTGAGTAACACCACAAAGACAACTTACCTTGAGGGGAAAAGGATGGGATTTTATATGCCAGTGCCAGTGATTCATTGGCTGTAAGAGGCACTCATGCTGGGGGAAGATCAGGTTTTCGTGAGTTGGCGTTAGCCAACACTCACAGCGACTGAAGATGGGTATGTTGACTGGTAAAGAAATTCAACATAAGGAACCAGAAGTGGCCAAAATGTGGCAAGGTTACATTTCAAGTGAGGGAATGAAAATGACAGCTGGTCCTTCTGAGTCCTCACAGAGTTCTTCTAAGAGCACAGGGAAGAAGAAGACAAGAAGGCCACTGACTGAATCAGAGCCACCATTTCAGCCTCACTTTACCTTAATTAAGCCTGAAAGGCTCCACTTCTGTGCTGAGGACGGGGGTATCTCAGTGGTAGAGCACTTGTCTAATATCTCTGAGGCCTTGCGTTCAATCTGAAGCACTCTGGGATGGAGGATAATAAAAACCCTGAAATTCCCTGCCTCCATCTGTGGCCACAGTCATACTAGGTGTTACAGCTTCACCATAAGAAATTGTGGTGATAGAATTCAGTCCACAGTAAACATGAAACAGTTGCTGCTGTCTATGCTGATAAAGAAAATGAAGGTGAGCAAAGAGAAATATCTTCTCTCTTAAATTCCACCTTTTTAAGATCATGAGGACATTCTTGTTGGGCCGAGGAAAGACAGAGTAGAAAGACATAGGTTGAAAATACCATAGGTGGGGCTGGGAAGGTAGCTCAGTGGTAGAGCACTTGCCTTGCATGCATGAGGCCCTGGGTTTGATATTTTAGCACCACATAAGCAGAAAAAGCAAGAAGTAGCACTGTGGCTCAAGTGGTAGAGTGCTAGCCTTGTAGTGAAGAGCTGAGGGATGGTGCCCAGGCCCAGAGTTCAGGCCCCACGACCAACAACAACAACAAAAAGTAAGCAAGCAAGCAAGCAAGGAGGAAGGAAGGAAGGAAGGAAGGCAGACAGGCAGGCAGGCAGGCAGGCAGGCAGGCAGGCAGGCAGGCAGGCAGGCAGGCAGGAAGGAAGGAAGGAAGGAAGGAAGGAAGGAAGGAAGGAAGGAAGGAAGGAAGGAAGGAAGGCAGAAAATACCATGGGTCATTAATGGTGCTCAGGTCAGTGAGAAGTGGGAAGTGAGTGGAGGAACTGCCCTTGGACAGAGGAGGGGTGGTGGGGTGTGCCACAGGATGGGAACAGGGCCAGTGTGAGACTTGTTTTATAGTCTGGCTTGGAAAAAGAGACAGAATTTGAGATGAGTTTACTTTAAGCAAGTCAAAAGACTGCTAACTATGCTTTCCTTCCATGTGTAGAAGGGACTGCCACTTCTTCCAAACATGAAGGAGGCATGTCATCAGTATGGGGCAACCAGAAAAATGAGTCCCAAGTCTCTAGGTGAGAGGTATGGCTTAAAGATTTAAAGAGATCTATGAAATAGGTAGAGAATTATGCAAGTTGAAAAGTTACCCTCATTACCACCACTTTAGAAATCAGAGAATGAAATTTCGTGCCTCACATTCAACATAGATGCTACATTTATTTCCTGTCACCCCGATCTGCCCTCTCTAAAATGCCCTATGCTCATTTGCGGTGTATGGTCAGGTTGATGGGTGGCCATTCGATCAGCGGAAATGAGTCTTGCCATCAGTCTGCTGCCTGATAAACCTGAGCAGTGGCTTGTGTATCATCAAGTGTGAGAACTGAACCATAAAGAAAGGAAGGAGAGGGAAAACATTGTAAGGAACTGATAGGGCCAAACTGTCTCTCCAATGGCTAAGAAACAAAGACCTGCCAACTTTTAAGATTAGGAGAATTCTGTTATACTTGCAGGCTGAGGAAAGGCAAATGGAAATGCACACGTTAAAAAAATAAGTGATTAGCCAGGCACCAGTGGCTCACACTTGTAATCCTAGCTACACAGGAGGCTGAAATCTGAGGATTGAGGTTCAAAGCCAGCCCGGGCAGGAAAGTCTATGAGACTCTTATCTCCAACTATTCACCTGAAAACCATAAGTGGAGCTGTGGCTCAAAGTGGTAGAGCACTGGCCTTGAGCAAAAAGAGTTCAGGAACAGTGCCCAGGCCCTGAGTTCAATCCTGTCACTGACCAAAACATAAAAATATTTTTAAAAAGGTAATTGATGGTAAAGTCCACAGAGGTAGTAAGATATTCCTACAGTTTCCCAGGGACTGAGCTGGGCCCGAAATGGTGGAAAAGAGTGGGCTAGTGCCCTGATCTCTGTTGTTCCATAGGTATTCACAACAGACTGAGTTCTCGTGTAAAACCCAGGAATCTCAATACGATGTGGCACTTCGAATCCACAGGATAAACAGTAGTTAGTTAGATAAAGAGACGATGGAAGCATTCCAGACACACAGGAGAGCAGGCAGCACAAGCAAGCAGAACCCCAGAGATGTGAGTGAGAAGAGAAAGAGCTCAATCTAACTGAAAAGGAAAACAACAGCAACAAACAAACAGCATAAGACAATCAAAGAAGTAAACAATGATCACAGCAACAAAACCCAGCGAGACACAATCCATAGAGAAAGCAAGCCTGGCTGCAGCATTCAGCCTTCTAATGATGGCCAGATCATGGACTTTGAAACACAACTGGAAATTGCTTGAGCCACATGACACAAGTGTGATAGTGTGCTATGCAGGGCAGGCTCGGAACTGAATGTAGGGAGTAGCTCACCCTCGGCAGGTAGGATGAACTGGGCCTGGAGAGCCTGCCCTAGGGTGGGGGCAGTCCAGAGTAGGTAGATGTGAGATTATGTTGAAGAACAGGCTGATCAGGCAAGTGCCGTCCATTTGACTTGTGCCACTCAAGACTTGACGTGAATGCTGGAGCTTCCTCAAGGGACGTGCGGTTCTCCAAAGACTGCCTGGTCCATAAGTGTCACAGGCCTGTCTGTGACACCTGAATGATCTGTCACTCTAAGGTCTACCAGTAACCTTTCCATCTTGTTGTTTGGCAGACTGACTACCAGAGCAAGTTTCTTTTTCTCCTGGGAATGATTAAAACCTGTTTTGTATTAATAGAGAAATGGACGTGGGCTCACGCTAACTGATTTTAAAAGACAGAGATCTGGGAGCAAGCAAGCTTACTCAGAGCGGTCGATAACCCAACCAGTCCACAGGAATACACAGGATAAAAGGGGAAATGCATGACCAGAGGCCTGGTTCTGTGCTGGATGAGTCTTGGAAAAGCAGAGGTGACAGATGCCATTGCTTTCTGCCAAAGGTCCGTTCCAACCTCATTAGAGCACTCACTGTGTAAGGATGAACTTGCGAGAAAGATAATGAAAACAAAAGCTGCCTGTTGGGGTGTACCCAGGGTCCTCAGGCTGCAGTATGGCTGGGTCCCAGGTGCACCAGCAGCTGCTGGTAGGGCCTCCCTCCCCACCTGTCCTTCTGCACAATGGCATGGACATCTGGGGATCAGCCACCTCCCTACTTCTGGTGAAGCAGAAGCATGAGAAAGAGCAGGATCTCAGCCATTATAGCAGAGGCTCTGCCAACAAGTGCACCCCAGGCATGGGACAATCAGAGCTGGTGCTGTCCCTTATTGAGCCTGGAGAAAGCAAGTGCAGCTCAATCCGCAAGTGCTTATAAAGACATATGGAAGCACATCGGGTTGCCATGGAAAAGATAGCTGGTGAAAGCAGCTCTATGTTGGGCCCCTTGGAAATATCCTACTGGCTATCATTGAGGCTGCCTGGTGGGCAGTGAGGCCTCTTCCCAGAAATCCCGGGCGGGCCTGGGACTTGTTACACGCAGAGTGGAGCACTTTCATCTTTAATAACTGTTCATTAACACACGGTTTGCACTCTGTGCTCCTCTTGCCTGGATTTTCTGGTCACAAATAGAGGGCAGATGGCATGCCACCAGGCTCCACCTAGCTCAGCTTTACTCTAACGAGCTCCAGATCACAGGATGCAAAGAAATTTGCTACACTTCTGTGGCAATTCCAGGAGGTGTGCTAGGAAAGTTCTGGAATCCCTGTCTTTTTGGTCAACCTGTGGAAGGGTTGGGCTCATGCTCCTCACAGACTTTGTCTCGAAGGAGCTGTATCCCGCCATGGGCTGCCAGAAGCACCTGCCTCCTGCAACACTGGATTTGGCATTGGAGAGAATTTGCACAGACACCTGTCCCCAGCTAAGGATGAGAGCCAGGAGGGGATTCCATAATCCAGAGCTGGGCCTGCCAGGAAGAAGATGGTGAGCCATAGGAGGCCCAGCTGTTTGGCTAAGCTCTTTGCCTTTCCTATCAGGACTGCTTTGCTGGAAGAGATAAAAGGGAGAGAGGACATGCCATCTGTGGATAGGGCAGCAAGGACACCAGGAGCACTTGGAGTTTACACACAGCAGTGATAGCATGACCTGGTAAGAGGCTGAGAGCAGAGCAGATAAAAGCCAGGGCCGATTCATTGCTGTGCCAGCCACGCAGGGAAAGCCACAACACAGGGCCCTCCCAGACATCTTCTCTAGCATGAAGAGGGGTCAGTTAGTATATGGGGGCTTCTGAAGAGGGCACGGACTCAGAGGAATTCTGATAAGGGGCCTAGCAGAGAAGGACAAGAAGGGCCATTTAGTCTAGGCCTCTACTTTAGACCTCTGATTTTATCTCCAAATGAAGTTATCTATTTATCACAGACTTACAGTGACCAGATGAAGAGAATAGGTCAATATTTATAGAAAGTCTTAGACAACTTAGAAACAGTGGAATACATTTTTTTCTTGACATTTTTCATTTGCTCAAGGTAAACACGTAAAATGTTCCCTCCCTCCATGACTGACAACACCCTCTTGATGTGTCTGCATGTTTTCCTAAACTTCACAGTTTTAACAAAACAAAAGGAGCTGAAATCTCCTGAATTCCAAGACATCCTGATTTCTCCTCCAATCTCCTTTCCAAAGACATTGACATTTATCATTGCATTCAAAATTAAAGCACTAGCTACAGAAACTGAGGATTTAGCAGACAACCACTGAGTGGTTGTCTCAAGGTAACTTATAACTGACTTAGCTCAAAGGTGAGCAGGTGCTGAAATGGCATAGTAGGAAAATAATGAGAAATAAAGCAAGGCACATGTGTTCTTGCATTGATTTGCCGTTTGTGTAAATGGCCTCATTATGTTTCTTTGAGCCCCAGTTTCCTTCCCTTATGAGAGACTACCGTAGAGAATGAAATAAGCCTATTGGTGTTTGGTACAAAGATGTCACTACCCCACCTGTTAGCCCAATATTCTCCCAGCTTGGGACCCACTTTTCTGCTCAGGTATTTTCACATTTGAGCACCTTACTCTCTTCTTTGACAACATTCTACCTACTTTAGTTAATACTACACAGATCCCTTCTTTTTCTCTTTATCATAGATGTCATCCTTTGTGTATTTCCTAAAGGCAGATGCTAATCCAGGGAATTATAATCTATGCTCTACTTCACAAATACAGAGACTATCTTCACATAACTGAGCAATTACCAGAAGGCCAGAGGGCACTCTTGGCCAGAAAACATGTTTGTGAAAATCTCCTTTCCACCTGGCCACTCCCCCCCTCCAAAAAAATTTTTAAAAATCCCAGGCAATTCTTAAGGCCCAATCCCAAAGTTTCCTTCTGTTTCTTGGCATCTGGTGATCAACAGTCTGAAGTCCTCTCCTTCCTCAAGTGGTGTTCTGTGGCTGTTGTAGGCTAGCAGTGGTGGGGCACGTATGCTCTTACTTTGGTGTAGATAAGCACATAGAAGAAGGGACAAGACCTACCTGCAGTAGGTTTCTGGGATGCCTTTCCTTGCTTTCCTTCTTCATTACAGACTGCTCTGGGCCTGTGCTTCCCCACTTGTATGGTTTGGATGTGGCTTGAGTGTGGCCCCCTTCATTTGTCTGAAGCTTGTTACTAAGAGTGATAGTGTTGGAAGATGGTATGTTGCCTTATGAAAGAACACTCCTGGCACCTCCCTATTCATGCTTTCTGTCTTCCCAGGAGATCTGTCCCTATGGCAAGTCCTCCTGCTATGCTCCCATTCTCCGTGACACAAGCAAGCAAGCTGGGAGAAAAGCCTTGCAAGAGTCAGGACTGTATACTTGAGCCGAAGCAGAACTGTCAACTAAATGAACCTCTTTTTAAACTACTCAGCTAGAGTTATTTCATTATAATAACCAAAAATGGACTCTTACACCACCCAAGAGTGAGAGGTCACAAAGCAGAGCCACAGACATATTTTCATAACACATAATATCACTGTTTTATTTGGATAGAGGATTACACAATGCCAAAACTTTCCTGCATTTAAAAGCAATAACAGGCATTGGCAGCTCATGTCTAATCCTAACTACTCAGGAGGCTGAGATCTGAGGATCACAGTTCGAAGCTAGCCCAGACAGACATATCTGAGACACTCATGTTTGATCAGCCAGCAAAAATCCAGAAGTATAGGTGAGGCTTAAGCGGCACAGCACCAGTTTTGAGGAAAAAAAATGTGAATCAAGAATGCAAGGTCCTGAGTTCAGGTCCCAGCACTAGCAAAAAAGAAAAGAATATACTGATGCCAATTGAAAGAGAAAGAACATTTCCATATTTGAGGGTTCAATAGTAAGGAAGACAAGACAGATGATAAACCACACATATATTATAGGAATACAGTATTAATTGACAATACAATTACATAGAGTGTTAGACTAAATGAAGCATTTCAAGTCTGTAAGATGCATGAGTTAAGGAGAAAGTATCAAGACAGCAACAGAGGGATATGTGCTGTATAATTTACTGACATTGAAGACATTCACGGAATAAAGCCAAACCTTTATGTTTATAAAAGAGGGTAGAAACTAGAAATGGACATATGGTGTCCTTGGGGAGAAAAGAAGACGGATGCAAAGTAAGTTCTGTTCTTGCCATAACAGGTGATCAAGAAATTTATAATTTTTGAATTAATAATCATGACAACTCCAAGGCCAGAGAAAAAACTGTCTCAGGATTTTGAAGGCAATGGCAAAACAAGGAAGAACAACCACCCTTTGACTATGCAAAAGTCAACGTTTAACACCTGGTAAACACATAGTTCTCTTAAATCCAGACACTCAGCTCGTTTAGAGCAAGTGTCCCTTTGGGGTTGTGGCGTCTCATACCCCTCCCCATTTTTTCTCCATTCAGGATACCACAGGCAATTCTTAAAGAACTTGAAAAGCAGCCAAACTGTCATTTGATCGCGACATGACGGGGAGGAAGCAGGGGAAGGCTGAAGTGGGGCTGGGGCATGGGGAGCCTGCCTCGGGATTTAGAAAGGATGGAAAATGGGTGGAAAAAGCAAGACAGAAGAGACTATGGGAAAGAAAATGAAGGCATCAGGACACACAGGAAACAACATGAAGGATCCCCAAAATGAAGTACTTCCTCATTCCATGTCAATCGAATGAAGAAGCATAAGCAAAACAAGTATGTTCATCTGGGATGTGACTTTTTTAAATTAAAAACAATATATATCCTATAGAGGTCCATGAACCCAGTTGCATTCTGCAGCTATGGTAGGTAACATCAGATGACATCAAAATACCTAAGCGCCCTTTGTGATCACAAAAACCTAAGTTTACACTAAAGCAAAAGAAGTAATATCTAAGAGAACTTTTTGATACCTATACTTTGGAAGTGCTGTTTTGATTATGTATCTATCTCCCTATAATCTATCTATCCATCTATCTATCACCTACTAATTCTCTATCTAATTTTTTGTGTCACAAGGGATTAAACCCAGGGCTATGATTGCTACTAACTGAGCTGCATCCTCAGCCCTTGCTACTACCCTTATTATTTTTTTTGAGAGCACTTTTGTATCCTGAGTTGCTGGGATTAGAGGCATACACCACAATGCTGGGGTTGATCTGCTGTCTTTTTAAACCAGTACTTAGTAGAGCTAGTTCAAGGTTATTCCATTTGATTCAACTGGTCCTGAAGACTTCAAAACAGATAGTATTCCAGCTGAGAAGTCCTTGGGCAGAGTTATCTTGGCAATCCTAAAATTTGCTAATGGGACCTTACCTCCCTGAGACCATAAAAAGTGCTATATGCCTTCATATGAGCAAGTTATTATGTATAAAGGCTAGTAACGAGGTGCTATTTGCTGAAAGCCAAGTTTTCAAGCACTGACAAATGCCACAGTGACCCCCTCAAATCCTGCTCCTTCTGGTCTGCATAAGCCCATCATGGGTGGATCACCTCCACAGATCAATTTTAGCAATGTGTGCACCATCCTTGAATGCCTGTAGTAGTCTCCTATGGAGAACAGACCCTGAAATGTCTTGGAAACTTTCTAGCTGAATTCTTTCAGAATGCCAAACTGTTTAAACAAAACCTAAAGTCATAAGGAAGAATACTTAGACTAAGTTCTGGTAGATAAAAGGTTTTAGGGGGTCCCCAGATCTTTGTCAGTGGCTTATCCCCTGGTGTTAGAGGTATGTCATTACTATTGCACAACATCGCCGTATAAAGCACTGTCAATGTTTCAAAAGCTCCAGGGTCTTGAAAATAAGAATGGAACTAAATGAGATGTTGAATGGGAAATGAGTCTCAGCAAAAATATTCTCCAGCAGGCACTAGTGGCTCACACCTGTAACCTCAGCCTATCAGGAGGCTGAGATGTAAGGACTGTGGTTCAAAGCAGCCTGAGCAGGAAAGGCCGTGAGACTCTGATGTCCAATCAACCACCAAAAAGCCAGAAACAGAAGTGGAGCTGTGGCTCAAGTGGTAGAGTACTAACTATCCTTGAGCAAAAAAGTTCAGAGATAGTGCCAAGTCTTGAGTTTAAGCCCCAGTTTTAGCATGCGCGCGCGTGCGCACACACACACGCACACACACACACACATACACACACACACACACACACATTTTCTCTGATTTCATGACTAATTTTCTTTCCCTCAGGAGATCTGATATTTGCTGTGGGTGAAAACATTGGAAATTTTCTATAACATTTAATGTTTGGTTGATGTTCACCCCTTTTCAAGTTACTTCTAGGAGTTGTGTGTAGATAGACGCATATATGATATATATATTGATTTTAATATGAATACAGCTTGCTTTCTCACAATTGTAACATGCATTATTCAACTTTGCTTTCCTAATTCATCTTCTTCCATAAAAGAGAAGAAAAAAGAGCTACCTTAGGACTAACACAAGACAGGGACACTTGTACTTGAGGAAAATAAGGCTAGGAAATAAAATTAGATGTGTGCTAGTGACTCAACCATACCTGTCAAATAAGACATTAAATATGAAATAAAACTTTAACATAAGTGATTTTGAAAGTGACAGAGCATCAGATTTAGCTGTACTGCAACTAAAGAGAAGAGAAGCTTAAGGGCATATCTGTTTCAGTTGAGGAAAGGTGTTGCACAGCAGCAAGATTAACTAGGGGAAATTTGCACCTGTATGTCTCTCCCACCTAACTTTAAATTTTTATGTGGTTTAATTTTCTGAAATGCACACACACAGAGCTAAAACTACAATGTGAAAACAATTGCAGAACAATCTCATTTTCTGTTTCTTATTTTTTGTGTGTGTGTGCTGGTATTAGGGCTTGAACTCAGGGCTTGAATGTTGTCCTTTTGTTGGCTTTTACACTCTTGAGTGTACTTGGTACTCTAGTTCCATTCCAACTTTTTGATAGCTAATTGGAGATAAGAATCTCATGAACTGACTTGCCAGAGTTGGCTTTGAAGCTGGATCCTCAGATCTCAGACATTTAAGTAGCTTTAGGATTACAGGTGTGATGAGCCACTGGCACCCTGCTAGTGCGATTTTTATCAACAGGTTTCTTTCTTGCTGCTGGGATGAAAAATTTTTATTTCCTTTTAGAATAAAGGAAAAACAAAAGTTAAATTGTATTTGCTTCAAGAAAATATTGGAATTTAGCTGTAAAAAGTCTTTGTAGCTCTTTGGAAGGAAGCATACAAATAGATACCACACTTTTGAGAAGCCATCTGGAAATGTGCCATAAAACTTTTAAAAATCTTTTAACCATAGTAATGTGTACTAAAGAAATCTCAATTATGTAAAGAAAAGCTTTTCACCTACACAGGAGACTAACTCAGCAGTGAGTTCTACTTTAATTTCATGGTGTCATGCTTACCAGTCTGGAATGTGTAGCATCTAGCTCATACATAGAACATTCTAGATTCTAATGATCTCTCCTCTAACCTTAATTCTGGTCTTTGCTTTGGGAACAAGGGAGGAGGAGCCAATATTTTAGAATGGTTGAGAGGTCCTCCAGGTTCTGAAATAGCAGTGTCTATTAAATACCAAAAGAGGAGATCAACAACTAGGAAGGTTTTCCTTTCCTTTCCTTTCCTTTCCTTTCCTTTTTTCTTTTTTCCCTTGCTTCCTTCCTCTCCCTCCCTCCCTCCCTCCCTTTGTTCTTTCCTTCCTTCCTTCCTTCCTTCCTTCCTTCCTTCCTTCCTTCCTTCCTTCCTGCCTTCCTTCCTTCCTGTCTGTCTCTCTTCCTTCCTTCCTTCCTTCCTTCTTTCCTTCCTTCCTTCCTTCCTTCCTTCCTTCCTTCCTTCCTTCCTTCCTTCCTTCCTTCCTTCCTTCCTCCCTCCCTTCCTTCCTTCCTCCCTCCCTTCCTTCCTCCCTCCCTTCCTTCGTTCCTTCGTTCCTTCATTCCTTCCTTCCTTCGTTCCTTCCTTCCTTTCTTCCTTCCTTCCTTCCTTCCTGTCTGTCTCTCTTCCTTTCTTTGTATATGCTATGGAGTAGCGTTGTGCTCAGGGCAAAGAAGGGAGCCAAGAGAAATGTTTTCAGACTTGAGTAGGCAGCACAGCACAAGTTTACTGAAGGCAGGAGTTTTCTGTTCATCACAAATTTCCAGGGTCAGAGAGCCTGCACATGAGACTACAAAAACAGCATAAAGAACTATTTATTGAACAGAGCATAATCAGGATGCCATAGAAAAGAACATTCAGGTTAATAGATGTACAAATAAAAAAAGAGATTGGGGCAAGTGAAGAGGGAAATAAGGTCAGACTGGGTAAGCACAATAAATTCCTAAAGAGCAGAAGGTTGGGAGGTCCCAGAGAAACCCCTCATGTTGCTTGCAGAACCCGAACATTATCTCTTTTCTGTTTGAAGGAGGCAGGCATCTTTGGCAGAAGAGAGAACACAAAACTCTCTAGGGATGGTTTTGCTGCATGCTGACTCCATCCCAACAGCCAGAGCTGAGCCCCTGCTGACCTCCTTGGGACCAGTCTATCTTTATTGCTGAGACTGAGTCCCAGTGACTGGAGGATTTCAGGAAGTGAAGGATGAAAGCAACAGAATCTCTGAAGCCATCTCCATATCTCTCCTCCTCAGGGACCACGTCAAGAATACTTCAGGTAGCAATCTCCAGAATGATCTGTCACCCTGTGGATTCTTCTTAGTTGACCAGAAAGGAAAAGCTTCTGAAATATGAGATACTAATTTCCAACTCCATTTGATGTTTAGAATATAACGCTCAATCTTTACAACTTTCATTCTTAAAAATGAAAACAAAATGTTCTTTCAAATGAGTTCTATTTTCTATTTTTTCCTTTTAAAATATATCTTAGGGATGGGAATGTGGCTTAGTGGTAGAGTGGGTGCCTAGTATGCATGAAGCCCTGGGTTCAACCCCTTAATACCACATAAACAGAAAAAGCTGGAAGTAGTGGCTGGGAAGGTGGCTCAGTGGTAGAGTGCTTGCCTTGCATGCATGAAGCCCTGGGTTCAATTCCTCAGCACCACATAAGCAAAAAGAAAAAAGCCAGAAGTGGCACTGTGGCTGAAGTGGTAGAGCGCTAGCCTTGTAATGAAGAGCTGAGGGACAGCGCCCAGGCCCAGAGTTCAGGCCCCATGACTGGACCAAAAAAAAAGCTGGAAGTAGCATTGTGGCTCAAGTGGTAAAGTGCTAGCCTTGAGCACAGAGAGGCTCAGAAACAGAGTCCAGGCCTGAGTTCAAGCCCCAGGACTGGCCAAAAAATAAATAAACGTAAAATAAAATGCCTCTTGATAACTTGTTATTTCATCATCCTGGCTTAAATAATTTCTGCTTTTTTAAATTTAGTGTTTATAAACTTGAATTTAAACTCAAATCCAAAACTCAGCACATCTCATTTTTTTAACAGCTTATAAATAGTGTATCAAATTCAAATTTCAGGGTGTTCTGAAAAAATATTTTCTGAGATATCTTATTTTAAAAATAAGGGGAAAAAAGCCAGAAAATTTACTCAATTAGGTCCATAGCTCTTCTGATTTCTAAATTTATCTGCCAGTATTAGAAGAATTTGCATACTCTTGAATAAATGCCACTGAAAGGGGAAAGTGGTTTCATAAAACTACTTATATGCAGATTCCTCCTAAAGTGCCCTGTGAATAGCTTTTATTAAGCAAGATTAAAATTGCTCATTATCCCAAAATAACTCAGGTGCATGTGATGTTGTAAAAAAAAAAAAAAAAGCATACACCGTAATCAGTTTGACATTTTTGGAATTTCGAAAGGTAATTAGGCTCTCCTTCTTGGGGGAAAAAAATTCTGCTATTGTGAGCATTGCCAGTGACGTGACGCACGGGCCTTTCATAGATCTTTAGCTTATATTCACTTATATCTAAAGTGACTGATCTGGTATGTGATCAAGTACAGGGGGATTGGCCTTTAAAGGGCAGGGCGGTGACACCACCCATAGAAATTAAAGGTAGGCACATAAGACCCAGTATAGGTGCCTTCACCAGCCTAGCCCAACCTGCTGTGTCTAAGTACTGGGCTTTGTAGCTTGACATTGCTAAAACCAGATTGAATTCATGCTGGATATAGCCTCTGAAAAGTTACTTTGGTTCTCCTGTCTGAGTCTTCTGTTCAAGAAGGAAGGGACCTTGTACTCTAGTCAGTCCTTGAGAATCTCTATTGGTGCTTCTGTTATCTCTAATTCCCAATGGAATGAAAGTCCTTCCGGCTCTTTTAAGTGCCCCATTTTGCATGATCAATTATAAATTGCATTGTAGTCCCTAGTGATGCTATTAGAGAGATTACTGGCTGAGCTCTGGTTGCTCATACCTGTAATCCTAACTACTCAGGAGATATGAGGATCTAGGTTCAAAGCCAATCTGAGCAGGAAATTAGCTGCCCCCAAAGCCAGCAACCGAGTTGTGGCTCAAGTGGTGGAGCACTAGCCTTGAGAAAAAGCACTCAGGGACAGTGCCCAAAATCTGGTTAAGTTCAAGCCCCAGGACCAATCTCCCCACCCCCAAACAAACAAACAGAGAGTGAGGAGGGAAGGGAGACATTATATGAAAGTAAACACACTCATTACCTGACTCACATATTTGAAATCCCTCTGTATTTCACCTTTATAACAACAATAACATAATACAAAAATCCTGGGAAAAAAAATAAGAAAAATGACTGGCACATAATTAGTTCCTACAAAGTTGAGATTTCTTATGAATGTCTCCGAAGCCTGGTGAGAACACCATACTCCATCTGAAATAGGGTTGCTTCTTAAGCACTCAGTAAGCACATTGTCCTCTTTTATTTTGTGGGATTTGTTCCTCACTCTGAAAATCCTGTGAGCATGGCATTCGGACCTTTCGAGGGAGTTGGAATTAGTCAAAGGGTTCACAGATAGCATCCTAGGTGATTTTCTCAATGAGAAGAGTTCCTTAGACCATCTGAGCAACAGCGGGTAGGCAGGCTTCTTTAGCTACAGAAAGTCATAGTCTCAGTCAATGATTCAAAGGTCCCTTGGGTCTAAAAAGCAATACAAAATACTGGTTTATTGAATATCTGTTTAACGGAGATGAGTGGTAACTTGTTGGGGCTTGACTCAGAGAACTGCTGAATGGGAGCCAAGAAGGAAGTTGGGCTTTTGGGATGGTAACCTGTGTATTCTTCTCACTACACATCATTCAGGGGTTGATTTTATGTACTGCATACAGACTTCTATTTTCCAGCCCACTGTATAAAGAAGCCCTGGCTTTTTACCTCCAGGAACTTGAGCAGGTGTTCAAACTATCAGATCAAAATTCTCTCCTACTTCTAGCAGATGAAAGAGGAAAAGAGCCACTGAAATATACCAGAGGATCATCCTCTTCCTCTTCTTCCCCCTCCTCCTCCTCCTCTTCTTCCCCTCTCTCTTGTTCCTCCTCCTTCTTCTGTACAAAGACTTGAACTGAAGGCCTTACTTGGCCTGACTCAGGAGAAAGAAAATGACACATTCTAGATGACTTTTGGCTTTCTGTCCACTGCTTAAGGGAAAAGGGAACTGAGAAGCACTTGTTAAAAGAAGTTAAAAGAAGAGAAAATGATATACTTAGATCTGCATAATGAAAGGAATTATATTTTAGAAGGAATAAGTTGAGATAAAATAATTTTCTGTTCTTATCACTAAATAATTATAGAGCTGACAATTGGTTCAAAATAAAAACAGTGAATATATATATTTAGTTACATATAATTTGTAATATTATATTTAGGTATATATGAATGTATAAATGTATGCCCACATAAAAGTAAATAAATGAGTGACAGCAACTGTGTAAGAGTCAAAAGGAAGTGATTAAATAGGAGCAGGTTTATCTTATAAGGTACTTCTACACCCATATAGCAATGACAGTTTTATTTGAATGGAGTATATTTGAGTTAGTTGTAAGTGCATAAGCATTGGCAGTTTTAACTCCATCACTATAGAAATAAGAACATCAGAAACCTAGAATCCAAATGCTAAGGAAAAAGAGACAAATAAAATCATCACTTAAAACCACAACAAAGAGTTGCAGATAAGACCAGAAATAATAATCATTGGCAATAGAAAAAGTAACAAGCCTAGTATATATTAATGCAACTACATCAATAACCACTGAAATGCGAGTTTTAACTACCAATCACAATACAATGGATTAAAAAAAATCAAGATCCACTACAAAAGACTCATTGCAAATACAGAAATACATGTAGGTTTACAGTTAAGGTATGAAGAATCACTAATATAAAATGGAAGTCACTATATTAATTTCTGATAAAGCAAGTAGGCAAAACTTAGTCAAGGAAGGAGTCATTAACCTTGATAAAATAGCCCAGGTCCTTGAGAGACACAATCTGTGAAACTCATACAGAGATTAAACAATTATAATCTCTTTCAAAGAAAGCACCTGGCATAGATGAGTTCATATGTGGATTGTACCACTTTTTTTTTTGTTGGTTTTGGGGGCTGAACACTGGGCCTGGACACTGTCCCTTGGCTCTTCAGCTCAAGGCTAGCGCCCTACCACTTGAGCCACAGCAGCCCTTGGGCCTTTTTTCTACTTATATGGTGCTGAGGAATCGAACCCAGGGCTTCATGCATGCAAGGCAAGCACTCTACCAACTTCGCAGCCCTGTACCACATTTTTTAAGGAAAAAATAATGCTAGTTCACAATCATTTCTTCCAGAAGGTAGAAACAAAATTATCTTTTTATTCATTCTATGAAACCTGAATTGCCCTAATACCAAAAACCTCACAAAAGAATAAAGAAGGAAAGAAAAAGAACATTCTTCAATGATACAGAGAAAAGTGATCATATGGAGTAATACAAGATCCCAAATAGCAAAAACCAATCAGCAGGCAGTACAGTGCCAGAGGAATATTGACACCAAACTTCAAACTCTTTTACAAAGCTACAGAATCAAAACAGCTTGGTACTAGCACAAGAATAGGCCCGAGGACCAATGGAACAGAATAGAAGATCCTAACCCACAGGCCTAAAGCCACCTAATAGTTGTTAAGGGAGCCCAAATCACAGGATGGAAGAAAGACAGCCTCTTCAACTAATGGTGCAGATAGATAGATAGATAGATAGATAGATAGATAGATAGATAGATAGATAGATAGATAGATAGATAGATAGACAGACAGACAGACAGACAGATAGATAGATAGATAGATAGTAGAACTGGCTATACACATACAGAAAAGTGATATAGGAGTATACTACCCTGCACCAGAGTCAATTCCAAATGGATCAAAGACCTCAATTAAGGCCAGATACCATGAAAATATTACAGGAAGGAGTAGGGAAAACACTAGGGCTCCCAGGCATGGGACAAAACTTCTTAAGTAAAGATCCAGAATCACAACAAATCAAAGACTGGATAAATGGGATTACAGCAAACTGAAAGAATTTCTGCCTGGCAAAGGACATAGCTAGGAAGATAAACAGAAAGCCCACACAATGGGAGAAGACTTTTTACTAGCTATGTATCAGACAAGGACCTCATATCTAAAATATACTTGGAGCTCAAAAAAATTAACCCCACCACCCAAAAATAAGACCAATCTGATGAGGGACTATTATCCAAAAGACAAAGAAAGTATAAAGTAAACACCAACAAAATGAACAATGTGTCATTTTACTTACTGAAAACAAGAAAGTGCACAAAGAAGATGAAAAATGTCAACAAAGCATATAGAATAGTTCTCAACATCAGATATTAATATGGAATTCCACAGTACACAAAGAGACATGAGACACCTCTGTGCCCATTAAGAGATGAACTCAAAACACTGAGAGCAAGATTGCTGGCAGAACCAAACAGCTGCAAGAATTCTCACCCATCAGGGCTGCGGATGCAAAATGGTACAATAATTTTGGAAGACAGTTTGGCAATTTCTTATAAGATGAAACAAACTCTTACCATATGATCCAGCAATTATTCTCTTTGGTCTTTATCCAAATGAGTTGAAAACTTATGTTCACACAAAATTCTGCACACACATGTATATAACTGCTCGATCTGTGATTGCCAAAGCTTGGGAGAAGCCATACTGCCTTTCCCTGGGTAAATTAATTGAAAAACAAAACTCTGATACATCTTAGATCATAGGTTACTATTTAATACTAAGAATAAGCAAGCAGTCAACCCATGAAAAGGTATAAAAGCTTTAGTGCATATTGCTAAGAGAGAACAAGTCAGTCTGCCAAGGCTATAGCTCCTATGGTTACAACTCCATAGCATTGTGGGAAAAGCAAACTTATGTGGGCAGTAAATGGATTGAGGGTATCTAGGATTTAATGGGGAGGAGTTAGTATTTGGAGACAAGAAATACTTAGGTGGTGATACTGTTTTGTACGACACTCTCATGGTGGAGACATGACAGCATTAAGAATGAGTCCAAAGCCAGGCACTGGTGGCTCACACCAGAGTCTCTAGCTACCCAGAAGGCAGAATAGTGAGTGAGACTCTCATCTTGAATTAGCCATCAAAAAGCTGGAAAAGATGTGGCCCAAGACGTACAGTGTCACCCTTGAGTGACAAACCTGAGGGAGAGTGAGTTCAAGCCCAGTACTGGCTAGTGCATATACATTCGTGCACACGCACAGGCGCGCGCGCGCGCACACACACACACACACACACACACACACACACACACACACACACACACACACACACACACACACCACTCTCTGGGTATTCTGGCAGGAAATAGAAAGCAGACTGGGATGTTGAAGTTGACTTTCATAAGAGGGGTTCTGTAGCTGACTATACTGATGGTGGTCCTGGAACCAGCAGGTACAGCATAGTGCCTTGGGGGCTGGTGGAGCCTGTGCTATCAGTGGTTCCCTGACGGATTTTGTAGAGATGGATGTATGGCAGCTTCAGCCTTCAGTCAGGAGTCTTTCTAGGATCCAGCAAAGAGACAATTCCAATAATAAATGCACTCTCCTCCCATGTCTCCTGCCCATGTGCAGAGAAAAAAGCAGGAAGATGTACAAGAATTTAAATATTACATCTTCCTGGCTCTCCCTCCCTTGCTTTTCCTTTTTATGGGAACACTAGCAAAATTACAAGAAGTCCTTACATGAAAGAAGGACGACCTCATCATCACTCAGAAAACAGAATGCTAGTGTGTTCTCTTTTAATTTTTATTTTCTTGCGCTAGTCCTAGGGCTTGAACTTAGAGCTTGAGCACTATCCCTGACTTTTTTCTCCTAAGGCAAAAACTCTTACCACTTGAACCACAGCTCCACTTCCCACTTTTCAGTAATTAATTGGAGATAAATGTCTCATGGATTTTCTTTTCTTTTCTTTTCTTTTGTGAACATACTGTACAGAAGGGTTACAATTACATGGGCAGGATAATTTTCTTGTGCCAGCTGGCTTTGAACCACAGTTCTCAGATCTCAGCCTCCTGAATAGCCAGGATTACAGGTGTGAGCAATTGGCACCTGGCTTTCTCTTTTGGTTTTCATGAATTAAAATCTATAGGAAAATCAATCAGCTAGAGAGAGCTTTTTCCTTTATACCCAAGGTACAGTAGAAATGTCTAAGTGGGAGCTGGGAAGTACATAGAATTTTAAATTTGTCTTGGGTTCCAATAGTAGAAAATTTTTATTCTCCTCGTGTGTGTGTGTGTGTGTGTGTGTGTGTGTGTGTGTGTGTGTGTGTGTGTGTGTGTGTGTGTGTTGGCCTGGGGGTTTGAACTCAAGGCCTGAGTGGTGTCTCTGACCTTCTTTTGCTCAAAGCTAGTGCTCTACCATTTGAGCCATAGCTCTATTTTGGCTATTTGGGGGAGGGAGCAGATAGTTTATTTGAGATAAGAGTCTCAAGGACTTGCCTGCCCCAGCTGGCTTTGAATTGTGATCCTCAGACCTTAGCCTTCGAAGTAGCTAGGATTACAGGTGTGAAGCACCTGTGCCCAGTTTATCCCCTTTTTTGAGTAGGTCAAACTGTTTTCCCTGCACTCATTGTAGCAAGAACTCTGTGTGTGTGTGTGTATGTGTGTGTGAATGCATGCAGAGTTGAAATGGGAATGCCAACATGTCTTCCAAATTGAATTGCATGGAAAGCTTGTGGTTCTAGAGAGTTCTTGAGGCTGGGAAGGTGCAGGAGGGAACTGCTCAGAGTAACCCCTACAAATGATCCAGGAATGAAGTGTTCACCAGGAGGAAAACAATACAGGTTTCCAAACCCTTTAGCTTTTAGCCCCACTCAGGAAGATCATGCTAGATAGAGAAAGAGAGAGAGGCCAGACTTGAATTACTTCCTGGTAATTTCCATCATATGTGGAAGAAAGGCTTGAAATAGAAATCAAGTTCATTTTCAGAAAAGCAGTTACATTCTTGGAATAACTCAGTTTTGTGGTCCAAGATTCTTACCTGCTAGAGTCATTTGGAAGAATCAAGAAACTCAGGAGTTAAGTTATTTTCCCCTATTAGAGGAAGCTTGACCTTGCCAAATGTCTTTTGGGAAAAGAATGCTGTTAGGTGATTTTGGGGAGGTAGAAGAGCATAATACTCTTGTGGTAGAGATAGTTGAGGAGGGATGGATTGGAAGGCTAAAGTGTAGCCACCATGGTACATTAAAACATAGTGGATTTAGATTCATTTCCCAAAGCTGTTGTAATAAATTACTAAAAAAATTAATACTAACAACCCATAGTGGCTTAAACAATATAAATTCATTATCTCACAGTAGGAAGGATGAATGACCAAAATGATATTTGCTGCACTAAAACTAAGGTGTCGATAAAACACCTCTGCTTTTGAGTAAAGAAAGAAAGCTACATCCTTGTCTTTTCCAGACTTATGTTCCTTGAGCCCCTTCATTTGTTCATGCTTCTTTATCTGCCAGGTCTATAGAGGAGTGTCCATGGATTTCCCCTGGCTGACAAAATTGCCTTGTCTTTTCCTTTAACTCCAATCTCGGGCTTCCTCTTCCATGTGCCTTATTGATCATGACAAGTGTATCCTAAGAATCCTAGGTAACCCTCCCATCTCAAGACCTTTTATTTATTTATTTTTCTTTCTTGGTTTTATTTTTTATTTTGTTAGTCATGGGCTTGAACTCAGACTTGGGCGCTGTCCCAGAGCTTTTCTGCTCAAGGCTAGCTCTCTGCCACTTTGAGACACAGTGCAATTTCCAGTTTTCTTGTGGTTTAATTGGAAGTAAAAGTCTCACAGACTTTCCTTCCCAGGCTGGCTTTGAACTATGATCCTCAGATCTCAGCTAGTATTATAGGCATGAAATACCAGCTCCTGGCACCATCTCAAGACCTTTGACTTGACCACATTTGCAGTATCCCTGTTGTCCTTAAAGATCAATGCTGGGGATTAAGACTCCAGCATTTTTGGAGCTATTATTCAGTCTGCTTCTTGGGTGAATACACTATTGAGGGATGCATAGATCTAGGCACATATCTAGGATTGATCCAGGAATTTGCAAAGGTTATTTCTATGAGATTACAGGGCATACAGAATGGACTGTGGAAAATCATGATGTGCCATTCTTGCTCAACCTGCCATTTTGTCAGCAGTCCTTAATTTAGACTTCCTGGGGAAGCACAGTAAGTATATTGCCAATTTTGAGTGAGGCTCAAAACAGAAGTATAGAGTTTGTCTAGCTCCTGGAATACACCATCAAACTGCTCTATTTCTTACATTCTGATTCCCAGAAAAGGAAGGGTTGTCTCTCCTAAAGAACTGTGAGCTGGGGGTATAGTTCCATGGTGAAGGGCCTACCTATCACTTACAAGGCCTTTAGTTCCATTCCCAGTCTCAATAGGAAAAGATAGAGAGGGGAAAGAAGGAAGGGAAGGGAGGAAGGAAGGAAGGAAGGAAGGAAAGAAGGAAGGAAGGAAGGAAGGAAAGAAGGAAGGAAGGAAGGAAGGAAGGAAGGAAGGAAGGAAGGAAGGAAGGAAGGGACGGAGAGAGGGGAAAAAAAACTTTGTATCAATTCCTAGATTTAGAAACCTCCATCAGACTTCCCAAGTGAAATGATGGAAAGTAGGAGGATTCTGGGAATAAATAACTGTATCCAAATAAAATTATGCAGAAGGTACAGAACTATGGGAGAATGACAGGAACAGAATGTGTTAAGAATGATCTCATAGCAGCCTGAAGGAAATGGAGGGTGGTGTTGGAAACAGACAACCTGGATAAAATCAATCAATAAATGATGAATCAACATCTGCCAGTTTTCTCCAAAGGACACACACACACACACAAGCACACACACACACACATACACACACACACAGGTACCCACATGGCCATCCATGTACATACATACACAGAAGTGTGCGTGCACACAAACAGGCACATATAAAAGCGATTCTATGTACTCTACAGATAAATAAACCTGTTTCAAGGATTTAACTTACAAATTGGAGGGTTTGGCAAGTCTGAAACCTACAAGCAGACTAGAAACCTTCAGGCAGGAGGTGAAAGCTTCATCCCAGTAGCAGAATTTCTAGGTAGCCTGTCTGGTGAACAGCTGGGCAAGTGAATGAGGCTCAGATGATCAAATACAATTTCATTGAGGAGGAAGTTGAGTATATCTACCCTGTACCTTCCAAGCAACACCTGGTTTAGCATTAAATGTAATGACGGTGTTCTACAATCTGCCACACTGACATGTGAAGTCACTGTCCATCACACTGCTGTTTGATTTTGCTCAGGAGAGCAGTCATAGAGATTAAACAAAGATTTTGACTAAGTTTGCAAACCATACAATGGGTTGCAGGGCAGTGTGTGAGTCACACCTTATAGAATTTGCCCGCAGGACAAACCTTTAGAGAACAGCAGGGCTTTGATGATGTCCCTCACTCCATTGACATGTTTAGGACATCACAGAGTTATGAAGATGTGACCAAAAAGACCATTAATTAATGTGGATCTGAAAAAATTGAATGGTGCTGCCAATAGGAGCCTGGACAGAGCCAAGTAAATATAAAGCCAGGAATGGTCAAGCAAGGATTCCAAGTTCAGAGTCTCCCACCTGGAGCTGATGGTCGAAGAAGAGTGAGAAGCTGATGGGATTCTCCTGTGGAGGGGTGGGAGGGGGGATCATGGCAGACAGTCAAAACATACAAATCAGAACACAAGTATTGATTCACAAGAGTCCAGTCTCCCTTGTTCCCCTTCACTCCCCCAAACTCCTGTGGTTTTCACAATGGGTTTTTGATGAAATGTATGTGCACACATATGCGCGCATAAATACAGCCCTCCTCAAGAGATCTGCATAACTCTTTGTAAATTGCAAAGTGTGAATTTACCTATGTGAATTTACTCAGCCTCCATATTTAGAAAATACCTAGACTATAACTAGAATAATCTGAATTCTTTGGTTTATGGAATTAAAAGCTTCTGGGTGTGGTGGCTCATTCCTTAATGCTAGCCATGTGGGAGGCATAGATAGGAAGCTACCAATCCTAGGCCACTCACAAGCAAATGCAAGACTCTACTAAACAAATAACTGATACAAAAATGGCTGGGAGCATAGTTCAGCTGGTATAGCAGAATTCTTGCCTAGAAAGTATGAGACACTGAGTTCAAACCCCAGGATTATCACCACCCCAAATTAAAAAAAATAAAAAACAAGAAATTAGAAATAGAAGAAACTTCAGTTTGGACAACATAGCTAAAAGAATGCTTAATCTCATGCATGAAATTACAAAGCTGGGCAGTGACAACTGGGATTAATATCCAAGTTCCTCCCTCCACGTAAACTTCTTCCTTTTGCAGCAAAAGTTGCTTTCGTACTGTATCACACCGAACACACCACACACACACACACACCGAGCACACACACAACACACAATAACACATATACCATACCACATGACAACACATACAGCACACCACAATACACACACCCCACCACACACACAGCACATCATAACAACTACACCACACCACTTAACAATACACACATCATACCATATTACAATACACATACCACATGACAACAACACCCCACCACACCATACATAGCACATGACAATGCCCACAACACGAACAACATGTGACAACACACACCACAACACATGACAACACAACACACACAACATACCACTTGACAACATACATACTACATACACCACAACACAATACACTACAACATACATTGAATATGGTAAACAGCATGCTGCATTATCATTCAGAAAATTAGGTGTTAATGTTCTCAAGAATCTCATTCAAACAGGCAGATTTTAATAGGCGTTTATATAAAGTATTATAATTAACTAATGAGTATGAACCTGTAATTCCTCTGCTAAACCCTCAGGGTGAACTGCTTGTGTTTTCAAGTCTTACAGATTTGTTCTGCAGCAATTTTATGTTTTATGAAATGAATGAATTATCAGTTTCATGTAGAAAATCTGGACCATTTTTCTTTGTGTTGGTAACCCAAAGATAGATGCTTAGCGCTGGGTGGAACATGGGACAAACCCGTTAAGGTGAGAACACAGGATAAAGGCCAATGTGGAATAAGGCTTCATGAGGAAAAAATGACCTGGAGAGATTTCACACATTAGTCTAAGCAGGAAACCTATTTCATATTTCATATGGTTTTTCATTGTGTGAACACACATGGTGAATTTTCCTGTACTTTTCTTGGAAAGCACCAGTTAATTTCATTAAACTATTAATTGACACATCCCTGCTATTAATGGGTTTTAGAAGGAAAGATGTGTTCTAATCTATTTTTATTTCTTGTGAGTAGTTCACATCATAAAATAAGATAGGGAAATTAGTCAAGGAGATAGCATAAATATGATATGTGGCTAGCTAGCTAGCTAGATAAATAGAGAGATAGCTAGAGATAGATATCAGAAGATGAAAGAATGTAGATGATAGACAGACAGATGAAAGAAAGAAAGAAAGAAAGAAAGAAAGAAAGAAAGAAAGAAAGAAAGAAAGAAAGGAAGGAAGGAAGGAAGGAAGAAAGGAAGGAAGGAAGGAAGGAAGGAAGGAAGGAAGGAAGGAAGGAAGGAAGGAAGGAAGAGAGAAGATAGGTATAAAGATAGATAGATAGATAGATAGATAGATAGATAGATAGATAGATAGATAGATAGATAGATAGATAGATAGATAGATAGATAGATAGATAGATGATAGATGGATGACAGGATTTATTATTAGAGTTGGCTGCATGTGATGGAAGCTGAATTATCCTATCATGGACCATCTGTAAACTGGAGATCCAGAGATGTCAGTTACGTGGCTCAAAGTCCATTGGCCTCAGAACTAGCAAAGCCAATGGTGCAACCATCAGTTCAAGGACAAAGGTTCTAGAGCCCCAGGGACCAGCAGTTTAAGACCAGAGAATCTGGAGTCCCATGTCCAGAGAGAGGAGAAGAATGTCTCTATCTAGAAGAGAGAGGACATTGTTTTCCCTTTGCTTTTCTTTGTTCTCTCTGTTCCTACCCACAAAGAGGGCAGACCTTCCCTATGCATGTTCACTGCCAAACTCCTATACCCATCCACCAGACTCTCCCAGAAACACTGCTGTCTCATTTCTCTGGGCATTCCTCAGTCCAGACAAGTTGATACTTGATCCTGGCTCTGTTATTAACGTCCAGATTCACCTGTGATGTTACCATTCACTGATTTGCTACCCTCGCCTGTAAATATTTAGGTGGCAAGGTGACACAGCATGAGTGTGATGACTTCTCATGACACATGCTAGGGATAAAGGTTCAGACCACAACACACACTACACTAAGCCCAACATTGCTACTGCTCAAATCTGCCCCTATCCACACTTTACCTTTTAGCAAATGGAATTTTCATTCACCCATTTTCTAAACCAGGAATGTCTCTTTTATCCTTGACTCTCACTCATCCATCAAGGCTCAGATGGCTGAATTTCCCTCACTTGATTCACTTCTCATTCTCCATTCCTATTCTTCTTATAGGCTACACTAATCTCTTCTTGTGTTGCAAAATGGACTAGGACAATGTGACCTTTTCACCTTTAATGATGGCAGTGTTAAGCTTTATTTAGAAAAGCATAATTAAGGAATCTACTCTAATTGCCCATAAGAAAGAACCTTAGTGACCTTTATTGTCCATCTTTACAGAAATGCATCTGCCTACGTGTTATTGTTCATTGAAAACTGTTCACAGTAAACACAAAGCGACTCTCAGAGGAATCCTCAGAGATACCAGTCATGCACAACAATAATTTCTCATCCAGGTGAAAAGATAAAGCATCATTGAACACCTAGTTCTTAGAAACATTACTGTGGTGAATACAGGATGTGCTTCCCTATTTAAGCATAGTACATTAATGGTAATATGGACATGTGTACGAAAGTGCTTTAGAAATTAAAACTCTTAATGTGAATTGTAAATAGAGAAATGCAGCTTGGTTTATCTTCTCAGGCCATTACCATGCTCAAGCTTACATTTTGAGGACCATATTCTGGGTTGCATAAATGTCAAACTCTAGAAGCAGGCTCAGCTTCAAAGAAGTACCTGTGAATTCCCAAATTTACCTAGGAAAGAGACTGTCACTTAGTTTAACCTTTTCTTTTCCTTGTAACGAAAGATATGGAGGTAAATGATGCAGCAGAAAGAGGAGTGAAGGTATGCAAATGCAAATTTGGAAGGAAAAAGTTTTCATCATTTCTTGAACAAATTGTTTCTCTTCCCTTTCACTGTTCTGGGATTGCCTGGATTTACCTGCTTTATACATTTCTACTTCAGGAAGCCAAACTGAGTCATATTTCAAAGGATAAAGGAACAGAGATGCCTAGATAGTAGGGGTGTTTATGTGTGGGACTTCTTTTTTCCTTTACACAAGCATTTCATTGTCTAAAAGAAAATGTTTTGGAAAAACACATGATGAAACTGTGTGCTGTGACTCGAATGACTAATGCATGTCCTTAAGCAAAACAAAAACATACAGAGTTGTCAACATCCCTGGGAGAAGACACTGGTGTGTCTGTGGAGAGTGGGGAGGTTTGCGAGGTGATGGTTGGATTCTTCCCTCTGTATACAATTTCATTCCAGTCTTTATTGAACGTCTTTTAAGTATTAAATGCATGAATGGGATGATGGAAAATTCTAATAAGGCAAGTATCAAGCACCATGTTAGTAATGGGAAAAAGTTATACGTGTAAATTGAGCGTCTCAGTGTATTTGAGACAGATTTTCTTTTTTAAAATTTAAATTTTATTTTAAAGGTGGTATACAGAGCTGTTACAGTTACACACGTCAGGTATTGAGTGCATTTAGGTTGTTTAAATAGCCATCTTCCACAACAATGGAGTCAAACAGAACAACTGCAAAGAGAACGACAAATTTGAAGAATAAAATTTATTTGACAAAATGTATTTTGAAATGCCCATTTCTGGAATCTGGCTGAAGAAAGAAGTCAGTAGATAGCCAATTATGCAGGAATGTGGTCAGCTCCTATCTATGCAGCCAGATCTCTTTAAGCTGCTTTCTCCAGAGGAGTCTCTCTGGACTGCTTATCACCTGAGTCCTTTGGAAGCTGGACTGGGATAGTCATCATGAATAATAATGAGAAAGTACAAATGACCAATTGGAAAAGTCAGAGAAGGGAGACAGACAATGGGATTGAGAATGGAAAATGGGAAACATGCTTAAACTTTTCCCCAAGCATTAGTGGACATAATAGATTCATACGGGTCATGTATAAAACAAAAGCCCAGACAAAAAACAACAAAACCTCAAGAGCACTCCTTTGAGAGATCTAGCTGTTGTTAAGAGAAAGAGTGTGAGAGAGAGAATAAAATGAAAAGTAAAAAGAGAAAGAGAAAAGCATTGGAGGAGAGAGAAAGGTAGGTAGATTATGATTTCAATACCAGCCTAGGTTATATATCATAGCAAGACTCTGTCTTAAACACATCCCCCCAAATTCTTCATCCACTTCCCTTTTTCACAGCTAGTATTCAGGAATGCATATGGAATATGGTGGTGCTGTGTTGCTAGTTGATAGGGTTTTCTGGAAGCTTCTAGGAAACGTGATTGTACCAATGAATTAACCTATTGATAGATCCACTATTTGTTGGCATTATTGGGAAATGGTACAGGCTAAGGAGGGGCCAGACAGAGGAGGGGGGTCACTGGGTATATGCTTTGCTTTGTTTCCAGCCTCTCTCTTCTCTTCCCCTCTGCTTTTCTGTTGTCATGAAGTGGGCAGTCTCCTCCATCGCACACTCCCCCAGAATGCTCTCCCTCACCATAGGGCTGTTGCCTTTAGTATATTTTCTCCAGACATGGTATTACGTCAGTAACAAGTCTAATACACTTGATAAGAAATGGTAAAAAATATCATCATTATCACTTTGCAGATAAGGAACTAGTCCCTCAGGGGGGAGCAATTAAGTTGCTCAAGAATCTAAAACAAATAAGAGAATTATAAATCAAACTATTGGATTATTAGAATCCATGGGACTTCAAGTTCCGTGAATTCTTAAGGCCTAGGGGAAGTAGTGAGATGAAGCTGACATCACTGAGTGATAGGCCATGGAAAATAGTCTTTACCAATTGTAGTTCCATTATAGGCCAAGTGGGTTGAGAGCCACAGAGCCATCGGATACCTCTGACCCTGCTACATCAGTGCCTTGCCACTGTACCAAGACTGGATGTGAACCCACATAGTAAAATCAGAGGTCATTTCCAGCAAACTCCTCCTCCCTCCACTGCCCACTTCCCAAATTTCCCTTGTAAATCTGCTATAATCTGACAAACTTCCCACCATTGGTAAGGCTGTGTCTTCTGAGATATTCAGGTTTAGTTGACAATGAGTTAGGGCTTGAAGAAAATCCTAGCCCTGGGTGTGTGATCTTGACTTGTAAGCCATAAGACTTTATTGTTGCACCTTTGAAGTAAGACTAAGTAAACCACCCCATGAGAATAAATCATGAGATAAAGTTTTTCTTTGGAAATACTTATGTTTGAGCAATTTGTACTACTTCTTTCAATCGTCATCATTGTTACAACCACAAAAAAAAACAATGAGGACCAAGTAATGACAATATGGACTTTGGATATCTAAAGCAATTTAGGAGAATCATTGATTAATGAATGTTTAAGGATAACATGGTTTAAAAAAATAAAACAGATCAAAATTATGAGTAGAGCCCAAGAAAAAAGTTAGGAGACAAAGTACAGGAAATTTGCCACCTGAAGCTAGATGAAGGCTGCTCCCTCCACATTTTCCTAGATCTGGTATTTGTCAAAGGAGGAAAGTTTTCACTACCTCCGGAAAGAATTAGTATCAGCCCTTCCAGGATCTGGCATCATTACTCTCTGTCCTTAGGAAACCAAATAAAGGAAGCCAATAAAAGAACTGATCAGGGTCTGGAAGGCAGGGGAAGGAGGCAAATGCTTTTGGAGGAGACGCCACAGGGGGCATCTTAGCACCTTCATTGCCATTCCTGCCACATGCTTTCCCCCAGTGAGCATTCACTAGAAACTATACCAGGGCTCCATTGATGGAAAAGTCACAGCAGAGGACCACCTAGTGGGAGAGAGAGTGACAGCAGATAATACTCACATAACGTGGCAGAACTACTGCTCTGTGGTTTGTGTGTATGACAAGGTCACAGACAAAGGGCACTCAGGCATCACTGATGGGCAGAGGAGAGCTGCAGACTAAAGGCTAGGAAGTAGAAGCAAGGAGAGCCCACAGGTACCATTAGCTGAGCAATCAGGTATAAAAGTGAGGACATGTTGGGTAATGATATGCAAATCCTTTTTGCATAGCTTGAACCTAGCATGGAAAGGCAAAATTGGTGACGATGAGAGGAAATAAATGAGCACAGAGCATCTCCTGAACCTGTGGCCCCAGCTAAAGGGTTTGGCTGGTGCACTTGCTCCTACCTAATATTCCTGTGAGAGTGGGCAGTGGAGGTGGTGGTGGTGGTAGATTAGCAGAATTCAGGTCTTAAAGCCAGGACAGCAGTTCCTGACATGATGTAAGTCATTTGAAATTTCAAAATAACCTATTAATGTGCCCTGAAAAATAAGCCATCAATAATCATAGCTAGGCTATAAAGAACAGTGAGGCTGAGAGGTGAATGTGAAACTGGACCCAGATTTCATTAAGTAATAATAATAAGTTACTGATCTCCATTGGAAGTGACAGAAGAAACTTTGGATGTTGCTTCACTGAAAAGCATCAACACCCTTTCCCTGAGAAAGGAGGAAATGCCAGATACGCAAGCCAGCTCACAGCTGGCCAAACAACACATCCTAATCTTATGGCTTGTGAGCAGAGATCACACTATAAAACACCATGATAATTCATCACAGCCTATTATCTTTCAACAGGAAGCCGAAACTGCACATAGGGTGTTTTTTTTTTTTAAATAAGTACTTTTTGAAGTAAGCAGAATGAGAGAAAGAAAAGAAACAAAATAAAGAAAGGGGAGGAGGGACAGAGAGAGAGAAGGAGGGATAGAAACACATGAGAGAGGGAGAGAGAAAAAGAGAGAGAGAGAGAGAGAGAGAGAGAGAGAGAGAGAGAGAGAGAGAGGGAGGGAGGGAGAGAGAGAGAGAGAGAGAGAGAGAAAGAGAGAGAGAGAGGGAGAGAGCATGTGTGTATTAAAATCTTGGCCAGGTCAGAATGACACAAGCAACAGCATCTGGAGATAGGCTATAATCCTGAATTGAATGGGAAGTGAAAAAAGGAGTGTCTTCCCACACTCCCAGAGTTTAAGCAAAACCTACAAATACTAAAAGGAATCAAAGAGCCTCTCTAGGCTCTATTGGGCTGTGCTTACTAAAGGTGAACTTATGAGTCCATTTGGATTCTTCTCTTAGGTCGATATGACTTAATTTAGGATTTCAACTTATTGGGGACTTTCTATCCTCCACTGAATTCCTTTTAGTCAAAGAAGTGATATATAACAGGAAAATCTTGTGACTCTCTTAATGCATAGACATGAAGCTAATCTAACTCACACGTATCTCAGCATGCGGGGCTGTTCACTATTTCAAAATCAATTTAATCAGAAATCATCTTCTAAGAGAAATGTTCATGGAAATGAGTCTTATTGGGGGTATTTTTGATTATGAGAAAGAGAGAGACAGAGAGAGGCATGAAAATTGCCTTAAAGAGTGGGTGTTTCTTATATAGCTGTGCTGGGAAATCGGATATTAGAAATTTCATCCATGCGAAACCCAGGCTTAGGGAAGCTAAGTATCTAGAATTTATGGAAGAAAAGAAGTTACAGAAGACTTAAGGCCTCAGGTGATCTGGAGACCAGGTTAGCACCTGCTTTTCGTAGCAGAAAGTGGCTGAATTTTCCTTTTAGAACTTTACTGCTAATGTTCCTCTGCAATGTCCCTTGATATTTCCTGACCAGTTTTTTTTATCTGTTTGTCTTGCTACTAGTTCAATGACTTACCTTGTAATTTCTTAGAGAGAAGATCCACTTTTTCACTTCTATTATACAAGCATAATTTATATGTATATATTTAAGGAAGCCCCTATCTATGAAAAAAATATATAACTGAACCAACACTTCAATTAGCAAAATATTCACCAAATGTGGTAGACAATTGAAACTTCAGGTTCCTGATCTTCTTTTCTTAAACAAAAAAAAAACCTTTCACATTGCTCCCTGATAAAATTCTATTGAGAATAAATGAACAATTGGAATTTTTCTGGACAGCCTTTCAAGCAAAAGTTGAAATACATTACAAATCTGTAAAATAAAATAAACCAAAGGGTAAGGTTCCTGTGGAAATTCTAGCATCACATGCGAGCATGTATAGGGACAGATGGCTTTATTATAATAAGGATTGTTGGTTAAGTTACTTTAATGCCTAGGAATGCAGTAAACTTGCAGATAGATACCTTGGGAAAACTTTAAGTTGTACTTCTTATTTTCCCAACACCATCTATTCAGTGCATATACATATATATGTATACATACTATGCTTGTATAATAGAAATGAAAAATTAGATCTTCTCTCTAAGAAATTACAAGGTAAGTCATTGAACTAGTAACAAGACAAACAGATAAAAACAAGTCAGGAAATATCAAGGGAAGTTGTAAAAGAACATTAGCAATGGAATTCTAGAACAATCTTTAAATAAGATTTAAAAAATAGTAAATCTAAAAGTATAGAAATAAAGCTATTAAAAATCAATGCAAACCCTACCTTCAAGAGTAACTGTACAAGCACTCATGAGTGGCAGACCACACAGGGGACATTCTGGAAGCTTCTATTTCCTCTTTTGTTCTGCCCACTCACTAGTCAGGGGCAAGCTTCGCTCCTGAGTTCCCAGTCCTCAGGTTGAGCATAAAAGTCAACTTATGCAAACCACAGATTCCCACAGATTGAGAAGGACATGACTCCTGATCTCATGAACTTTAGAATGCAAACCTTTGAGTCCTAAGGGGCAGTTATGTTCCCAGTCAAATGAGCACTCTCCATTACAAATCGTTAAGTAACTGTCTTAGATCTATTCAGGAATACATTATACTGAATGGAGTATACCAATTATTGGAAGAGGGATATTTGTGATTTGGGGGGAAGTCTCTATGGAAGGAACATTAAAAGACACTACAAGGAAGACAGGTTTAGACTGGCTGAAAAGAGAAGGAAGGGTATCTGAGAAAAAGGCATGGAGGTGAATGCATGGAGGTTTTATAAGAATACTGATTATGGAGGAGAGTGTCCAGATTTGCTCAGAGTTAGAATTAGAATGATCCTTTGAAAACTAAAAGAATCCATGTGGTAAAGGCCATTGAAAAGCAAGTAGATGTAGTCTTACTAGTGCAAACAGTAGGCTATTCTAGATTCCTGGAGAGACCACTGGTGTGGAGAAATTTAAGCCAACTCATCCTACTGTAATAGTGACTGGTTTCTTGAGATAATTGCTAGAGCTGAACCAACACCAATATACTGTAGAGTCTTAGAAATGAAGCTGCATATCTACACTCTAAGATGTATTATTTATATGCAGTCAATTGTCTTCTACATTCATTTTGTCTTAGTGAGGAAGGGAGTAATATAAAGCATTTACTATTGATATGAAGAATTTTAAAACTATGAGGAAGACTAATTAGAGAAGACCCTGGAATTTCTGGTTTGGGAAAGCACAAGACTCCTAATCTTTATCCTTTTCATTTTGAATAATTAGAAACTGTCAGGCAGAAAAATGCAAATCTGAAAACAAACTCACCAAGGAGTAGGAGGCCCAGACTCAGCCTAAGCTTTTGCCTGAGGCAGGGTAGCCATGTTCTGAGAGTATATTCTGGATCTTCTCATGACTTGACTCCTAGGAAGAGACTGCGGGAGGAAATTTGGAGAGCTGTTACGAAGATGACCCAGAACAATGTATTGGGGAGCACCATGAAGACTACCCAGAGCTCCTGGGAGGGAGCCATGCCTATCTTCACCTTGAAAGAGCCTCTGTGGCCTTGAGATCGATCAAGCAAATCTGTTCTCATGGGGGCAACAGGCACCAGCAAGTCATGCACACACATGGACTCGAGGGTGGTGGAGGAGCTCATGGGAGTGAAGTCCAGAGTGCACAGAGGCCATGGCACCCGTCCCTTGGATATTGTTAAATGCAAAGGGCATTATTTCCAAATAATCAGAGTCAATAGGGAAGAGTGAATGAGAGCAAAGGAGTGTGGGTAGATGCCATTCTTCTGTGGACTCCACTCATGAAGGGACATCAGATCCTGATATGAGGGAAGGCAGCTGTTTGGAACAATAATGACGTGTACCATAAGTTCTTCTCACTGTTTCAGGAGCTCTGGGAACTCAGAAAGGTAAACCTAGTAGAATAAACAAACAGAGATGGTGGTAATGTCAATAGAGGTAACCAAATAGACGATGTTGGGAAAATAAGAAGTACAACTTAATGTTTGCCCAAGGTATCTGAAAGTTTACTACCTTCCTAGGATGTTAAAGTAACTTACCCAACAATCCTTATTATCATAAAGCCATCCGTCCTGGTATATGCTTGCATGTGAGGCTAGAATTTCCACAGGAGCCTTACTCTTCGATTTTTAAAAAAATATTTTTGACAGTCATGGGGTTTGAACGCTGGGCCTGGGCACTATCTCTGAGCTCTTCAGCTCAAGGCGAACACTCCACCACTTAAGCCACAGTGCCACTTCCGGTTTTCTGGTGGTTAATTGGAGATAAGAGTCTCACTGACTTTCCTGCCTGGGCTGGCTTTGAACCTGATCCTCAGATTTGTAATTTGTTTGAATTTATAATGTATTTCAACTTTTTTTTAAAGACTGTCCCAAAAAATTTAGCTAATTATAAAATATCTAAGGGTTATTTTTTTTCCACTTGAGACTAGCTCCTTCTTACTTTCTCTTCTTGCATATTTACTGTATAGTTTGATTTTAAAAAAGATAATCCATGTATTAGTGAGTACAGGACCACTGGAAAAACAACAAGAATTGACATTCGCTAACTCCAGGATAAAATGCTCTTGAAGACTGGTGAGAAAACAGGGTAAGGGACCTGCTCACTCTTCATAAAAGATTGTGCTTATTTAAAAAATAGGCAGAAACTAAGGTATGAGAAATTAAGTGGCTATTGCAATGACAAGTAGGCTGAAGACAAACACTACAGCCTACCCTTCCAGGGACGGTTAATCTTACATTACACAAGCTTTGTGCACAGCAAGATGATGACCAAGTGTAGGTCATCTCCATTTGTTTGACCCCAGGGAAACACATCAGTTACACTGGAGTGATACATTTCAACAAGGGTGACAGCTGTGTTTCCACTGTCTTCCTCTGTAATCCTCTTGACACACTTTCCTCAAGTAAGTAAGCAACCAAGTAGGTTTACTTCCTAAAATATGGCACACTTTTTAGTCAGATTCCTACTCTGTTCCTGCAAAGCTCCATCCTGTCCTACCACTTTCATTGTCGTTGAATCTGAGGATTCATTTGGAGGTTAAGGAGTTTGGTACAAGGTATGAATTTCCTTTCTATTAAGAAATAGACCATCAATTTAACATATGCTGATTCATTTATAAAAATAAAAAATAAGTATTTTTTTAAAAAACAAGCTCAAATTGCTGGATCATTTCCTTCTTCTTTAGTCAGTCAATAATTGGAATGATTTTCTATTCTGCACATCAAGTTAGATTATCTAATGTAGGAAATAAGCATAGAATTTTTTTTATTAATTAGCTAATGTGAAGATGTTCTGACATCTTATTTTGTTTAAACAGTAGCACACTAGTTAAATAATTTAAAATTAATTAACATAGCCTGAAGTAAAATGGTATTTCACATAACTTCTGACTTCAGAGAGCCAATAACATTTAGTTAGTGAGTTAAAGAACTACTTGAACAAAATAAATAATAATTAAAATAATGAAGCCATTGGTTTAAGATGTACTGCTTCTTTAGAGAGATCATGTTAAAGGATATAAAATATAATTTTTCCCTGATGTCCTCTATGAGAGCTCTGTTAGAGCATAAGAAAAACAAGCTTGTATGTGTCCTCATGCCTAGACTAGATGGTTTACATGAAAACAGATTTCCAATGACATCTTAGAAGAAAATCAATCCCATTTCACTGTGTACATGGAGTACCAGTTTGAGGAAGAAAATCATTTCAGAGCTGTAGATCTCAATTTTCAATATGATAGTTAAGAAATGCATAATCTAGCTGTCAATAAGACACTGGCCTATGGGCTGGTTAACGAGAGTCAGCTGGAGTTAGTCACAGGTAAAAAGAGAGGGACAGGGAGAGAGGGAGAGAGAGAAAGAAAGAGACTGAAATAATTCATTGATGAGGTAAGTTGCAGAGTTCTGTATTTGGTCAAAATTTGTTCAAAATCTGTTGTTTGATGGGTTTGTATAAAGAACATGAAAATATCCTCAGAACATGTCTAGTAATGAGAATATAACTGAATTAGAGAAAGGAAAAGAGAGGGGATCGTGCATAGTCAACAGAAAATCAACTGAATGTTTTAAGTGGTGGTATTTTAAAGGTTTATGAGCACCGCTGAATTGAGAGACAGAGAGACAGAGCTGCCAGAAAATTAAGTACAATCATCCACTGCAATCTGTAGAGAATTTTGCAGGTAGCACAATGCTCAACATTCAAGTCTACCTCATACAATGGTATAATTTCATGTAACACACTCATATACTTCCATATACTTCAAATACTGTCTAGATAAGTTATAATACTGAATACAGTGCACATTCCTTATAGATACCTGTTGCAACATGTTGAAGGAAGAATGTAAGAATAAAAATGTCTGTACATGTTTACTATAAATGCTATTTTATTTTCCTAAACGCTCTCCATCCATGGCCACTTGAAAATAACAGGTATCTATCTATATCTGTATCTATCTCTAAATATACACACATATATTTAGCATGTTCTGGTTAAAATATAATAATAAAATTGAAGAAATAAAATGAGTAAAATGAGCAAATTCTATTTCCTATCAAAGTATATGTAGGGGAAAATGCCAGACAGGCTAAACAGTTTTGAAACTCTAGTACATAAATAAAGAATTCCCTTGCTTTCCTCTTCTTCTTTCCTTAACTGGGACATTTTGAAAACTGGTGGGCATTCTGATCCCAAGGAGACATAAGTGTGGAGGGGCCCAGTGCTATGGATGGCCTCCAGGAAATTCCACCATGCTTCTGTCTAACCTACTGTACGTAGAGTCTCAAAGGCTTTGCTGGGTTCACAAGGAAATTACCCTCAAAACAAACTAACAAGAAGAAAAGACTAACCCAAATTAGGTGAGTGGGAGCAGTAAGAATCAATGCTAATAGCCAATTTTGAGTGTTTGTGACTCCAGGAATAACTGACTATATTGAATGACTCCTATTAAGATTTTTCCTAACTGAAACATCCAGAATTCTTGTTGTATTACCCCCAAACAAATTTCTTTATCATAATTATGGAATAAAAGTAATTTTTTATAACAAAGTACATTTACTTTCTGTAACCTAGTACTCTTAACATTTGTTTTTAAAATTGCAGATTATGTTGAAGGAAATTTAAAGCTAAGGCCTTAAATATTGTTTTGAAACTATCATGTTAAATAGTAAAATGTTGTTTGGAGGAGTTGTAAAACCATAATATATATTAATCTGAGTATTAAAAAATAATTGTAGAAAAATATAATGAAGGTGATTTACATTGAACCCATGTAGCAATATGCAGTCTTAGGTTATCCTGGTACTTAACAGGTACTCAGCCTTCAGTGAAATGCTAGGTACTTCCCTTTGAGTTGTGTGTATATGCCATAATTTCAGAACATGATTGACACAGCATTATAAGCAAAAGTTACGTGACTCTCAAAGTAGATTGCAGCTCTATTCAGAAATGTTAATGTGGAATTTATATATTGTAAAATGGTACCCAGTTTTACTTTTACTTTAAGGGTGGATAGCTAGTAAATTTTTTCCTTTGTTGAAGTTCATGTCTTCTTTTAAATAAAACTCGTGTTAAAGTTTCTACCTAATTTTTAAAATAAAACTCGTGTGAATGTTAAAGGTTCTACTTATGACAATGGAGAGCCTGTGCATCTTTTTGGTTGGTCGTGGGGCTTGAACTCTGGGCCTGGGCACTGTCCCTCAGCTCTTCAGCTCAAGGCGAGCGCTCTACTGCCTGAGCCACAGCGCCACTTCGTGTTTTCTGATGGTTAACTGGAGATAAGAGTCTCATGGACTTTCCTGCCTGGGCTGGCTTTGAACCGTGATCCTCAGATCTCATCCTCCTGAGTAGCTAAGGATTACAGGAGTGAGCCACCAGCGCCCAGCAAGTCATAGCATTTTAAAAGTTCATAGGAAAATAAAAGAATCTGCTGAAGCCAGATTCCTTTATCTGAGATGTCATCCCGGCCTTCTGCTGACCACAGGCTTGGAAAGCAAAACCTGAATTGTCCCCTTCAAGGCAGACTATTTCAGAGGTACTTCAAATTGTTCTGGGATAGCAGTGTGGCCTGTCTCCCGGAAGAAACACAGATAAATCATATCTGCAGGACAGCTTCCATAATTTAGTTTCCAGATACCCATGGATTAAGTTATATCCAATGCACATGATGAAACACGACCCGGTGATGGACATCATCAGAAACCACAAACCATGGACACAAGTTTTCTGAATTATCGCATGCAAAATAAGAAAGTAGGGTTTCCTAGCATACTCAAATTACAAAATAAAGTATCATATTATAAAATAAAATATTGCAAAATTATTATGACGTATTAAAGTTTTGAATTTAAGATAGGAGGAAGGAAAGAACAGTATATTTGAAAACATCCAAACAGGCGTGGCAAAAAAAAGTACAAATTGTAGTAGCTCATTTTCCTAATTCTGGCAGAAATCAGTGGGTTAGCAGTTTAAGACCAGCCTTGGCAAAAGTTAGCGAAAGCCTTCTCAAGAAATAAGCAGAATTTGGTGGTGTCTACTTGTGATCACAGCTACCTAACAGACAAGGATAGAGGATCACACAGAGTCTGAGACTGGCATTGGATATGAACAGGAAACTATTATTCCAAAAAGGTACTAAAGTAAAGAAGGCTTGAGTTGTAACTCAAGTGATAGAACACCTGATTAGCAAGCATGAGGTACTTATTATTCAATAACACACTTTCCAATTTATATTTTTCCAGATATTTATTAATTTTGCAAGCTGTGCCCAAAAGATCAAAGAAGAAACAATCCCCCACACAAATCATTGATATTTTTCTTTAATAAATAAATGTAAAAGAGATTTAGACTTTATAATAAAACAGGGATTCTGTAATTTTTAAATGCTATTAGAATGGAAACATGTTATGTTTGCTAAACCATAACTATTTTTATGGTGTGGTTTTCTTGAGAATCATTAAGATAACATTCTGATTCTTTGCATTTTAAATTTAATAGACTATGAATTGTAGGTCAGAAATTTCATAAGTGATTCTCTTTGACTATGTAGTTGTCTACAAATATAATTAATCCTTCTATAAGATAATTTTCATTTTACCCACTAAAATATCTAATGAGCAGGAGAATATTTAAAATTAAAATTATATATACAAGTATTGGGTTAGTAAATGCCCTTTTGTTGTAAGAGTTACAAAATGTATCAATAATCCCAGGGCTGGGAAGGTGGCTCAGTGGTAGAGCGCTTGCCTTGCCTTGCATGCATGAGGCCCTGGGTTCAATTCCTCAGCACCACATAAGCAAAAAGAAAAAGCCAGAAGTGGAGCTGTGGCTCAAGTGGTAGAGCGTTAGCCTTGAGCTGAAGAGCTGAGGGACAGTGCCCAGGCCCAGAGTTCAGGCCCCAGGACCGGACCCCCCCAAAAAATGTATCAATAATCCCTTTCAATTGAGCTTTTTATTGAAGATTTAGGATTATGGATGAATATACAACTCCTTTCTTGCTAGCACTTAATAAGCAGAATCAATTTTAAAGTTCTCATGGAGTTCATACTTAATCAAGAGGAACAAATCTATTTTTAACTCATATAAATCAAGTTGTACTCTAGAAAAGGTATAAATGAAGGGCTTTATGGGTACAAGAATGTAAAAGAGAAAATTGAAGAAGTCTTAGGAAGTAGTTACTATTAAAATAATCCCTGAAGGAAAACTAGGCATTCTTGAAATTTAATTAGGGGAAAAATGAACTGTAGATATGAGAATTTCTACAACTAAAGTATGAAGGTGTGGAATGATGTGATGTGTTTTAAGACTTTTTAAGTTATGACTCTTTCTTTAAAGGACCCAAAGATGCCACAGTAGCCTTCATAATCAGACGGCTGATTCAGTAGTTCCAGGGCAGGAGTTGGGCATCTGCATTTCATTCCTAAAGGTTCCAGTCCTGGTAGCTATAGTTGAAAAACCACTAGACTAGAAAGAAAAATTATCCAGGCATTGGTGACTCACACCTGTAATCCTAGCTACTCAAGAAACTGAGATCTAAGGATTGCAGTTTGAAACCAGTCTGGGCAGGAAGTCTGTGAGACTCTTATCTCCCATTAACTGGTAGAAAGCTGGAAATGCAACTATGGCTGAAGGGGTAGAGCACCAGCCATGAGCTGAAATAAAAGCTAAGGAACAGTGCTTAAGTCCTGAGTTCAAGACTCAGTACTGCCACCACCACAACAAAAAGTTGATACTATTTGAGTATTTCAGAGGACCAGAAAAGGCCTTGGAGTGCAGGTATACAACTATACTTCTAGCACCAGAGAATTGGAGGCAAGTAGATTGTGAATTCAAAGGCAAGAGCCTTGAATTGAGTTCAGTGGTAGAGCATTTGCCTAGCATAGGCAAGGCCCCTAGTTCAAACCAAGCACAGTAAAAAGTATGTGTGAGAGAGTTTTAGTTTGTAAAAGTAAATGGGGAATGATACGTTGAATCTGTATTTGGCCTTGTGTTGGAGCTGGATGAAGTTGGAGGACATTGAAATTAAACTTCCCTACTTATGAAGAAGGGGTGGGGAGGAAGAGTTGAGAGAAACATCAAGGATTCACCTTTGACAGAGTTGTGGCTTTGGAAAATGGGAGTGAGGGCATTATTTTTGTGCTTGCCTGGGTTATTAAGTCAATGAGTTAGACTGGAGTAGGAAGACCATGGATTAGCATAGGTGGCAAGGAGAGGGACTGACTGTAAAGGTGCTACAAAAGGCCAAGGCCCCAGGGGTTATTTGGAAATGTGTGACTGGAATTGAGAACGGTTGGAAGGCATGTATCAGAAATAACCGAAGTGACTTGACTTCCATTTTCTTTAGGTAATATTTCCCAAGAAACCACTGGGAGCAGGTTAGAGCTTACAGCTAGAAAGAAGGATTAAGAACAACTTAAAAAGCAAGAGAAAAATGCAAAGGGTGTGTGTGTGTGTGGAGTACATAACTTTCCCGTTGTTGATAAAATATACTGGTGCGTAATATTTTGCAAAACACAATTTCCCCTGCTTCCTATCTACAAAATTGGGAGGGATTTTGTTGGAATTTGGCAGCACTGTCCTTGCTCCTTAGTTGGTTAGATACGGATTCAGATTCTAAGTGTGTATAGATAAGCTGTAATGTATTAAATTACAAAGTTCCAAATCACAGAGGAAAACAAGTATGGATTTAAGTGTGTATGTTGAGTTTCATCTCTTTCAAAAAGAAGAGACATCTCACCGGACTTTTTTCTTTTCTCCCCACTTCATTTTATAAGACTTGTAAGGAGCCTGTGGGTTTGGAGACCTTTTAGAATCAGTCTAAGAAAGAAAATCTCTCTATGTATATAGAACAGGAAGTTTAATCAAGTGTAACTACTGAAGCTAAAAATCAAACTCTGGGATTTCACTTTTATTTTTCTGGATGATTTGAAAATGTCCAAATGAATGAGCATCTGATCCCTTCAGGAAACCTGGTGATAACAAGGGAGAATTATTCACTCAGAACAAAAGCTCCAGAACGCTCTTGGAGCAGTTGGACACAGATACAATTACATCAGGTGAAGTTTGTTTCTGACTGCCGGAGTTGCTTCGAGGTGAAAGACAAAATGCAGCAACTTGGGGCTCCAGATGGCAGCAGAATTATTTTTAGTCCAATAGAATCTCTTTGGTTGGGCATTTAGAATGAGTAGCAGAAATGTGTTGAAAAGTAATTTATACCTGCATCTCAAAGAGTTCAGCTTGGGGCAGATGGGAACCAGTACCACCAAAAAAGCCAGGCCAGCCACAAGTAAGGAAAACAAAACAAAAGACCAAATATTGAAAGGAAAAGCTACTTGGAAATATTGGCTATCCTTGTAACAAAAATATTATTAGTAAGCAAAACTGGGGCAAGTCAATCTTCAGGAAATTTCTTCTGTGCTAAAAATATTATTTATAAATCAGTTATTGAGAATTTAGGATTCATTATCCAAGATGATATTTTTTAATAACAGTATTGGGGTTTAAACCCAGGACCTTGTACCTCTAAGGTATTTCTCTACCATTTGAACCATGTGTTTAGCCCTGCTTTTCTGCTGCTTATTTCGTAGATGGGGTCTGGTGAACTTTCCTGCCCAAGGTGGCTTGGAACCAAAATCCTCCAGACCTAAGCCTCCAAAATAAGTAGAATTACAGGTATTAGCCACCTACAAGAGTGTTTTTATTTCTCTATTTTCCCTCCCTTTTTAAAAGTCAGCCGTTAATAAGAGATGGAGTAATTAGCAAAGATTTACTTTAATAAAAGGCAACCAATTGGACTAAAAGACTAAAGTCAAGATCCTAGATGCAAGAGTGCCAAGAGAAGAAGAAAATAAAAGAGAAAAGGAGGAGGAATGGATGAAAAGAAGGAGAGGAAAGGTAAGGAGAAAGAGGAGAAGAAAGAGAAAGAGAGGAGGAGAAGGAAAGTTCTTTTTCTTATCTGAGTGTAAACTGTTGAAATTAAAACAAGTTAGAATCATCTCAGCCTCCACTGCCACTCTCCAGAGCAGTTAGGAGTCACTCCAACACCTACCTCTAATACCAACACTGCCTATGGTACCCTGCTCCCCAGGTCTGCTCTTCCTGCCTGTTACAGTAACTTTTGCCTTGTCTCCTCTTGGGCATGGCCTTTATGTCTCCCAAAGAGAGACAGAGAACCCCCGGGCACAGGGCATTTCCAACCAAAAGATCTCACTTCCTCCTTGTTGTATTTTATATTGTATTTAGCATTTCAGTTCCACACCAACCCTTGGGATTGTTGTTACTTGCAAAACACAACACCATAAATGATTTTAACACCACTGACGTGGGGTGCAAAATCTTAACAAAAATATTAACATGAAAAGGAATGGCTGTACATGACTTATATTGTTGGCCTTGTAATTTTGTCATGCCAAGAAGAAAGGAGATAATTGAACTGAAGTATCTAGGTTGTGAAGATTCCCCTTCATGGTTAAGAGACGTGGATTTGTTTGATTCCACAGCATCACTTTTAACCAGAATACTTAATTAATGACATTTTAGGAATAAAATCAACTGAAAGGGGAAAAAAGTTAAGGGAGGAAGTATTTTTAGTCATTGGCACTCTGCCAGGAAATATACCACTGTGGACATGAAGTCTCTGCCTGCGTGGATTTGGGCCAATTGTGACTGCCACCTACCCACCTGCCAAGCATCGTGATGTAGTTCGTTAATGACTGTGAAAGACTGGAAACTCACAGACTATCTGCCTTCCACTACTGCCATATTCAAGGTCACTTGACAACAGATTTCCAATCAGATGTTTGAAAAGTCCAATTAAACGTTAAATATCACATTCACCTCCGATATTAAAATGTATAGCTCCAGTTCGACAGTGCACACTGCAAAGTGTTTCTGAGGGTTGATTTGTATTAACCAGGGATGAGGCTGTCATCAAGGTGATTAAGTAGAAATCATGCCTCTGTTAAGAAGAGCATTTTAATTCCGGGTCTGGGGAAATACGGCCATTTCATTTCCATTTTTCCACATCAAAAAAAAAGGAAGAAATAGAAAAATCATAGGATACTTAAGGAAAATCTGGTCGTCTATGGGAAGACAGAAAATCTGATCTGGGTTGCAAGGTAACAGAATGAAAAACTTGAGGAAGAGAAAGAGACAGAGAGACAGAGACAGAAACAGAGACAGAGAGACAGAGAGAGAGGAAGAGAGAGGCAGAGAGAGGGAGAGAGGGATAGTTTACCCAGATCTACCAGAGATCTGTTTTAAAAGCTAAATTTCCACAGGAAGGAAGCTGCAATTTCAAAAAAAAAAAAAAAAAAAGGCTTGAAAGTGAAGGATCCAATCCAAGCTCTATTATGGAGCCGAAGCTATTGTGATGGTAATGACATGCTGTGTGGGAAGGGGTGGTTTTACTTGGAATGGAGAGAGAAAGAAATTTCCATGATTGATGTACTAGATGAGGGTCAAACCACAAAATCACTGCCTTGCTGAATGTCCAACTCAGGGAAATTGGGTTGCTTATTTTTCTAAGATTTCCAAGCTGTGTGTGTGTGTGTGTGTGTGTGTGTGTGTGTGTGTGTGCGCGCGCACGCGTGCGAGTGCATGTGTGCATGCACACGCACGCACACACGTGTTTATGGGACACCTTCGTGAGTAGATCGTATTTTCTTTGGGGAAGGGGTGTTGTAATGAAGATTGGAATAGCTTTCTACCACATTTACGGCAAGTCACTAATCTGAGTCAGAAATATCCACCTTACCAGCACAGTGTAAGGCCACCCAGGAGGCCTATCCCCGAGCTGCAGTAAATTCCCTACGTTTTAGCAACAGGCTGTTGAAGGTAGCTAATAGGAGATTATATGTCGACCATCCAAGTGTTTCATAATTTGGCTTGAGATCCAAAAGAAATAAATTCAAGGCCCCATTATGTTCAGAGGGTTTATAAGACATTATGAGAGCCATCAAGAGGATTAAATACCTTTTTAATATCTCATATTCATTTTAACCTTTCAGAGGAAATTAAAGTGTATGGACACATTTGTGGGCAGAGCTGTAGCAGTAGTCTGTACTTCTTAAGGCTGATCCTGGATGCTAAGGCAGCCAGAAGTTTAATAAAGAAGATTCCAGTGGTTTAAATTTCTTTTTTTATTTAAATTTTTTATTATTATCTTTAAGGCAGTTGTACAAAGGAGCTGTACAAAGCAGTTTATGACATCTTGATTGATGTCACCATCCTTCCCCTACCCAGCCACTTCTTCCAATTTTGTGGGATATACATTGGATTCTCGTCTGCATTTTCTCTGCTTCTCCTCTTCCTTCATCTGTCTTTTTGTGCCAGTGGTTTTTCAAAGCACCATTGCCCCCAGTGCTGCTGCCCTTGAAGAATAGAGAGAAATGCACTTCCAAGTTTCTGTGCCCATGATAGTCAAGTTTTACCAGGAATCTAAAGTCCTCGTAGAACGAAAAATCCTTCAAATGAAAAACCACCACTACATTTACTGTTCTGAGGAGAACAACTAGAGCTCCAGTTATAAAAGAAAATGTACAAAAAACAAAATGGCTGGTCTCCTCAAAAGAGGGACTTACAATTTGACCCAAGACACTTTCAACTTTTCTCCAAATCCTTAGAAGTCCACAGATTTTGTTATCAGTTCCGAAGGAAGAGCCCCTTCCAAAAGACACTGATGGTTATTTTTTTTTGAACACTGTAACGATTCCCTCCCCCACGAATAATTTAAAACAGACACCAATAGAATGAATTATAATGAAATAACAAAGAAAGAAGTCTGAAAACCTAATATGTCTTTAATTGATTTTAATTTCTTCAGAGGCCTGAGAAAAGTCAGCAGAGAGTTTACTGTTTTGTATTTATTAAAACAAAGCAATCATCTTGAACTTTTCAATTTTCCCTTAATATATTTTGAATTTTCAAATCTTGAAACATGGTTACTAGCTCAGATCATCTTTCCCAATAAGAGAACAAGAGTTCCTCATATGAACCACAGAATACAGAAAAGGTGCAGAAGGACAGTTTTCTCAAATTCTGTGAGAAGCTGTATACTATTCTCATCACAGGAGCTAAGTTAATTCATTCTGTATAGTGCAAGGCTTAAAGTTTTGTGCTTATTTTTCTCCTGGTGTATTTTATTTGACTTGGAAAGGAATTAAACTATAACTCACTTTCTCCTTTTGCTCTCACAAGGCATTTTATTTTTTGTGTGGCTTTGTCTCATATTGTTGGTTTTGTGACAGACTCTCACTGTGTAGCCTAAGAAAGCCTTAAAATTACTAGGCCTCTTGTAATGTCTGCCTCAGTCTCTCAAGGGTTGGCATCACAGGTGAGCATCTCAAGCCCAGTCCCCCAACATTATTTAAATACAATATGGCATCTGGATCCATTGAAAGCCCAATGTTATTGAATATGCATACTTCTCTCTCTCTCTCTTGTTTTAAAATTCTCAAACTCTACACATGAAACTAAATGTCTAAACAGGAGAATGGCAAGTTGCAGAGGCTTTAATAATTGAACTCTCATCTCGTCCATGGCCAGCAACTTCCATTAGCCCTCCTCTTCCATCTCTAAACAATTGAAAACATGAATACTCTTCCATAAGGTCAAGTTCTTTCATCTGATCTCATGTAAGGTTTGAACAATGTATAGATTCATGCCAATGACCCAGAGAAATCAAACCCAAGCAATAAGCTTTGCCAGCTTGTGAGACACTGTCTTATAATCAAGCAAACTGTAAGAACAAGCGGCTCACAAGTCACGGATTTTATGAAGCTGTAGAATTAAATCAGCCCTAGCACAGATAATTCACTGGTATCCACCTTTCTAAAACATTACTATTCAGGTAACACACACACACACACACACACACACACACACACACACACACACACACACACACGCACACACATCTTTGGTATTACTGACAGATTCTATTCCTATGGAACTTAGCTGATGAATGTTCCTTTTTGAGAAATGGAATTCTTTTGGTGAAATAAAACCTAAAGAAACTATAATCTTTGATATATTTTGAAAAGATTATTAATCCTTAAACTGTAGATCTAATAAAACAAATACTGAACAAGAAAAAAATGATGAGGAGTCAAAATTTGAAGGGGGTAGTAATGTATGTAGATGATGAAATTTAAATTAGAGAAATAATATTTTTTATTGCCTGCCTCCTCTATTTTTGGTTATCTTTAAGTAGTTGTACTAAGGAGATGCCATTTAACAAAGCAGTTTATGAATGCAATGCATTTTGATCTCTGTTACCCCTTTCATCATTTCTCACCCATCCTTCCCAATCTCACCCCTTCCCTCAATTCTCTTAATTGTATAAAATATGCATTGGATTTTATGAGTGCCTTCTCCCCATTTCTCTCTTAATTTGTCTACTCTTCCCTGAGTCCTACCCTCCCTTTTCAAGTATAGAGGAATATTTTTTTGTTCCTATTGTGACTGTTGGAAGATGGACAAACATGTTTCGTATATAGTTTGATTTGGGTATTTTGCAAAAGAGTATTTTGAGAAAACTTCTAACTTGCATGGTTTTCTTAGAAATGATGCAGGACTGTAGGCAAGATAAAGCAAAGCTACAGACAAAGGCTATGAATCACACTTTTAAAAACATCCAGGAAGTTATTCCAAGTAAGTGTGGAGTCCTCCTTGGAAAATTAACCTCCAGAGTGATTTCTGTAAAGAATCAACCAGAAAATGCAGAGTTTAGGCTGAAGCCTTGTCCCCATTCACATGTTGACTGTGTTGGACAAACATAACAGGTTTTCAACACAATACATTTCACTTTGTTATCATAGAAACAAAAATTTCAAAAAGCTTAGAAGACTGATTTCACTTGCATTTATGGAAACTGGATTCTTCACGAGGTTATTAACCTTTGTTTGCTACTAAATAATTGTGGCAAGGAATCAATAAGGTGCATTTTTTCAAGTGAAGTACTCTAATTATAAAGGCAGAACTTGTACCATACCATGAAAACAAGAGAGAGACCCACCACGTATCTATAGTACCAGGATCTGAATTCATGAAAATCTGTTAGTAGTCTTGCATCATATTAAAGAATGAAATAGCTGGGCTGGGAAGGTGGCTCTGTGGTAGAGTACTTGCCTTGCATGCATGAGGCCCTGGGTTCAATTCCTTAGTACTACGTTAGTAGAAAAAGCTGGAAGTGGCACTGTGGCTCAACTTGTTGAGTGCTAGCATTGAGTTGAAGAGCTGAGAGACAGCACCCAGGCCCAGAGTTCAGGCCCCACGACTGACAAAAAAATAAAAAAGAAGAAACTAGCTGCTAAATTCCACTCAGGCATCCAAGAGATGTGTGTATAATTGGCCTTTCTATTCTAGCTTACACTACAGAAGTAAGACAGAACTATGGCTGGGGGAAAGCAGCTAGAGAAAGTCTGGAATGACAGGACCTCCTAAGACTCAATGTTAGTAAAGCTATTTTGTTGTTGGTGGTGGTGTTTTGTGACTAAGGCATTAGCCAGGCTAAGGAAAAGCTGTGATGACTTCATGTCATTGTCCTTGGGAGGTCAAAAGAGCAAAGGTCTAAAGAAGCTTTGACTGAAACAAGTTTAAATAGGGGGTAGGACCATAATGAGGATGAGAAAGAGAAGGGATAGATACAGTTGAATGTGAAATGAATCTGTTGGGGAGGAAGCAGATAGAATGGAAGAGAATAATCCAGAAACACTGGACACATAAATGGGCATGCTAAATTGCAACCTCCTTGGAAAACCAGTTGATACTTAGAAAATTAAAAAAAAAAAAGCTAACAATAACAAAAACAAAAAAGAAAGTTTTGAAAGAAGAGGCACCGCTCAGGAAACAGAATAAATAAGAGGATGATCATATTCATTACACGCTTTTTTAACATCTAAAGTGCAAAGTTGAAACTTTAACTGTACATGAATTTAAAAAATAGTATTAGGGGGCTGGGAAGTTGGCTCAGTGGTAGAGTGCTTGCCTTGCATGCCTGAGGCCCTGGGTTCGATTCCTCAGCACCACATAAGCAAAAAGGAAAAAAAAGCTGGAAGTGGCGCTGTGGCTCAAGTGGTAGAGTGCTAGCCTTGAGCTGAAGAGCTGAGGGACAGCGCCCAGGCCCAGAGTTCAGGCCCCACAACCAGACCAAAAAAAAAAATAGTATTAGTAACTTACTTTATACCTCATTTTGTTCTAAAGTCATTTTTAGCTGCAATTCATAAGTAGTTAGCAATCCATTCTCAATTTCAGAAAATGTAAGGAAATATTTTGAAGGCATTGGTGTTAGGAGGAACAGAAAAATCAATCTTCTGAATTAATAACTGATTATATGAGATGCAGGTGTCATAGCTTCACCTAAATGGTATGTACCTCACTAGTTTCTGCAATTTGCCATGCAGATTTAGAATTAATTAAAATGGATTTATCTCAGAAAGAGATAGAGTTAAGAGTCAGATAGACTAAAAGAGATCTTGAAGACTATGAAAAAATAAATTAGAAAGTGCACCCACTGAAATGATATATTACTATGTTCAGACCACTTTGCAGGGACTTATGATTTAAAAAGCACACAGGTGTTCAGTGGAAAGCAGTTAATTCAGTGTCAATGCAGACATTGTTACCTATCACTCCAAGATACAAGTTACTCAGCTATATGTCAGTAGGATACAACAGAAGCACATACTAATTATTTGTTGTTGTTTGTTTTTTACTTCCAATTCATTAGAGTCATCAAATTGATGAAATGGATACAAACTTGAAATGTGACAAAACGATAGCAAATGTTGAACAAACATTCAGAAAAAGCAATCATCAATTTTGATCATTTAGATTGTATCATACTGGGACACATGTATAATGTTAAGTGATTTACTAATCAAACTCCCAGAGACAAGAGATACATATTTCTCTCATGCATGGTGTTAGATATACGTTACAAATATATATGTAAACATATGCAGGGTCATATGCACACATAAAAAGCATAATAACTGAAATAGGTGGAATCCAATGGTGAAACTCCTCTGAACAATTAACCTACAGTTTAGCAAAGTGAAAATCAAGAAGCTGGAATATGTGTTTTGTGTGTGTGTGTGTGTGTGTGTGTGTGTGTGTGTGTGTGTGTGTGTGTGTGTGTGTGTGTGTGTGTGTGTGTGTGTGTAATTGAGGGGTTGAGATATGGACACATTGTTTTATTTTGATTTTCTTCTTTTATTCATTATTTTAAAAGCTGCTTTCAGGTTCCAAACAAATATCCCTTCCATTTGGAAGTGAACATTTGCATCCTTCGAACAGTCCTTCAGGGTTTGCTCCATCCATTTGAGAATGAAATAAGGTCTTGCACTTGATTTGGCTTTCTCATCTTGAGTTAAAATAATCTCTGTGCTTGTCCTTTGCTAGGAACTTACTGATCACTGGTATTTCTCATGGTCAAATCCAGTCAGGGAATTTTTGGAAGCTGAAGCTTGGATCCTGCCTCATTATATATACAATAGCCCTACAGAATCTGTTTGAAGAAAACATACCAGGAAGTAATGATCTCAGGTTATTTTCAATTTTTCCTCCTTAGACAAGTGGCAAAGAGTTTGGCAGTCTAGAATAGTTTATGTTTAATAGTCTGCTATAACAAGATGATGCATACCTAATTAGTACATAAATGCCTTGAGTAAACAAGGATTATGTATTCATTCTTTTTATTGTTGTTGTTGTTTAATACATTTTTATTGTAAAAATACTGTACAAAGAGATCACAGTTACATGAGCAAGGTAATAAGTACATTTCCTATCAAGCAATATTACCTCCTTTTTCTCCCTACCATCTCTTCCCTCCCACCTCCACAACTACACTCTCACAACCCCAACTAAGTTGTAAATTCTTCTTTCAACATAGGGTCTTTCACAGCTCATTGTTACAATGGGTCAACCTGTATCCCTATTTAAGCATTTTGTTTTTTTTTCCTTTCCCCTCCCCAAATTAGAGAAGTATACATACAACATGCAGGACTCCGACCTCAAATAGAGTGAAAACACGGGTTATACCGTGATGGAGGAACATACAAAGAAACAAAAAAAAAATCACCTGGTACATTCTAAACATGTTAGAAACAATAGCAAGAAAGAAAAAAACCACTGTGTCCCTATCTTGGGGTTCGTTTTGCTTAACATAAACTTATCTGGTCATATGTATGTATTCATTCTTCACAATTCCTAAGTCTTTGTTTTTCCTCCTAGTCTTAAAAATCATAGAAGAGCCTCAAGGAACTTCGAATGATTGTATTTATGTTTGAATATTTACTATGTTAGAAATTAATAACCTTCTTAGCATAATAGTAATCAATATTATTCCCTAACATATATAACACATTTTTTGATGAAGAATTTACATTTTTCTAAGACAAAACAAAAATAAATATGAGAAACACAATTGGTGAATTGCTGTCTGTCTTTGCTGCTCACCTTCTTATCTGTTTCAGCAATATAACTGGATTTCCTCTCTGCTTCTGCATTCTGTCTTTGCACTGCAACTTCACATGAGAAATGAAAAGTGAAAAAGTCAAATAGCCTCGTGCAATGAAAGCAGACTTCACTTTTGAGCATGCGTCAAAAGAGCATTGGAAACCCCTTGGTATTTGGGGACGATATTTTAGTCTAGAAATATTTTAAATTATTTTATGGTTAGATTATTTAGACAATTTTGAGACTATTTCATGTAATCTTGAAGACAAAGTGTTTGTGGGAAATTATATCTCCAATATAATTAATATTTTAGTTATTTTTATTTATATCTTATATCATAATATAAAATATGTAAAGTATGCATTCTTATATTACATATAATAAGCATAAATATATACTAATTTTATGTTATTACATATTAAATATATTACATATCAACATAGACCATATATGTAAAATACATTATGTATGTATTATATATTACATGTTTCATATTCTAAAAATAAAATACAAAAAACATGAATGTCTTCATAAATTATAAATATAAATAACATTGGCCTGTTGACTGATCAGTTTATTTTTATGGTCCTTGGACTAGTTACAGTTTTTACATTTTTAGGGGGTTGTGAAAAATATACACAGAGACACACATGCACACACAAAAATAAAGACTATGTAGCAGTGACTGTTGCAGTCCAAAAAGCCTAAAATATTTGTTACTTGGCTTCTTATAGAAAAAAAAAACCTAGCTGACACTTGAATAAACAAACTGCTAATTGTACCATTTATATTTGCTATAAACATATATGTTTTGTTCTGCTTAGCAAATATAAACAAAAACAGTTTATTTAAAAATTCCAAGCAGGAAGATGAATTTGTAGCATTTTATAAAGCGTTTGGCTTTCTGCCTTGCTAAGTAGACTTTTAGCCACCTTTAATTTATCCTTAAATTCTGTTTATTCTAAATATTGATATCGGTACTTGATTTTAGTTTCTTGAAATATAAATTACTAAATTGTGTATTTCAGTACAGTTCAAGAGTATTTATCTTTAAATAGGCTAATTTGATGCATTCATATTTGTTTGTACATTATATTACTTCACCTGGTATATCACAGTTTTCCTTTGAATTTACTTTCTAACTTTGACCTTCTGTCATATACCCTTGGACTTTTTAAAACCTCTACCAATTTGTGAGGCCCACTGATGGCCCAATAAGATTCAACAATATGGGCTGGGAAGGTGGCTTAGTGGTAGAGCGCTTGCCTTGCATGCCTGAGGCCCTGGGTTCGATTCCTCAGCACCACGTAAGCAAAAAGAAAAAAGCTGGAAGTGGCGCTGTGGCTCAAGTGGTAGAGCGCTAGCCTTGAGCTGAAGAGCTGAGGGACAGCGCCCAGGCCCAGAGTTCAGGCCCCACTACCGGACCAAAAAAAAAAAAAATATTTGAAACAATAATGTGAAGAATGAAATTAGTCATTCAAGATCACCACAAAAATAAAAACATGAATGCTATCATCTATACTGTGTCACTGTCTAAACATTTTAATGCAGATCAGTGTATTGTATAAGTCTTAAGACTTATATGTCCCTTCAAAAAGCAACTACAAAACACTCTAGACATGAAGCTATGTTTAAATATGTCCCTCCCCCACAGTATAACCCCTGCTTTCACTGTATTTGATGTCGGTATAATTTGTGGAGGGGAAGAGGAAAAATAAATCCTTTAAATAGGGATATAGGTGGACCCATTGCAACAATGAAATGTACAAGTCGTTATGTCGAAAACGAACTTTACAACTTTCGTGTGGGGGTGGGGAGCAGGGGGAGGATGGGAAGGGAAGGGAAGGAGAAACAAAGGAGGAGGCTACAATGCTTGGTAAGAAATGTACTCATTATCTTGCCCATGTAATTGTAACCCCTCTGTACAGTATTTTCACAATAATAAATAAATAAATACATAAATACATAAATACATAAATAAATAAATAAATACTAAGTCATGGATTTTGTCATAATGTCAGCCCAAAGGATGAGAGGACAAAGTATGCCATTTATATCCTTTGTCACTTGCTTGAAACATGTAGAATTGTTTCTCAATCAGCTTACTGTCTATATCAATCCATCCGATCCTTCAGTGGAACAGAGGAAGTGGTACCTGAGTGGTCGCACTCACATTCTTCTCATTGCAGTGGGCTGCCATGACCCAGCATGGGTGAAAATTGGAGGACTTGGCTGCCCATCAGAAGAAACATGGGAGATCCTGGTGCCTGTGTGGCCCACAGAGCTGGCCAGAGGTCCAGATAGCCTAGTCCATTATGCTGGCTGGCAGTCTTCAAAGACTGTAGAGCTACCCTGATTTCAAGAGACTGTAGAGGTTGATGGGAAAGAACACAGAATCCAGACTCTGCCAATAATTAGCAATAAGAGACTTCTCTGAGCCTTATTTTTCTCTCTATATAAAGTGGCCTAATAAGAGTATCTCCCCTCTGCTACTGTGGAGATTGAATTAGTACATAATAAATTACTTTGTGTCCCCAGCGTACTAAACGTTCAAGTTAGTTATATCATCATACTAATCATATCATTGAATTTACTCTTTTATCTTTTATTTTTCCTGTATCTCCACTTCCCTCTCCCCCTAATGCCTATCCCCTCTTCCCCATCTTCTCATTTACTTAATTTTGACATTTTCTTTGTAAAGTTGCCTTATGTGTTGTCATTTTTATTGTTTTATTATCTTTAAGTTATTATCTCTAAGTAGTTGTACAAAGGAGTTTCAATTATATACATATATACATATTATATGTATATGTTATGGTTGTATTCACCTATCCTCCCTTCAACTTCACCTCCATGACACATAAATGAATGGAAGAAAAGGAGAAAGGAAAGAAAAAAAGGAGAATGTTGTGAATGGAATTAATCAGTCAAAAATTTTTACATTGTGCTTACTTACGGTGCCATCACCTGCTCTCTGGTCTTGTTCTCTAATCTCTCTCATCCAAACACATCCAGAAGCGGTTTCATTTGAGTGAGAGCACTGCTTCCTGGACATTGCTCCTGGCTCTGGCTACCATGCCCTGTCTTCACTTGTATCCATGGGGGACACTTTCTGAATGCACAGTCATTCCTCCATCTCCAAACGACTGGATACCCTTTCCCTCTCTCAGGCAATGGGCACCCATCAGGGCTGACCCATAAGATGGACCAAAGACAATACCTTTGTCTCTCCATCTTGAGCAAGCTGTGACTCTTGGGAATTGAATCCCCTCCCTCCTCTGCTTGTCCCTTGTGACTCTTATAAGTGGAGACTGAATGCAGCGGGTTCAAGTACACGTTATTAGTCAAGGTTAATTATATTCAGAAATTATACTTTTTTATGCCTTGTTCCCCTCCATACCCCCAAAGGAATAAAGGATTCTGGTTAAGTATTACTACTAAGATTTGGAAAGAAAGCAAATTATTTCTCCAACTTAGAGATGAATATAATTCTTTTCCTTTCCTTTTGTGAAAGAGTCACTTGAAATAATGAGCGTGAAATTCACTAAGGATAACCTGGTTGATAACACTGACGTAGACTAGGTGAAACCCATGCAATTTGGGGCAAAGAAATGCTGAGAAGGCCAGGTCACGGTGGACTCAAGGTCAGGAGCCGGTCAACCACAATTTGGTTGGCAATTAGGTTCACACTAGATACACAGTGATATGCATACATGGCGTTCAGTGCAGTAGAACCCAAAGGATCAAGAACTGCTTCTCCATGTGACTTTTCTCTTGGTATATGACTTTAAGCAAGGAGTTAATCTTTGTGTTTCTCTATCTTACCTAAAATGAGGAAGACATTGAAAGACATAGCAAAAGAAAAGAAAACCAAAACAGAAAAACAGTTCTTCTGTGACTGGACCCTTCTAAACTTCATCTCACAATGTGGTTGTGAAACAGACTGTCATTGTTTAAAGAAACTTTCCTGAGCACCTCTTCTCTCCTTCCCTCAATTTCCAAACTGTAGCAGCTTTCACTCTAAAAATAGCACATAGAAATGAGCTATAGATTCCTACATTTCAATAGGGAAATTCTTTGAGTGCCTGTATTTGTCTGCAGGGCTGGATATTTACTCCCTTCACTGTAATGCACTAATTCATCCACTCCATTCCAGTGGGAGAGTGAGTATCCATTTTGTGAAACAATGAGTCTCAAGATACATCAATACAACTGAGCTGTGTTTCCTATTGCAAGGCCCTGTTCACTTTCCTTGTACAGATATGCATGAACAATTGTCCCTGGAAAAATCAAGCTAAACCAGTGTCCCTAAAAATAGACATAGGGATATTTCTTCTAAGTGCATTTAATCCAAGACTAGCAATTCTCCTAATAGACGATAAATCAACGTAGTATTTAGTCCTTGGGAAAGGCTCTGTTTGGTTCTCCTCTCAAATTGTTCTCGGGAGATAATAAGCAAGGATACCTGAAGGCTGTAGAAGAACTCCAAAGCGTAGTATCACTCTTTTTCCTCCAGTAACTGCCATTTGCTAACTTCCCAATTAATTCTTCACACCGCCCTCCTCCCACCTACACACCCTTGCATACGATCTGTCTTAGTCATTTGTCACTATCTACTAGAAGCAGCATAGTAGCACCTTGATTAGTATTCACAGTCATTATTTCACAGATCCTTAGTGGAATGTACTTATTTTCTGCCAGCATTTCTTCAGGTTGCTTAAGGTCAAGCCTACTTCAATCCCAGAGGAGATGCTCAATAAACCCCTCATCCTAAAATATGAAAATGTTTCCCCATTTCCTCTAGGTGTGGATTAATTCCTCCAATGGAATTCTGTGGAGAGGGGCAGCAAAGAGGGGCACAAAATGAGTGGGTGGGTAGAAATCCTGGAAGAAAATAGGAATCTCTGATCAGCAGCATGTGGAGGCCCTGCTGCAAAAGAAGTGGAAGAAACTAACTAATCCATGGGTTCTGTGTCCTAGACTTCAACATAGATGGCAGGAACATGCTCCACAAGGAATGTGAACATATACACGAAGCCACATACATGACTTTTATGAAGCAACAATGGAACTACTGCAGCCAGGAGGTCCACAGAAATTCTCCAGGCTGGCAGAAAACATTTTAATCACAGGGATCCTACCTTCATCTGACTTCCTGCCCTCCATATCTGTCTCAGTGTATGGAAATGGTAAACCAGCACATGTTACTAAATAGTAGCAAGAGTAAGCCCATTGATCATTTGTTATAATTTTATTTAATAGTTCACTGGAATGCTATTTTTCTAGAGGGGAGAATGCTGTCAGGAATCCAATGTATATCCAACAAAATTAAGAAGAGTTGGGGAAGGAATGGGGAGGGAAGGGATGGGGGAGTGATGTTGAAAGAGGTGACATTGATCAAGATATATTGTATGCATAAACTGCTTTGTTACATGACAACTGCTTTGTATAATCACTTAAAGATAATAAAAGGATAAATAAAATAAGAATTTACTTGCCCTTGATCTATCTCCAGTCTATAATTATGGTAACTAAGGATATAGTTTAAACTCCTTTCATTAAGAACTTTGCTAAAGGGGCTGGGAAGGTGGCTCAGTGGTAGAGTGCTTGCCTTGCATGCATGAGGCCCTGGGTTTGATTCCTCAGCACCACATAAGCAGAAAAAGCAGGAAGTGGTGCTGTGGCTTGAATGGTAGCACACTAGCCTTGAGCTGAAGAGCTGAGGGACAGCGTCCAGGCCCAGAGTTCAGACCCCATGACTGACCAAAAAAAAGGAAAAAAAAAAAGAATTGAACAAAAACCTCTGCTAAATAACTTATCATTCACATTGTGCAAAAGATATTTCCAAACGTAGGTCATTTGAAACAAATGGTCTCTTCCATTCTAATTTTGAAGACGTAGTAATAGAAGCACAATAATAAATAGATTTCATCTGTAACTATCAAAGAATAGATTTAAAAGAATGTCACGCTTTGTAAGTTTTATCACCATGCTTAGAAATAATCTCTCCAGCCATAAAATGTATCAAATACGGCTATATAGTCATTATTGGTATCCATAGCAGATAGTAAAAACCTACAGATGGTCAAGTCTTTGTGTAAATGCATAGGATTCACATACCCTACACATACCTTTTCATCTATTGGGGGCATACCTCAAGCCCAGCTTTCTGCGGTTTCATTGGAAATAGAGGTTCACATACTTTTCTGTTTAGGTTGGCTTTGAGCTGCAGTCCTCTTGATCTCAGCCTACTAAGTGGCTAAGATTATAGGCATGTGCTAAAAGTGTCCAGCCTTTTAAAACTATTTTAACCTACAATTGGCTGAGTATACAGATGCAGAATCTGTGGATAAGGAGGTGGTCACAGTAATTTGTGTGGCTCAGATCAATGTCGGTCTTGTCAGATCATCGACGATGACATCTTGTCTTCACTTGCATCCCCATTCGGAGCCTAGCCTCTGGGTAATGCAATTCCAGTTGATCAGACAGCACTTTGTTGCCTTACATGAAGATTACATCACAGCAGCAACACGTAAGATTTCCCAGAGTGGGACCCAGAGCTTTTTTTTCATCTTCTATTATTTGCCATCTTTTTTGTTTTTAAATCTTCATGCTAACAGTTACAAGTTTAAAAGACAAGTCTTTACAAAGGTCTGTTTATGTCTATTCCTCTCATTCAGTTATAAACAATTATTCCTGAATAATTTAACCTAAACACAAGAACAATTTAGAGGAAAAGAAAAAGATTAACAAGAAGATGGTAATTTATTTAGTCACACATTATCTAGAAAATATAAATCAAATTTTCTTTGCAAATCAACTATAAAGGCCAAAGAAATAACAGGCTACCCAAAATATGTTCATGTAGGGTGTTTTGGAGACATGTGTCATTTAAAAATGATTCTGTTGTTTTCCCATTACTGTAACAATTACTCTTTACCTTTATGGCCAGAAATTCATATAAGTTAATTAAATACAAATTCACATTTCACTTTTCACTAAAGTTTGATTTTAAGTTACCACCTACACATTTTTGAAAGTCTGGAAAGTATAGAAAACAGAATATACAAAGAATCGTAGGGTCGGAGGCGTGGCTCCGATGGTAGAGCTCTAGCCTGCAAGCAAAGGGATCAGGTATGGAATTCAAGTCTTAGTCTCAGGCCTAAAAACAGAAGAAGAAAAAGAATAATTAATCAAAAAGGAAGTGGGGAGAATATAGTCATAATATTCAATGCATATCTTGTACAACTAGGAAACTGAGGAAGAAGAATGGGTTGGGAGGGAGAGGAGAAAAAATGAAAGAGATGACATCAATCAAGACACATTGTACTCGTAAACTGATTTGTTGAATGATAACTTCTCTGCACAATTACTTAGACTAAACATGTAATTAAAATAAGAAAAAATATAATATTGATATAGGAAAAGTAACCAGCATATTTCTTTGAATTTGTTGGGTTATTTAATATTAAATTTCAGATTGCTTCTATGGGTAAGAAAGAATTCTAGAAATAAAAATAATGGCATTATTAGGCAGGTGCTGGTGGCTCACACTTGGAATCCTTGCGACTCAGGAGGCTGAAATCTGAGGATTGAGGTTCAAAGCCAGCCTAGGCAGGATAGTCCACGAGACTTTTATTTCCAATTAAGCATACACACACACACACACACACACACACACACACACACACACACACACACACACACACACACAGCTGAAGTGAAACTGTGACTCAAGTGGTAGAGGGTTAGCCTTGAGCAAAACTGCTCAGAACAGTGACCAGGTCCTGAGCTCAAGTCCCAGGACCATCTATCTCTCTCCAATAAATGGAATAAAAACAAAAGTATATTATGTGTGTGTATATATATATATATATATACATATATATGTATATATATATATATATATATATATATATATATATAATCCTAATGCTTATAATCCTAACTACTCAGGAAGCTGAGATCTGAGGATCACAATTCAAAGCCAGTCCATCAGGAAAGTCCATGACACTTCTATCTCCAATTAATGATTAAAAAAGCTGGAAGTGGATGGTGGAAGGTGTGGCTTAAGTGGTGGAGCACCAACCTTGAGTCAAAAGCCAAGTAAGACTGCTGAGGCCTTGCTAGTATTGGTGCACGCGCATGCGCGCGCACGCGCGCACACACACACACACACACACACAGGCACACACAGAATACATATTACATGTGAGAATCAAAGTTATTGCACATGAGAATCAAGGTAGGAGAGTTCAGGATACAAGATATCACTTCATGCAATAGAGGTGGTTGTGATTTTGCAAAATCTGGCTCCTTCTCTTAGTAGCCAGCATGGCACTGCAGAGAGAAGGGAAGACCTAACCAAGCATTGGAAATGCTTCCTCTGATAGAACACTTTGAACTCCACAAATTACTTATCTAATCGATTCTTTCTAACAATCCAGCGGGAACAGAACTTATCATGCCTTTTCTAGAGACAAGAACACTACATTTTAGAGAGGTTAAATGGCTTTACCAAAGCTACAAGCCTGATGATATATGACAGGAGTAGAAGCTAGGACTTCTAACTCCTAAACTATCACATGTAGCTATTCCCATGTGAGAATCATAATGCCAGACAAGATGGACCTCCCATTTATTGAGATTCTCTGATAACCGAGACACTGCAATAACAACAGCCTTTGTGCATTCATTCATTTCACAACATGAAGTAATAAACCCAAGAAGCTTTACTGTATAAAAGCGATTCTGCGTTTACAAACACATCGTTCCCTTCCGCACTGTGTGACGTTATCACCTTCATGGTTCTAGGATCCAGAGCACTGAAACTGGATTGTGCAAAATGCTCAGGAACACCATGAGGAAGCATTTGATCACCCTCAGGCTTAGGAAGGAAGAAATGGATCCTGGCTAAGGGAGAAAAATCAGTAGTATTTCCTGAAATCCAAACAGATGGGAAATGTGCTCCTGATTCTAAAACAAGCCAAACACAAGGAAACCCAAGATTTCTTTTCTCTTTTTCCAACTTAGCACTAATGGAAAGTACAGTTGGCATGTTAACTTGATTATGGATATAGTTTGCAGAGGATCCATGATTCTTGTTACTTTAATATTCTGGTTTACACAAAGTGTTTGGTAAGGAATACTATGAGGTGAATTTTAGCAAAAGAAAAATATTACGTCTAAAAATGCTAATAGCTTTGTATATGAAGTGAAAACCTATTCTACAAAATATTCCGTAAAAATCTCTTCATGCCCCCTCCTCGTTCCTTTGACTTTGGCCGAGATATTCATAAATAGATTTTACAAGTGGGATTAACATCTGTTGCACTCCACCTTTTTATTCTTTCAGCCCACCTTTCTACAAGTCATAGGTATAATGTCACAGCTCCTCACCTCCCTCGAACACAAGTCTCTCATTTTTCCCCCCTGGGAACTTGTCTATCATTACACACAAGGAAAGCTGTCCAACACTCACGCATGTGCTACCACAGTCCCTCAGGGTCAATGTTCTTGGCCAATCTCATCCATCGTTTCAGGAAAATTCTTTATGGCTTCTAAAAGGACCCGGATGGAAAGATTCCCAACTTCTAGTTTGAACCTCTTGCCCATCTTACTCCCTCTTCCCTGGAATCACTTTCTAAGAGAAAAACCAAAACACACAAAAATAAACTAAAAATAAAAGAAAAAAAACAGCTTGCACACAATCTTTTGGTACAACTCTTTCTTGGATAACTAAAAGTAAGTTTTATGAGTGGTCCTACAAAGCAGATTTCTGTACCTAGATCTTACGTGTTCCCACAAAGCCCATTTGGTAAGGGCTTGGTCCTCAGCATAGTGCTATTAGGGGTGTCTGAAACTTTTACAGCTAAAAGCCACTGGGGCTCTTCAAATAATTGAGTGCAGATTCTCATAAGGGAGACCAGGATCCAGGACCTTCGCTTTGCTTTCTTGCTTTTCCTTCCCTTTCTTTCTTTCTTTCTTTCTTTCTTTCTTTCTTTCTTTCTTTCTTTCTTTCTTTCTTTCTTTCTTTCTTTCTTTCTTTCTTAATTTCTTTCTTAATTTCTTTTTCTTTGTTACTTTCTTTCTACTTCCTTCCTCTCTCCTCTGTCTTGGTCTGTTTCTCTCTGTGTGTGTATTTCTCTGTCTTTTTATTTGTTCTGGGCCTTGAACTCAAGGCCAAGGTGCTATCCTTTGGTTTTGTCGTTCAAGGCTGTCACACTACCTCTTGAGCTATACCTTCACTTCTTCTGGCTTTGCTACTTAACTGAAGACAAGAGTCTCTTAAATTTACCCAGATTGGTTTTGAACTGTTATCTTCACATCTTAGTCTCCTGAGAGCTAGGAACATAGCCAAATGCCATTGGTGCCAAAGCTTTCTTTTTCTTCTTTTTTATTTTTCAGGCCATGAGGTAGATAATTTGCTTTGGCATACATTACTGTCATGATAGGCTGACTTGTACAAAGCAAAAGGGCCATGATACCCTTAAAACTGTGAGCCCCAAAGACTTTTTCCAGCTGATTGTCCCAAGTTTTTCTCACAGTAAATGGATGGAATGGAAGTGTAGGTATAGCCATTTTCCATCTAGGATCATGATAGATTCACATAAAATATTGCAGGCTGTGACATAAGGAACAGAATAGGGGAGGAACACATTTTCTCTTCAGTTTCTGAGACATCTGTCTTTCCAGCTCTCTGAAATCAGATCTCCAGAGTCTTGGGCCTTTTGCCACTAGCAGAGACCCAGTTCCTCAGAGCTTTGGACTTTTGAGTTACATAGTCAGCTCCTATGGTACTCAGGTCTGAAAATGCAGGCTATTTTGGACAATAAGCTCTCCTGGTACTCTAGCTCTCCAGTCTTGAAACTTTTCAGCCTCCTTACTTATGGGAGCCAAGTCCTATAATAAATCCCCATCGTAGCATCTACATAAATCCTATTGATTCTTTTTTTCTGAAGACCTTTAATGCATATGCTTCTCTTTTGATTTACATTATTGGAGAAGCAGGGTGAGTAGAGTGACCGAAGCTGCCAGTTTGTCCAAGGAAGCCCCAGTTAGTGCTGTTATGCTGGGATAATTCTCAGTAGCACTCCATTTGACTTCTCATTAAGCTTGACAGTGTATTTGTGGTTACTTAGTAGATACAGAATCAGAACAACAACAAACTGCTAGAGTTAACATTTGTATCCATATATCACATCGGTCCATTAATGGCCGAACTTCAGTTTCCTCATGTGTAAATGAGAAAAAATCATTATTAATGATGCTCATATCCCAGAGTTGTTGTAAGACTGGCATGTGGCAACTAGCAAGCTATTTAACAAGGGTCCTTAGTTCACAATTATTGCTTGATAAATGCCAGTCATTGTTTCTATCACTGCAGAAGGCTTTCCTGACTGAGAACAAGGAGAAAAAGAGTCCATCTTTCCGTTGAAAAACACTACCCTGAGGAAGTCTACCACTCCCATAGGCCACTGGCAGTATGTCACTCCTAGAGTGTTCCCCAAATGATTCCTAGCTTGAGATCGCTTTCCTGAGTCAGAGTTCTAGTTCCAGTTTTAAGCATGTCACTTTGGAAACAAACGCCATCGTTGCCCACTAATTTAAAACTGAATTTTGAAAATAGCTTATCGCTAGAATTCACAGGAAGTCACACCCGTCACTCTGGGATTGCCAAGAAGGAGGGTGCTGGATCTATTCCTAATCTGTCTTCTGTTCTCTTCTGAGTGGGCGTTCATGCTCATGCACCCTGCATCGTGGCCGGGAAGGTTTACCTCTGGAGAGGAGGTTAGGAGGGAAAGCAATGAAATTGTAGCTGGGAGCAGATGCCAGTGTGGAGGTGGCATGACAATCCTGCAATCTCAGAGTTCCTGCCGTGAGTGAGATGGCTGTGGAAATGACGCTTTAATTGTCCTCAGCCCTGTAGCTCGGTTCATGGAGAACAGAAAAACTATTATTTAAGCAGATGGCAAGCCTGCCCATCCATAACCAGGCATTTAATGAGATAAAACGAAGCAGCCCGGGTTATAGGTGTGTGTGTGTCCAGACCATTTTGGAAGACATCAGTTTAATTGCACTTCTATTTTTGTGAAATCTGTTCCCAAATGCCTCACTTGCCCTCTATTAGAGCCTCCTTTTTCCCTTGATTTTCAACTTTCCTGCCTTCCTGGTGTTTGGGTCACAGTCAGATAGGCCCTTCCTCTCCTGATTCCCAACGCTATGTTTTGTTTTTGTTTTCATTTGGAAATGTATTTAGGGCAGTCTTAGAGAGCTGAAGGAATGCATCTTCTCATGCCAGAGGGACCTTGCTGTGTGAATCTTTGTTCAGGTATCAGTGTGCATTTGTTCTTCCATAGAACTGCAATGGTTGTTCTCTTCTTCATAGCAGTTTTGTGAGGTATGAAAAGTGTAGACTAGGAAGGAAATTCAAGTTTAGATCCAAGTTCTTGGTAGGTGCTTAGTAAAGTCAGTGCCTACTATTATCAGACTCTGATTTTCTTAAGCATGTTGAATTTAAGGTAGACCTTCATTCAAAATTTATTTAGACCTTTAGTATTTATTTATTCTGGATCTGAATTTACTCTAGACCTTTATTATAATGCCCAAGACCACATTCAACCTATATCTCACAGTAAAGTTATAACTACTTGTGTTATTTTCTTCATTGTCCATTGGGATTTCTTCTGGCCTGCATAGAAGCAGTGTGGCCTTTGTTCTTTGTCTCATGTGACAGAAGTCATCACACAAATTGACCTCAATTGGTGAATGTCCTACATATTCAAATCTAGTCAATTAGGTTAAATTCTATGGAAGTCTACACAGGTATACACAGACTAGTTACAGGTGCATTGTGTCACATAGGGCATAGCTGATGGCTTTTAGTGCTGTAGCTTTTCAGCATTGTTCTTCTGCTGAGTACTTTTTTGACCATACAGCCTACCTCTGGCAGGTGTCCCTCTGCCAATCCTTGTTAGGATGGTTCAAAGGACATGTCCAATCTAGAGAAACGTTTCATAGTCCCTTCCTGCTTTATCCAGCTTCTCCTCTCCAGGGTTTGCATATTCTCTTAATTAGCAAGCAGCATGTTTACAAGGTTCTTATTTATGGAAAATTTCATTTTGTAATATTGAGTATTGTGGATGAAACATTGGTCATAGATCCTAATGATTTTATTATCGTTTTTAGTGTCCCTAGTTTTGAAGTAACAACTCAGTGTGTAGCCAGAGCTGGCCTACGACTTTCCATCCTCCTGGCTCTATGTTCTGAATGCTGAGATTATAGGTTTCATGCTTACCTATTTTATTAATAGATTAAGAGCCCAAGAATTTATAGTTTCTAATTTTTTTTCAGTTTTATTATAAGGATGAAATTTGTATATATCTTATCTCCCAATCCTGTTCTACACTGAATCACAGTTATTTTCTAACTATAATTTATTCCTACCACTCCAAGGTTAAAGCAGAGTTCTCTGTGAAATGGGGTAACTTCTTGCCCAGAGAAAGAGAAGAACCTATAAAAGACCATACCTACTGCAAATGCTTTCAGAGACCACAGCCACATTTAAGGCAATAAGGAAGAGTAGTTAGGGACTAAACAGAAAAATGCAAGCACTACCTAACAGGATTCAAATGAAATTATTTTTAATATAAAACCTAAAACATCCTCAGGTTGGGTTTGGTCTAAGGTTTTCACATGCAATGCTGATGCATGATTCAATATAATGTTTACAATCTATATCATTATTACACACTATTTTGTTTTGTTTATAATACTTCAGCTGATTCCAATTGTCCTACTTTAATAATTCTCACTTAATTTTCATTAATCAAGAGTCATGCATTCAAAAATCAATATGATTTCTATTGAATTATTTCTTTTTCATATGGATTTCTTCAAATTGGCCCTAGTCTATTGAGTAGAGGTGTACTAAGGACAACTTAATGGTTATAAATGTGTGTTTGAAATTTACTTGAGAGCATAAAGTACACATCTCAACACTGTGAGAACACATTCATTAAATTATTACTTTCCTATTAACTATGGATTCCCTAAGCATTTAAAGAACAGGAGACAAAGCCTATAGCAGCTCAGTGGCTTTTCTTCTGTGGAATGCAATATGATAAGATTGACACAGAAGAAGTAGATAACTGGTATTATTAAATAAGAGATGTTTTGTGTAGGGAAGTTGAGGAAGATTGGGTAGAGGAGACCCAAACTTATTCTGCTGGAAGAAGAGTGTCAGGCAGGTAAGAGGGAGGAACATATCTTGTCCAACTCCAGATAATACTACAAGTCAGTATCTTAGAATACAAAATTCAGGTTAACTCTTGGTCTCTACTTCCAAGTGAAGAATAAAACCTTTCAGGACAGCAAACTGTTGTATGTTTTAAGCATTTTAAAAATTAAGTCAATGCCTATAATCCTAGCTACTCAGTAGGCCAAGATCTGAGGATCACAGTTCAAAGCCATCCTAGACAGAAAAGTTTCTGTGAGACTCTAATCTCCAATTAACCACTCAAAAGCTGGAAGTGGCTCAAAGCCATAGAGCGTTAGCCTTAAGCAAAATTGCTTAGGGACAGCACCCAGGTCCTGAGTTCAAGCCCCATGATTGACAAAACAAAATGTCATCAATATAAAATGGTTCTCTCCCTTGGCTCTCCCCATTATCTTTCTCTGAGGCTCAGTTGTCAAGAATTTGATGAAAGATAACCTTTATTTTTTCATAGAAGCTGCTATTCTACTTGCCAAGATAAGAGAGTATCACTTCAAAAGTGATTTGTTTTGGAATGATAATGTCATACTCTTACCCTGCCCTTGAGTACTACAGTAGTCCCTAACAAACACTTCATGGGCCTTCAGTCAGTATTGGTTGCCTATGTCGATGGTTCTTTGAAGTGTTTAGATCTGTCTTCTATTTCATGCTATGGAACACAGGGCATCAGTACGCAGTTTCTCCTGGTTGCTATATACACCAAAGAGCAGATCTGCCTGCATCTACTTTTCAGGGCATGCTGCATACTAATTCATTTCAGGTTCCGAAGATGGTTGACCACAAACTCACATTTTGGAGGAAGTGCACTTTCTCCTTACAACAATGTCAATATATCAGTGAGTTCCACCACTGATAGGTATTAGATTATCCAAAATGTCTAGAAAAGCCATTTCTAATATAATATGTTTCCCAGTTACAGTTCTCTTCCCTTTCTTTCCATCTTTTTCTCATTCTTTCTTCTTTTCTTTACCTTCCTTCCTTCCTTCCTTCCTTCCTTCCTTCCTTCCTTCCTTCCTATTTACTTTTCTATTCTTTCACAGTGCTGGGCTCTAACTCAGAGCCTCATGCATAGTAGATAGGTGCTATACCACCCTGATTTCTCTCTATTAAGGACTGATGTGATTGGTCTCTTTTAGTGAATGTGTAGTCTTTAGTAATCAAAATAGTCATAAAGTATCAACTAAGTCATATATTATAACTTCAAAGAACTTGAGTTTTTTCAGTGTTCACTTCAAATCTTTTAATGTTGTGTTTGCATTCTACTGCATATTCTTTGTGAAGGCCTATGACAACAGCATCATCTATTTTGTCTCTTGTGACACAGGTGGTTGCTATAGTATGGGCATAGTTCAAGTGTGTCATCCAAAAGATGTTATGTCAGTCAGAGCCATGCTCTCACTACGGGGATGGTTAAGAGGCAGAGCACAGTGGAAAGTCTTGTGGGCATTATCTTCTAAGGGATTAAATTGTGCTGCTGGACCCCTTGTTAGTTCTTGAAATGGTGATGCTATAAAAGAGTCAGACAGAGCCCCTCTCCAGTCTTTCCCTGGCTTCTTATGTCTTCTTGGGTCTCCTCCTACTGCGGCCACATCCCCTGTCATGAGACCCTCACAGAAATGAGACGAATTATTGTCATTCCTTCAACTTCTACAAGTGCATCTTGAACCTCTTTTCTTTATCAAGTATCCAACCTTGGGAACTTAGTTATAGGAATGAAATACAGTGTCGATTGCATTATCTAGATATTGTTGCAGAAAAACTAACAAAGGAAGTCCACATTATATGAATCTCACTGAAATGCAACACCTCCTGGATCCCCAGAAATGTGGTACTGAGAGGCAAAGGTGGTATGAGAAAATGACCTCCTGGCATTACTGCCTCCTGGGGTTTCAATTACAGGAGGGGGTGAGGTGAGCAGGTGGGCTAGAATGAAGAGAGAAGAGACTTAGCCAGTTGTCTAGAATTCTCTTTATTCTTCTTTCCTTGTCTCCATCCTCTCAATCTTATTTTTTCGACATTTCAAAGGAGATGGCAATTTTGTCTATGTTTGCTGTCACTATGTAGTCATCATTGGACAACGGAGGCTGCACACGTCTGTTTACTGTTCTGCCGGAGATCCTCAGGTTACTGTGGTCCCTGGCTAAGAAAACCCAGTGGAGGTTGTGGCTCTCTGTGGTCTCAGGCTCCAAGAATAGTTTCCTTTGCAGAGACACACTTCTTCACCTAATACTTCTTTTCTTAAAGATCACAGGAATTAAGATACTAAATAAATCAGTTAGTCAGCAAACATCGAACACTCTTTTGGGCAGCAACAAAAATATAAATACAGAAGTATTTTAATTTAAAAATGTATTGATTTTTAAAAAAAATCCTCATGAAAAAATAGCAATCACTGGTAGCTCTTTCCCAATAAACAGGATAAATTGTGTGTTCTCTACGTGAATACTGACGATCTATTCACCCAGATCCCATTACACCAGCAGAAACATTGTCATTATTTCAGCATTACATGAAGAAAGCCTTTCCATAAAAAATAAAAAGATTTCACTATACATCACATAAAAATGTAAGGTAGCATGTGTGAACTGCTTAGAGGGCTTGTTAAAGATTTTTATAATAAGGAAGGCTGGGAAAAGTAGAGTCATATCTTATCAAAACAATCTAAGAAATCTTAAGAATGCTGCTTTTCTAGTAATACATAAATATACACGAACATGAGCAAGAATCCAAGGAAAGAAACAGTACTTATTCATAGGATTGACAGTTTTATTATTACACCAGCCTGAAATAACATATAATGGTGTGTGAGTGTGCGCTGGAGTTTCTAAAAGCAGCTTTTAAGATCCGCTTAATGTGCGACAGGTTCAACTTTTCTCCTTTGAATTCAGGAGGATGGGGGTCTCCTGGGGATAAAGGGAGGGGGAGATAAACTTTTCATGCAAACTCTACTGTCACTCTAGTTTATTTATTTATTCAGCAATATTTAATGTACAGTCACCATATGCCAGGCTCTGCAGAAATAACTTGGGGCCCTTAGAAAACAACTCCACTTTTAGGAAGCTCTGATCCTAGGCAAGAAATGCAGTGTTAGCAAAGGCTATTATTACAGAAAAGAAAACGGTAGTACTAGGTGGGGAATCTAATCAGACAAAGATAAAGAGAATCTTGCAGGATAAAAGAGAACCCAACCTAAGAGCCCAAGGAAAAGTAAGACAGGTCAATGAGCAAACTGAGAATGCTGAATCAGAAGGAATCTTCTGGAATTCTTTGTTAGCTTGGCTTTCTCCATTCTAACCATTAGCAAAGACTCCTTTTAGATGACAAGTAATTGGCTGGATGCATTAGTAAAAATGTAGAGAACTAAAGAAAACAACAAAGCAAAATAATTGAGTATGGGATACTTTGAATTGTCAATGTGGATGACTAATGAATAAGGTCGCATCTCACAGGTAAACCATCTAGATGCCTTCAACACTAAAAACTGGAGGTGGTGTTGAAAATGAACTACATACCTTGTGGGTGGAGGTAGGAAGGAAAAACAGAGAGAGGGAGGGAAGGAGTGACATTATCTAAAAAGAAATGTACTCTACTTGACTTATGTGATGGTAACCCCTCTGTACATCACCTTCACAATAATAAAACATTTTTAAAGGAAAAGAACTGAAGTTGGACTCCGCTGCAGAGAAAGGACTTCAGTGGCTTCTTTGGGCTGTGCCTTCAACTTTCCTTGTTGTTTTCTTGCTGGGTGAGGGATCTGGCAAAATAAAAAAAGCATATGGGGCTGGGAAGGTGGCTCAGTGGTAGAGTGCTTGTCTTGTATGCATAAGACCCTAAGTTCGATTCCTCAGCACCACATAAGCAGAAAAAGCCGGAAGTGGCGCTGTGGCTCAAGTGGTAGAGCACTAGCCTTCAGCTGAAGAGCTGAGGGATAGCATCCAGGCTCAGAGTTCAAGCCCCAGGACTGGCTATATATCTCTCTCTATATATATATGTAGATACATACATAGATAGATAGATAGATATGCTTATATATAGTATAGATATATTTTGTATATATTATATATATATATGTATATACACATATTATATATATATATGTGTATATATATATATGTAATCTAAATAATATAGGTAACCTAAAACACAGTTGTATTGAGATCCGTGGTCATGGGCCAACCCTAAGCATCATAGGAGCCCATTCCAGGCAGGGCATGAGCACAGAGGATTAGAGGAGCCAGAATTTTTAGATAGCAGAGGATACATAATGTAGGGCCCAGTGTAAGGGAGTGGTTTGAGAAGGGTGAGAAGTAAACTCAGCAAATTATTCAGGGAAACAGATGAAGCTGATGTGCGCAGGGTTATTCCAGAGAGGACTATGACTTGGTATGCTTCCTTATATAAGAAATGGAACTAAGTGCTCATTGCATTCACATTGGAAGAGTGAAAATACATTTATGAGGTGACCTTGACCTTGATTGCAAAATACAAACATTCATAAGGTGATGCTGACACTAATGGCAAATCCATCCAAATCCCACACAGTGTGATGCTCTGCTCCTATTCTCAACTCTAGGTATGAACCAAACCATGAATTAAGGCAACTTTTGGCCCTAGTAAAGCAGAGTAGTTCTTCAAGGACTATAGGGCCTTCTTCCTCCCTCCCTCTCTGCCTCCCTCTCTTCCTTCTTTCTTTCCTTCCTTTTTTTCCTTCCTTCTCCTTCTCTTTCTCTATCCTTCTCTTTCCCTCCCTCCCTCTCAAATCTTCGAACCATCCAAGTTCATTTTAGGCCTAATCTTTGCCAATGCGCACTGGGAAGTCTTCCCATATCCAATTTGCCTCCTGCTCAAGTGTCCAGGCCCAGACTTACCATCTCCTCCCAATATGGAGCCAGAGTTGGCCATGCCTGGGTGGGACACAGGATCTGGGCAAAGTGTAGGAAGGTGTAGGATCCATACACTGAAATCCATACACTGACAGCCCATTTGCATGAGAGGAAAAACTCTCTCTCTCTCTCTTTCTCTCTCTCTCTCTTTCTCTCTCTCTCCCTCCCTCCCTTCCTTCTTCCTTCCTTCCTTCCTCCCTTCCTACCTTCTTTCCTTCCTTCCTTCCTTCCTCTTTCCCTCCCTCCCTCTGTCTCTCTGTCCCTTCTTCTTTCCCTTTCCTCTTCCTTCATTTTTCCTTCCTTCTCTTTCTCCCTCTCTCCTCTTCCCCTCCCTCCCTCTCAAGTATTCACACTTGCTATGAGTATTCTACCATATGAACTACAACCCTAGTCCCTTTTGCTTTTAGCTTGTTTTTCAGATAGAATCTCCCTGTCTTCTTCTTGGTCTGGCATTGGCTGAAATCCTCCATTCTTTGTCTCCCTGGTAGTTGCGATTACAAGTGTGAGCCACCATAACCAGTGTGAATATTCTTTTCCAAGATTCAACTTAAGCCTAGGGTTCTGAAAAGGAAAAAAATCTGTGAATATATCTCAATATTTTAAAGTAATTTTCAGATCCACTAGCAAGAATGTGTTAAACCACACTAATATTAATGATATTGCCTTGTCTCCGCTATGTGAGTCATTACATAAACTCTAGTGCTTATGCCAACCTATGGATTTTGCATCTCTATTTGCTAGATAAGGTAGTGAAGTTAGCATCTCTAGGAACTAGTGAATCGAGCTAGCTGGACCACAATGGGATCACAGACATTCAACTTTGGTCCATCTTCCTGTTCCAACCAATTAATTGGCTTGTGGAGATGAAACAATAAGACCTTTGGTAAATAAAAATTTGCAATGAACAGTACTTTTGTTTATTAATTAATTTTTCTTTAAGCTCAAAGAAATTCTACGTAAGACTCATGACTCTTAATCATGGACAGATGACAATTTTTATTCATACACTGAGGGAGACTAGGACTAATCAATCAATACAAATAAGGTATTAAATATGGATGCCATTTTATTTCTGAACTGAATACTACCATATAGATATGCTATCAGAGTCCCTATGGATGGGAAATTTCACTCTATGCAGTGATTTCAGAACAAAGTCTTTTAATTGTTGTGGTGCCACAAAATGCCTGGATGCCTTAGCAGCCAGTCGGTAAACAAGAGTAGAGAATGTGGAATGTCATTATTATTAAGTTGTCCCAGAAACAATTCCTTGACAGACTACTAATCCATTGGTAAGGATGTGAATTCACTGTGGGAGAGCTCAGATATGTCCCAATGGAAAATGTGTGCTATACAAATTGGACAACTAAGGTCACTGTCATGGACATCTAAGGTCTCCATCTTCTACTTACAGCTATTAACTTCACAATCATTTTACTACTGCTGTTCATTGTTGTCATTGAAGTAGTCATATAAATGGGTTTCAGTCCAATATGTCAGTTCATGAGTTCAATCTATCTTAATCAATGTCACCATTTCGATCATTCTCCCCCACATTTATCCCAACCCACCCACCCCTCCAGTTACCTGATTTCATTTTTATATATGTACATTGAGTATTATGACTATATTCACCTACCATTCCTTTCTTTTAGGATCCTATTAAAAGTAAATAGCCTACTCAGAAATTAAAGAAAGTAAGTATTTTTAGAGACTTATGTGTCATTTTTAACCATCTATTTGAACAATACACTGGTTATCCCCACTAACTTGACAAGAAACTGGTTAAATATTAAACTGATACACATATAGCACAGATATATTTAGAATACTTTAAAAGACTTGATTATATGCTATTGGTCTTTTATCTTGGACTTACAGCTATACTAGAAAATTTTAATCATTAAAGTTCTAGCATGTGAAAAAAATTTCATTGATTCACCCTCCAAATATCACTTTTCCTTTCTTTCTCTTCTTTTATTTTCTTTCTTTCCTTTTCTTTTTTACTTTTCTGCTAGTACTAGGGCTTGAACTCAAGGTCTCACTTGGCATTTTCAGCCAAGGCTGGTGCTCTACCACTTGAGCCACATCTCCACTTCCAGATTATTGGTGGTTAATTGGAGATTATTGTCTGTCTTTTCCACCTATGCTGACTTTGAACTGTGATCCTCAGATCTCAGCCCCCAGAGTAGCTAATGTTACAGGAGTGAGCCATCCACACCTGGCCAAAATGTCTTATTATTTTGTGTACTTATTTACATGAATGCATTTACTTAACAAATGTTTTTCGTGTATCCCTAGATTTGTTTTCTCATGCCAATGCAGGGGTTCGTACTCAGAACCTCACACTCTCACACTATTTTTTGCACAAGTCTGGTGTCTACCACTTGAATCACAACTCTACCTCTAGTTGTTTTCTAGCTAATAGGAGTTAAGAGACTTACATTTTTTTCTGCCGTAGATGGCATCAAACTGAGACCCTCAGATCTCAGTCCCCTGAGCTAGGACTATAGTTGTGAGACATTGTTTTGCATTTTTTGTTGATGGAAATATATTTTTCTAGTATAGACTGGTACACTGCAAAAAGACCACCTATTCACAGAAGAGTGATTAACAATATTATGCTTTTCTTTACAAGCAGATATAATGACCAAAATTGTCCACTTTTAAAAAGCTTTACCTGTCACTTCTCTACTATTCTAATCCACTCAACTGCTTGTGTCTAAGGCAATTTTTGTTTCCTCCACATTACTTTCAAATGAATTTCTATCATTTCTTCACTTGACACCCTATTCCGTTACAGTTTTGTGCTGGTGACTGTTGATATATGAGAAACTAAATTCTTTATGTTGGAACATTTGCTTTATTACCACCTAGAAGAAATCTATTTCTTGGTACACCTTTGTGACTGAGGTCTCTCGGTTGCTTTCCGATGTGAACAGTAATTTCAATGGTTGTAAAATTGTAAGTTCAGAATATTTTCTTTTCATGGAAAACTACAAACAGGATACTTACAGCCTACAGGCAGTTATTACTATTATGGAGATATTTGGTGCTGACCCAATGGTTTCTTTCTCTTGTTTTGTAATTTAATTTTTCCCCCGTGGGTACTTTAGATTCTTTTTTTTACAGAAATGAAGATATTCGCCTAAATAATTTAACATTCACCCTTCTCCATTAATTTTTCTAATATAAGTTTAAAAATCAAATTTTTGACACAAAATTTTTCTCAGTGGTTTAGTAATTTTGCTCCTTTTCCAGTTGGCACCTGGAATAGATTATTTCAGAGAATATACATTTCTATTGTAGATATACTTTGTTCCTAAATATGTCATTTTGTCTTTTACCTTTCCATCATCACAATTACATTATATATTTTCTCTGAATAACAGAAAATGGTTGAGAATGGTCTTTTAGTTTCCTAATTTATTTTTTCTAAAGCATCAATCTGCCTTTTGTTGCTTCTATTGTATTTTAATTTGGTGATGTTTTTCTAAATCTGAAGATTTCATAATATTTAATTTATTTAAGCATCAATTAAGAAAAAATAATAGACATAGTCTTTGAGAAACATCTTCCTACTAATGTTTTAGTAGGTTTATTTCTTAGAAGGATATTTGCTTAAATTCTTTGTATTCTTGTCTAGGTGTAGAAGTAATAATAATGATAATAAATGTGTATGGTTTTTTTGTTCTTGTTTTTGGGTTTTTTTTCAGTCATAGGCTTGGGTGCTGTCCCTCAGCTCTTCAGCTCAAGGCTAGTGTTCTACCACTTTGAGCTACAGCACCACTTCTGGTTTTCTGGTGGTTAATTGGAGATAAGAGTCTCACAGACTTTCCTGCCCAGATCTCAGCCTCTTGAGTAGCTAGGATTACAGGCTTGAGCCACTGGAGTCTGCCTTTGGTTCTTTTTGTTGTTGGTGGTAGTGGTGCTGGTGGTGGTGGTTGTGGGGCTTGAACTCTGGGCCTGGGTGTTGTCCCTCAACTGTTCAGCTCAAGGCTAGCACTCTACCACTTGAGCCACAGTGCCACTTCCAGTTTTCTGGTGGTTAATTGGAGAGAAGAGTCTCATGGACTTTCCTGCCTGGGCTGGCTTTGAACTGCAATCCTCAAATCTCAGCCTCCTGAAGAGCTAGGATTAGGAGCATGAGCCACACTGTGGATCTTTTAATGTGTGTATAACAATGACATTTGTGTCTTTGAACTTGCCTCATCCTTGACATGGTAACTCATGCTTGTTTAGTTCTGTTCATTGAAATGAGCTGTTCCAGAAGTTGTTATTGGATACAATGTATAGTTCCAAATAAAAGGAAAGAGTGGTTTACTTTTATGAGCTTTATATCATTCTTAGTCTAGTTTCAATTTGTCATTTGCCTTGAGGAAACCACAACCACATAGACTCAGCCCCAGATGGCTGTTAGCACTAGTGCGAACCCCAAGCTATCAAGCTTGGCATCCCTCACTGATCACTGCAGCTTCCTGAGTCAGGAGGTCTGGACACCAAGTGCCCAGGACAAACAATGGGTCTTCCTCACCAAATGAAAGACAGAGCTGCTATTTCCTACAGTTCCAACTAACAGGATATGTATCATAATTATATTCTATTTACATTTTTTTTCCAGTGGCTCACAGCTAGCTGAGGCCTTGTTATCTCCCTCCAATTCTAAACAACTCCCCTGAGGAGGAATTGACTCTTTCCTTATCCTTCTCTAGGTGGGACGTGTGGAACTTGCAGTCTCAGCAGGGTCATTGTGACAGCTTTGAGAAAATTCTCTTGCCTCCTCTGGCCTACCATTTCCTCCAGCACCACTTTCCCATTTCTCTCCAGTGCCCATTTCTAACTAGTGCTTGGAGTATCTGTCTGCTGTTACTGACACATTTGCAATGATTACTTTTTTTCTAACTGGGAATACCTTGGTAGTCATGGTGAAATCTCATACATAATATTGAAACATTTCAAAGGAAAAGATAGGTGGAGGGGAAGGGGAAAAACAAGTCGTTTAAATAAGGATACAGGTGGACCTGTTGCAACAATGAGAAGTACAAGTCTTTATGTCGAAAACTAACTTTACAACTTTGCTGGGGGGGGGGAGTGGGAATGATTGGGGGGGAGAGGATGGGAAGGGATGGGAAGGGGAAACAAAGGAGGAGGCTACAATGCTTGATAAGAAATGTGCTCATTATCTTGCCCATGTAATTGTAACCCTTCTGTACAGTATTTTCACAATAAAAAACAAATAACAATTTTTTAAAAAATGTACTATTATTGTCCAATTTTATTGTGCAATATAAACTCATCAATCCATCCATTGAATTTATAATGGACCAAAGTTAACCTTGTCCTGTGAGTAAACTTAACACTGAACTTATCGTGGAAAATATAATCATATAAAAATGTTTCTTGCTACACCATGACCACTGGTTAAGGTACTAGATAATGTCAGTCTTTCCAACTTCCCAGTGCCAACTTTCCAATTGAAAAACACATTTACAAATGGAGGAAGTTGCTCTTGTTCAGCTCTCTTTGGCCTGATGGCACAACAGCTCTGAGAAGACAGATTGGAGTCCTGTAGCAGACTCAAGCGCTGTCCCTGCACTGGCTCAAGCTGTCCTCCCTTCACACATGGCTACCTGGCCTGGGCCCCAGAGCTCACCCTGTGTTCAGAGTCATCTGGTATACCCTCGACTCATTTGCCTTTTCAAGAATTCCCATATTAAACAGACAAATGAAGCAAATCTTCTCCAGGTTTACTTACAAGCAAATAATACTATTAAAAAAATCGATTGCTAAATAATTTATCAACTGTGCAAGGAAACATGCAACTATTAAAAATGTTAAAGAAAAATGGTGATGATATGGGGAAATTCTATAATGTAAACAGAAATAAAGGTTACACAGGGAAGTGTATACAGTGGTTCATCTATATAGCAAGGGATTTGTTTCAGGATCCTCTGCAGATTCCAAAACCTAAGGATGCTCAAGCCCCTTATATAAGATGATGTAAGAATTTGCATATATCCCACACACCCTCCTGTGCACTTTCACTCAACTTCAGATTACTTATAATGCCTACTAAAATCAACTGCTATGTAAGTAGCATTTATACTCTTTTTTTTTATTGTGAAAATACTGTACAGAGGGGTTACAATTATATGGGCAAGAACATTTATACTCTTTATTATAACAAAAAAGTCTATATATGTCCTTTGTTCAGATGTTGTGATTCTGTAATATTTTAATCCACCAGCAGTTGAATCCATGGATGGAGAGTCCATGAGTACATAGATCAACTGCAGTATTCAATCAACTGTGTCAAAGGAAACCAAATAGAAGAATCAAAGAGAATATACTCAAATGCTTTAAGTTCACTCAGATGGTAGATACATTATGCTTCTTTGTTCTTTTACAATAGCTTCTAATTCCTATGATATGTATTCTCTGCCATAACATATTTTCACAGTTCTAGAACTACAAGTGATTAATAATGCAAAATGTTCACTAAGTCACATTACAAACTTGTTCTTCAATGTGATCTCAATGGAAGAGAGTAGATTCATGGCGATGAGAATGTGAAATAGCCATTCTTTTTAACTGTTTAGCTGTAATAGCCCTTGCATAAATATGGTTTGTGCTATGACTGAGGCTTGAATTTAAGGTTTCATGCTTGTGCTCTTGCTGGGCATTTGTGCTCAAGGCTGGCGGTGCTTCTACCACTGGGAGTCACAGTTCCATTTTCCCACTCCCTCCTGTGAGAGAATTAGTGGATCATTATCTGCATCTTCAGACTGTCCCCACACAATTTGTCTGTGGCATCCATTTCCCATCATCATCATCATCATCACCATCATCGTCATCTTAGACCTAGATTCCATGTTTGTCTCACTCAACATGATGATCACTAGTTCCATCCATGTTCCTGCAGATGACATATAATTTCATTTTCCTTTATGGGTATGTATGTACGTATGTATGTATGTAATTATATTATATTGTATATATCTACTGCAAGTAGATATGATATGTGTATTTTCTTTGTAATTTGCCGGTTGTTGGGGTATCCCTATGTAGCTCAAACTTGGGATTCTCCTTCCTGCCTCTGCCTCTTATGTTCTGGGATTACAAGTGTTGGCCATGATTCCTGGTCTTATTCTTTTTTTTATGTTTATGTCATGACATATTTTCAATAATTTGGAATGAATACACTTAAATATGAAAACAGCGCAAATCATATTTACTATTTTCTGCTTTTATGTACAGAGTATTGTAGTTTTCATTTTAATTTCAAAAATTTTTTACCATCTAAGTAATAAAGAGAAATGTATTTAAATGTAAGTGGAAGCAAATAATAAAATTAATAGGGCATAAATTGTTAATATACATATGCTACCTACCTGAGGTTCACTTTCCTATAAGAGCTATATTGCTTATTAGGAATATATGTATTTATTAGTGCTGCATGTATTATTTAATATGATTTTGTTTAAATTGATGAAATATTAAAAATATTATTGGTTTAGAAGAGTATTTCATTTTTTTCATTTCAGTTTATTCACTTGTTCCAAAATTGACTTTCTTAGTTAATGACATTTAGGGAGTATGAGGTTGTGTTTTCTGACGGATTCCATGCACTCAGCCATAGATAAGGTTGCTTTGTGGGTCACACTTGCAAACTCACTCAAAGCTTAAAAAAGAAACAAGACCTCTATACTTTAGACCTGGAATTTCAGGCCCTTGTCCATTTTCCTTTGTGCCTCCACTGTTGTAACTAAATGCTCATTTTGGCATTCAAAACTGGTTTGAGTAAAGAAAGAGAGGAATAGTTCATTGAGAATGACCCAACTACCAATAAATATAGAAGACTGATCATCATAATGGCTTTTGTCATGCTGTGGTCATCATAATGGCTTTTGTCATGGCCTCATATCCATTCACTGAGCTTTTTAAAAAGTGAATGGAGGGCCCATGCAGGTGGGTCACGCCTGTAATCCTAGCTACTCAGGAGGCTGAGATCTGAGGATCAAGGTTCAAAGCCAGCCTGGGCAGGAAAGTCCATGTGACCCTTATCTCCAATAAACAACTCAGAAAACTGAAGTGGTGCTGTGGCTCAAGTGGTAGAGCACTAGCCTTGAGCTGAAGAGATCAGGGAAAGCACTCAGGCCCAGAGTTCAAGCCCCATGACCAACAAAAAAAAAGAAAAAGTGAATGGAATACTAAAACATACACACAGATGATTCCATAGTTTGATTTCCTAATCATTCATTCATTTTTTATCTCAAATTTTTAGTCAGAGGAATTTCACTTATTCAAAACAGAAATTCAAAACATTTCTTAATTTATTAATTTTCAAAGGATTTTCATTATATATTGATTATGGTCAAGTAAAATCTTACTCCCCCTTATTTTTTGGATACAATTATTTTTCTACTGCATCTGCTCTCAAAGTCAGAAATAACATTCAAATAAATAATTTAGGATATGATTGTAATGTTATTCTTTGGAGTTTGTACTAAATTTAGATAAAAATGAAATTAACGTGAAACATTTCATCAATAGGAAATGGTTTTTCTTTCCCTAACTTCCTTTTAAGTCTATAATTTTTGCTTCAGTACTTTAAATTGAAAGATTGATATCTCTCAGAAGGCTGTGATCTAAGGATCACAGTTCAAAGCTAGCCAAGGCAGAAAAGTCTGTGAGACTCTTATCTCTAGTTAACCACCAAAAACCAAAAGTAGAGCTGCAGATCAAGTGGTAGAACATAAGCCTTGAGCAAAGAAGCTCAAGCACAGAACCTTGGCCTTGAGTTCAAGCCCCAGGACTGGCACACACACACAAAAAGAAGAATACAGTCTTACTATTTAAATATTCAATTAATGAAAATATTTAAATATTTTCTATTAGTTTTATTCTATGCAATTGTAGAATCTGGTATATGTCTTTTCTCTCCTCTTAATATAATATAGAAACTTATAAAGGGCACCCCCCCCACACACACACAGAGATAGAAGTATATTTATTTAGATATATGTGATAGTCCTCATGTGATTCTATAATTTGATTTCTTAACTTCTTTTATTCTTTTATCATAGACATATTCCTGCCTCTGAATAAACATAGTAAATAAACAAACAAATAAATAGATTAACTCATCTTCCTAGTAGAAATCAAGTATTTTGTTATCTGAGCTGGGCATAGAAGTTTATACCTTTAACCTACTTACTCAGAAGGCAGAGATCAGGAGAATCATAGATTGAATCAAATGTTAGGGAGACCTCATCTCAATTAACAATAAGCTACACATGTTGCAAAGCATCTATCACTCCGGCTATGCAGTAAGCATAAATAGGATGATCAGGGTCTCAGCCAGCTCAGGCATAAACACAAGACCTTACTCAAATGTAACTAAAGAGTTTGCGGTGTGGCCCAAGTGAATGCCTGCCTACCAAACACAAGGCCCTGAGTTCAAGTCCCAACATTACCAAAAATGCTTTCATTCTATGATTGTATCATAATCTACTTAACCAAATTCCCACCAATGAGTGTCCAGAACATGAACTTGCTTAAACATTCAAACCATTTGACATGATCTAAGACAAAAAGTTAAGTGCACCTATCTCTTCTCCAAAATAACTAATGTAATGTCCAGCTCTTTCTCTGGCGATTCACATGATACACCTGATTAGATGATAAGCTTGACATAGTATCTAGTATCTGATGACTTTCTTTAAAATGAAGATTTTAGCTTAGTTACAGCTACTCTTTTCTTATGTTTCCTCCCTGTTTCATTTTTTAAACTATTTTTATTCGTTCATTTATTATTTGTTAAAATATGCCTATGCTTCTTTGTAAAATGTTCTGCGTTGTTGGCTAAACGTAACCGAGTCTTCCTTGCTTAGTGGATTGAGTGAGTCTCTATGCATCCAAGTTTGGTGGGAGCTGATTCTCCACTTCCATGCCTTATGCTGGGAAGGCCGAGCACAGAGCTGCAATGCACTGGTACAAGAAGCATCCCCAGCACTGAAGTCCTAAGCACTCCCCCCGGTTCCTCTGTCCTCACGCTTTCCCCTCACCTGATACGGTAAATTCAAGATTGAGAAGAAGACAGTGCTAGAGATAGTACCTTGAGCCTAGCAGGGGAGCTCAGAGGCTGCATGACCCAGACTAAACTCTTTCACTTTATGGTCCTAGCTCGTGTCCTGTGGAGACTCTGGGGTAGACACAGAAAGTCCCTGCTAGCCTCTCCATAGTCACCGCCCCATGATGGTTACACGTGGGCATGCGCCCTAGGGTCAAGGAGACAGAGGCCTCAGGGCAGCGTTCGGACATCCACCAAAGACAACTGCGGGACGCCTCCATCGTTCTTTTTGGATTTGGGGGAAGTTTTAAGAAACCACCTTAAAGGTGGTTTTCGTTGTTGTGAATTGAAGCACTTCTACTAAATCCTAAGGCACATTTTAAGATGTGAAACCTTCACTTACCCCTCTCACCAATAATCACAGCAAAAGGTTTGGCTAAAACTATTTATTATTCCATAAGAAGTACTAAGTGAAGCGAAGAGTTTTTTTTTCTGTGTTCTTCTACACTGGACCTCAACATCATATTCTCTGTCTCTGTCTCTCTCTCTCTTTCTCTCTCTCTTCCTCTTTTCCTCCCCCTTCTCCCCGTCTCTTCTCTTCTAATCATTGTGGGAAGATCTGGTGGTTGTGGGATGATCCAGTAGGATTAGGGGTGGGATCAATACTGGTCTGGACTGATGGATCCAAAAGGGTAGATCTGGGCATCCAAGACTGTAAACCACATATAGTGCATGGGAGGCCTGCAAACAGTCACCAAGCCTTTCCTGCAAGTTGGGAAACATTCCAGAAAGCTACCTCCACCACTGTCTCCTCTTTCCTTACAGAAGGGGCCAATCCAACGCTTTGGCCTCATCAGCCCCCACAGATGCTGCTCCATGTCTCTCCCTGCCAGTTTTGGCTCTGCATGGCGTCTCCCAGGCCCACTGACTGTCGGTTGCCATAACAACATTGGGCAACCAAGGGAGGCCTGGCGGAGCAGTGGTGGGCCAGGTGGAGAGGAGGTGGTAGAACAGAGAGCTGAGCCACACCGCATCCCTGAGAGGACAAGATGGAGGTGCAGGCAAGTGACCACCACAAAGGTGGGGCTCCCGAAGCCGAAGGGGATAGTGAGGAAAAAGCTTCCAACAACTTCAAGTTAGTGCACATTAGCAAAGTCTGGCCTGGCCTCAATGCTGATGAAGTTCAAGGTGGAGGAGGAAGGTAAAAAGGAAACACAGAGGAGAAAATGAGAATGTTAGTGACCCGTTGCAGAAAAGAAGCATGAGAAACTGGGAAACCAAAGAGAGACATTTCTACAACCTCAAACAAGTTGAACATGGTAGTTTATCTATCTATCAATCGATCGATCTATTGATCTATCTATCTTTCTGTGTATCTATCTTCTATCATCTATCTATATCCTTCTCTGTGGCCTATTTAGATTCCCACCAGCATTGTTTTAACATGAAACAAGAACAAAGTTGGAGACCAACTCCAGGACAGATTGACATTCTTGGTTATGAGAAGCAAATAGGTCAAGCCTTGTTTAATTTTGTGAATATGACTGGAAAGACCTAATTTGCCTTTTTCCTTGAATTATGATTATGACTTCAGTGAGTTAGTGACTATTCAAATGTCTGGACCGCTAATCTTTAAAAGTTCTCAAACATCTCTACAGCTGTATGGCTGATCTTGATTTCATCAGCATCAATATTTAACATTCTTCTTTTTCATCTTCCTATCTTTTTCCTTGCATCCTTCTTTCTTTCTTCCTTTCCTCCTTTGTTTCCTTTTCTTTTCTTCCTTCCTCCTGCTTTCTTTCTTTCTGTTTTCCTTTCTTTTTTCTGTCCTTTTTATTTATTGCTTTTGATAGATTTTCTCTTGTAAGAGTAACCAAGATCTGCTCTTTAACATATAATTAAAGACTGGATAACTTTCATTAACTTTGTCATTAAAATGAAATAAAAATTTTAAAAAATCTTTGTGTGTTGTATACCTTTGATGATTTTATTTTTTCTGAAATAAGCATCCAGGGATTAAAAATATCAAAAAAATAGAGAGATTTCATATCTATATCGATATTAATATATAGATATTTCATATCTATATATGAAATATATGAAATATCTATATATTAATATCTATATAGATATGAAATATACAAGGCATGTTATCTGAGAATACATATAAATTTTAGGATCATCCAGTATGATGCTTCATTACATTTTCATTTAGTGTGTATGTGTGTGTGTGTGTGTGTGTGTGTGTGTGTGTGTGTTTGTGCTCACATGCACATGCATGTGCACAAGTCCTGGGCTTGAACTCAGGGCCTGGATGCTGTCCCTGAGTTTTTGCAGTTAGGACTAGTAGTATACCACTTATGCCACAGCTCCACTTTTTTTGCAAGTTAAATGGATATAAGATTCTCACAAGCTGGGGCTGGGAAGGTGGCTCAGGGGTAGAGCGCTTGGCCTTGCATGCCTGAGGCCCTGGGTTCGATTCCTCGGCACCACATAAGCAAAAAGAAAAAAGCCGGAAGTGGCGCTGTGGCTCAAGTGGTAGAGTGCTAGCCTTGAGCTGAAGAGCTGAGGGACAGCGCCCAGGCCCAGAGTTCAAGCCCCACGACCGGACCCAAAAAAAAAAATTCTCACAAGCTTTCATACCCGATATGGCTTTGAACCATGATCCTCACATCTCAGTTTTCTGAATAGCTAGGATTGCAGATATGGGCCACTGGCACCCAGCTTCATTGAGTAGCTAGGATTGCAGACATGGGCCACTGGCACCCAGTTTCATTTATTATTTTTGACAGAGTCTTTCTATATATTGACCATCCTGGAACTTCTCATGTAGCCAAGGCTGGTTGTGAACTTGCAGTCCTCCTGTCTCAGCCTTCCCAGTGATGGGATTATAGGTGAACACCACCAAGCCATCATGATCATATACCCAACTGGTATTTTCAGTCATTCATCTATGATCTTGTAAAAACATAGGCAAGTTTGGAAAGTATAAAGTGGGAAGAACCTCTATAGTTCTATACAACTTTTGAGGTGACGCTGATATGTAGGTCCCAGAGTAGCAAGGATCCATTGAAGTGGTATTCAATGATGTTGAGTCACATGCATTCCCTAAAATTCAATAAAACAACAAAAGGTCCACAGTTTTACTATGAAGGGGTAGTGGATGTAGGAGCAGGGACCTAGACATCGTCAAGTATACCCCAGGGGTGTTTGAGTCATTTACATGGAAAACCTTGCTGTATGTATAACATACTCTGGAATGCACAGAAACATCTAAACACTGTGTCAATCTTAAATAATGCAGGGACTCGTGGGAGTTCAAAGAACAATAAATGTATTCATAATTCTTTTATCCATAAGATATGCTGAACAGATACCTTTAAAGCATTCCTATGAAGATTTTTGTATATTCATTGCTTCTTATCAGCATCTGGAGTTTCACAGGGGATGCCAACCAGATAAAACCTAAGAGACAGAGAACCCTTTCTCTGTGTCTTACAGGTAAGTTGGGAGAAATGGATCAAGGCTCCCAAATCAGAATCTCATTCCAGATACTATTGCTATAGATTCTATCTATCTATCCATCCATCTATCTATCTATCTATCTATCTATCTATCCATCCATCCTACCTATATCAAATATATTTATCTGTATATATTATCTATATTGTATATCTATATACTGTATAAATACATACTATACATACTACATATATAACTATATCTGTAGGCCATAAAGATATGTATCTACATGCTATATATGCTATATACACTACAGATATGCTATAAATATAATATCTATATTGTATTAGATAGACTATCTATATCTACACAGTATACACTGTATTGATAGTATATGTCTATATAAAAACTGCTAAGTAGATAATATTCAAGGAGATGTTGAAAAAACTCAAGAATTGTCATCTGAGACACTGCTATTTAAGGTCAGTTATGGAAAGTATCTTCAAGCGGGTGACTATTGATTTATATAATTTTAAACACACATACGTGAGCACCATGGAACTAAAGAAGCAGATGTAGCAAGGGAGACCATATAGAGACTAATTCAGTGGTTGAGACCAAGAGGATGAGTAGAAAGAAGGTTACCATTGGCAGAATGCTGGGGTGAGGTGTGCTGAGTTAGCAGGGGGCTGTGGGTTTAGTTGATAATCTATCTAGCACATTCCTCTGGAGAGTCTCCACATTCCTGGAGGGCTGATTTTACCTGTAGTCTTAGCCAGACAGTAAGCTTTTCATATTTGCTAAAGGAAGGACAGAGCCATCAGAACATCAGAACAGCCAACCCCCCTCATAGTGTTCCCTTCATACCCAGGTAGGACAGTCAGTCCCATGGTGAAAATGGTCACTTGAACTTCAAGGGCCAGATTTGAATTGCAGTCCTCAAATCCTCCTCCCACACTGCTGAGTTCCCTGTGTGTCTCCCTCCCCAACAAGGAGACATTCTTCTACTCATGTTTTGTTGATTACTTCTCCTATCATTGTTAGGTTTACTCCTATATTTTTTAATTCTTCTGTTTGTCATAGATGCACCTTATAGCGTGATTAGCACATTCTCATTTGTTTTCTACTCTTGAACAATTTTTCAATATTCAGAATTTTATAATATTCAGTTGGTGTTTTCTGCTTTCATACGATTGCAAACTGTGAATCACCCTGTTTAGCTTAAAAGTGTCCTTAGGCATTGCTGAGTACCTCACTCAGAGACACAATACCTTCTGAATCACAGAAGTTCATCAAGAGTTCCTCTGATTTCCTGCAGTACATTTGTTCCACAGATTTGTAGTAACACTTTTTCATGTCTCTTCCTTTGATTGTCTCAACATGTCTATTCACATTTCTCTGTTTGTATATTTTAATTCTATTTGGTTTTTCAAGTCCCAAGATAAGCAGCAGATAGCTACAAAAGGCATTGGGCTTTCCAATGTTTCACCTGTGTATGTGAAGATAGAAGGACGTTTAGGCCCCATATGAACTTACTTTGTCAGCTCTGATTTTCCCTTGATGATACTGAAAATTAGCCATCCCACAGGGCAATCCTGCCAGGCTAACAATGCCTACAGACAGCCTCTCAAAGGGTCACTTCCCAGCTCCCCATGCTGAGGCTCTGCTCTCTAAGCTATGGTGCTGTTGCTATACATAAGAGGAAGCAGCCTGTGTTGCAAAGCACATAGCCAGTACCACCAATGCCCATTTTCTGAGAAAGACTCTGCAGTCATTTGTGAACACACCTGACTTAGGAAAAGATACTTTGAACTGTGTGTATCACATATTTCCTGTACTGACTATGCTGTGCTGTGGCCCAGCATGTCGGGGTGTCAGAACTGGCTGTCGATTTCCCCATGGCTCACCTTTGCCTGCAGCACTGGTTGTAAACTTCCTGAAACCTGTGGTGTTTCCTGTCATTTCAATTCTTCCCGCACCCCACCCCCACCCCCAGCCCTGCCCAAGGCAAATTTTTCTATGATTTTTGGTTGACTTGTGGATTAATCAGTGCTGTTTCAACTACACCCAGTCTACTAAAAGGCCCTCCAAGCAGATGACATAAAACTGTTATCCCCTTTCTCAATGCATATATCCTTTTAGTCATCTTGATGAATATATCATAGAATTATATAGTGCATGAAGATTGTCATGTATATCCTGATTTTCTTGGTTCTCTTAATTATCATTTTTACTTTCTATTTTCTACATATTTCTGAAAGTATAAAAATGAAGTAATGCTGTTTTTTTAAGCTAATTAGCAAACATCTGGGATTTCTCAGGATCTTGGAATCTCTTAACTTAGCCACTTATCTAATTGAACTTTCTTCACTACATGAAATACATTTCTGATGAGTTTCATTCTGAAGTCACTGGGTTCATGTAGATAGTGAGTATATAAAATGGCCAGTATGATGGAGGAAGTGAATTTTAAATTTAAATGTTAAATTTAAGTGTTAAATTTTGCTAATTTAACTTTAGATAACCATATACATCTATGGTTACCATATATGATCTTGTACCAACACCTAGAGATAAAAATCCTGAGGTTTCATCATAACCTCATAGAGCTATAATCCTGTGTAGGTATTAGGGTAAGGTAGAGTTTCAAAAATTATCTCCACGGTTCTTAATATGCACTGAGATGGTCATAAATGACTGATTTGGTTCCAGGAATAATGGAAAAGAGGCTTGGTAAGGTCTTGCTTATGTTCCGCAGGCATTGATGAAATCTCAGAGATAGAGCATCCTGTACATTACAAAGACCTTGGTTGAAAAATGCTGAGCTAATGTTGTATCTACTGGCTTGTCTAAAGCAGACATTGCCTGTTAATCACTGTGTACTTCTAATTCTACTCACCCATGGAAGCCTTCTCAAGCAGGCCCTGTGAACTTCTCACTGCAGATTAATCCCCGGCATAAACTGACTTGCTGTCTACATAAGAGACTGACAAACTGGTTTTGGGTAAAGGGACAGAGAGTAAATATGGAATTCACTGCCCTAAACTCTCTGTCACACATATTCATAGCTGCCATTGGAGCATGAATGTTGCCATGAGCAATACATAAACAAATGGGTGTGGCTATGCCCTACTAAGCCTTTACTTACAGACTGAAATTTGATGTAATTTCTTCCTATAATGAAATATTGCTTTTTTTTTTCAGTTTTCTCAACCTCATAACAATCTAAAAACCATTCTTAGCTCTTTGTCCAAAAATAAACAGGACACAGCAAGCTCTATTTGGCCCAGGTGGCAGTTTGCCAGTCTTTATCTGGATGGTTTCTTAGGTCTCTTTTATTTCAAGTGTTTAATGAATCAAAGATTTTTGTTGCTATAAATCATTTGGACTAGGACATTAGTATAGTATACTTTGGCTCTTTATGTGTCCCTGTAGCATTCTATTAGGAGCTATGTAATCGAGCAAATAAAACAAAGATATCATGGTGATTCTTACCTCAGTGACATTTCTACAACATGAATGGTTAATGTGTATATAGAGCTGGAGGCAAATGTGGTATTTGCACAGCTTTTAGTGTGTCTTACTATATTCTGGGTGTTGTAAGAGAATACCATATGTTGTATGATTTACACACAATAGGAATGTGTTTCCCACAGCTCTGGCAGAGGAAAAGTGTCTGGTGAGGGTTCCCTTCTTGGTTCACACAATGTTCTCTTCTTGCTCTCAGGCTTCTCTTTTCCAAGACATTAATCCCATCACCCAGTCACCTCCCAGAGCCACACCCCCAAATGCCATCACACTAGGGATTAAATTCCAGCACAGGAATTCTGAGGATATATAACCTTTCAGATCATCACAGAACACTCCCAAAGCACTTTAAAAGTTATTTGTTTAAAAAAAAAAACTCTCAAATTTCTACTGAATTTGATTTCAACACAATAGATCCACAAAACTTTTTATTTGAAAAAAAAATTATTCCATTCAGGCCACTTTAAAAAAAAAAAGAGCTGGGATTCTATTTATATTTAAATTGCAATTACGTTCTAAGTTAGAATGATGTTTATTTCTACAACGACACTACTAATTTTAGTTAACATTCAACTTCTTTCTATGTATATCAGAGCGGATACACAAGCAACTCAATCAAAAGCTCCTTATAGATGCACAAACAGACTAGCATGAGGATTTCCCCAAACATCAGCTGCTGTCCTCCAGTTATCCTGGCTCTCTACTCCCCTCCTCCGAACTCACCCTTCCCTCCACAGGGCTTGAAATCCTCAAACACATCTGGGGGTGAAGGCTTTACCCTTTACTCATTTCCACTATCCATATTCTCCTCACTCACCTTCGCCCCTTCTCTTAGCATTCCCTACAGTGTGCAGTCAACAAAGAAAAGGAAGACAGTTCAGCAACAATATAGGAATCTTACACATCCAAATGTTAATAACATTTGATTGTTTTTCAACTATTTCTGGAGATTTTTCATTGGCTTTTTTCTAACCAAAGACTAGAAATGCATTCTTACATACAATAAGAAGTCAACAAGAGCTAGACCTAAGTAAGTCTAAATCACAATTTGATTCTAAGTTATATCTATATTTTACCATTTTACTACTTAATTTTAGTTAACATTTAACTTTCTTCTATGTATATCAAAGTAGAATAATAACATAAAAGATGACATTGATGGAGACACATTGTACTCATAAACTGACATGTTGAATTAAAACTCTTTTCTACAAATGCTTCAAGAAAATAAAAACTAAGGGGAAAAAACAGGAGTTTTATTCCTTTTCTATAAAGATTGCCTTCTCAAAAGCATTGTTTTCTTAACTTTTACACAATTCTAATTTTTCTATTTTGTTCATTTCTTGTTTGATATTCACTATTACCTTGAATGCCAATTTCAAAAGTCTTTTTCTGGTTAATATTCATGATTCCAATGTATTTAATAAGCTCTTTGATCCAAATAAATGGGAAATTACTAAAATAATTGGAAATGACTAGCAAACTCTGACTGGGTTGTTAATTACTATCCTGAGGCCAAGATGGCATAACACTGTCAGCATTATTAAAACAAAACAAAACAAAACAAGACCCAGCATAAAATAGTCTACCTACAGATTTTAAAATATATTTACCAAAATTAAAATAAAGGCCCTGATATATACTCATTATTTAATGTTTTTTTCTGAAGTAGAGTATGTTCGATGCTTGAAGAGACTAAAAATAAGAATAAATCATGATTAAAAGAAAACACCAAGGCAGTACTTATCCAGAAATTTCAAGTATAAAATTATTTAAGTATTTATATACAAATAAGAGGATTGAGCATCCAATATGTTTAAGGTTTAAAAAAAGGGTTTCATACTTGGAAAAAATTATATTAAGTGAAGTAAGCCAGGCCCAAAGAAACATAGGTCCCATGGTTTCCCTTATTTGTAATATCTAGTATATGTATGAGTCAAGCGGAAAAGGTCAGATAATGTGATGTCAGGAAAATGAACCCTTAGATGTGTATTTTAATGTTTTTTTCTTTCATGCATGTGTTTCTAATGCATTTGTAAGATTATCTCTTTGTTGCTTTGTATGTCCCTCCCCCACAGTATAACCCCTGCTTTCACTATATTTGATGTCAGTATAACTTGTGGAGGAGATGGGGAAAAACCAGTTGTTTAAGGATACAGGTGGACCTGTTGCAACAATGAGAAGTACACGTTGTCATGTCCAAAACGAGCTTTACAACGTCGGTGGGGGGGGAGGGGGGGAAGGAGAAGGATTGGGATTGGGGAGGAGGGGGGAGGCTGGGAAGGGATGTGAAGGGTAAACAAAGGAAGAGGCTGCAATGCTTGGTAAGAAATGTATGCATTATCCTGCCCATGTAACTGTAACTCCTCTGTACAGTATGTTCACAAATAAAATTAAATTAAATTTAAAAAAAGGGTTTCATGCTTCATTTCATCTTGATACATCTAAATATGACATATAAAATGAAATCTATGAATCTTGTAAGGCAAAAGGGAATTTTAGAATGTATTCACTTTATAAATTGCAGAAAGGAACAGTCTGGAAAAACTAGGTGCTTTGGACTACTTAGTGTTGAAATCAGTATTGGGAGCCTTACCCGATAGTTCCTTCATTTGACTTTTGACATGAGGTTATTTTTAAGGGGTCATTAAAAAATCATACGTATGGTACGTGTTTATATTGCTTGTAGACTAATATACCAGTATGTAATATTTCACTGTATAGCCCAAAATATAACCAGCATCTATCACAATTATTCTCTCATAATTAGTATTCTACAATTTGATCTCCCCAGTGGATAGGTAAAGGGTCTGAGTAGATGACTCAGTCCTTTTAGACAAAAAAAAATACACATTTTTACCAACCCCTATGCCTGATGTATGAGTGACTAATATTATGAGACCATTTCCAGTATTTTCACTTGGTTAATCCATAAGACAAGTTAAAACTGAGTCAAAGAGGGAAAGGCTACCAACTTCAGAGTCCTGAAAACATCAGCAACCTGCGAGTTCTTAGATCAGACAAATTATCATGAAATCACCCCAGTAGTGTTGTAAAGATTATTGTGATTGCGTATGAAATAATATTTTCTCAATGACAGTATTTTTTCTCTTTATCTATACATCTTTGTGGGAGGTCCTGTAGTAATTTGCTAAATATTTACTATCTTGCTCTGACAGAATTATTACAATTTTACATATCTAACTGCTACAGTTATTTAAACAAGGTTGATATATAATTCCTATGAATTATAAAATCATTAGCCCAAGAGATTAAAAACTATCACAAGAAACTCAAATGTTTTCTCCTTTCTTGTGGCCACTGGAGCCAAGGAGGTTGGGTGATAGATTCTCCTTCTGTACATATATGAGAAACAGGGAAATGGAATTTGGGAAGGGTAAAAATTTAGACTTCTAGAGAAATCCAACATTTAGGCTATTTTTTGTCTTTGTAACTTTTGGGATTTGTGATCAGACAGCTCATTCAATGATTCTCCTGGGTATGGGTTAAAAGAATTTGAAAAACAAAACTTCAAAGGGAATTTGAACCCATTTCTATGCAATAACGAAGTGGCCCCACTTTACACCCCAACCCTGATAGCTATTATTAGACCTTTGCTGTTCAACTAGACGAAAATGCATTTGGCTAATTTCCCTTCAAATTCACCATCAATGTCAACGCGTTTGGCTAATCCTAAATGACTGGGGATTTAAGAGTCATAAACATTTAACAAAATAGCTAAGCTTCTTAAAATACTTTCTCCATCTGTGTTAAACCACAAAAAAAAAAAATCTAACCGGAACAACATTATATTTCTGAGATCTGCATGAGTTTTTATTAGGGACAGTTAAGTCTCTTAGTTCTTTATGCCTTGAATGTATAGGAAAAACACCAGATTTGGACTATGCTAATATCAGAATATTAGTAGGAAAATATAAAATGTTAGTGGAAATACAGTAGCCATTTTTCACCACACACATACACACAGGGCATGCGCGTGCCCTTCACAACTTAGTTTTTGATTCAACTATCTAAACGGAGACCCCCGCCAACCAAGTTTTCCCTTCTGTGGCTCTCCTGTCTCTCCTAGTCCCGGTGGGCTAAAGACCAACGCACTCACATGCATTCCTTAAATTCCCCAGTTCTTTCCCTACCTAGGGATTTCCCATATGCCTGGAACACTGCTTAGCTTTTGCTTAGATGTTGCCTTAGAAGGAGCCTTCCTCCTTCTTTATTGGTATTTATTTGACAATATGTATATTGTACATAGGAGTTGTACAAAGGAGCTGCCGTTCAACAAAGAAGTTTATGAAAAAACAATGCATCTGGATCAATGTCACCCCTTTCCACATTCTCGCTCACCTCTCCCATCCCAGTCCCTCCATTCCTTTTCTTAATGCAGTCACATATGCATTCTTCTCTTCATTGTCTACCCCTTCCCTTTTCCATACCCCCCACACCTTTAAGTGCCCTTTTCCTGGTTTTTATTTTGTTGAACTGTGATTTAGCCTTTCTAAGGAACTGTTCAGTTTGAGTTCTCCTTAGAATCTACCATATTGCAGTTAATAATTTTGTGTACACTTGGATACCACCTGAAATATTTACTTATACGATTATAAACTAATTTCTGCTTAGAAGTTCTCTATCACAGCATTGTATTTACTTTTTAAATGAATTTTCCATAACTTTTAATATTAATACATATGTATTTTTTGTATCTATGCACATCTACACATCTTTGTAATTGATCCTCTTAACTGACTTTTTTCCTTTGAAAAAAGTTGTGGTTGTGGCTAATGAAAATGACCCAGCCTATTCCATTCAACAATATTTACTCAAATTCTAGCTAGGTGTCTCATGTACAATAGGTGCTCAGTAGAAATTTATTTTATGCACCAATCCACAAAGAAGAAAGGGATAAAAGAATGGGTGGGTAGTAGCTTCTCTGTAACAATCTTCATTTTAAATTAGCATAAATTACCAAGTATCATCATCTTGTCAAACTCTGCCACAGAGATTATCTCTATAAAAATCTAATAAGTTATTTTGATTTCTGGGAATCTTCATATTCCTCCACTTACCGTTTGTTTTTAAATTTGAAAAGCTGAAATATCTACCATGTAAATAACTATTTCACATTATACAACAATAAACAATACTTGGTGATTAGAAGATCCATGCTATTAGAGGGCTTCTTTATATTTTAAAATTTTTTAATTGTTATTTTATGACAATAGTGGAGCTTAAAATCAGGAACTCCCATTTTTGTTTCACTCTTTTGCTCAAGACTGGAGCTCCACCACCTGAGATACATCTCCACTTCTTGATTTTTTTTGAAATTTATTTGTCGGCATATAGGTACACTGCTATTAGAGGCTAGAAAAAGTCACATACCATTACTTCTGATGGATCATACAATTCCTGGCTTCTGTAAATATTAACTTCTCCAACCTCAACCTCATGGCCATATTTCTAGCTCCTGTCTAACCACCTGGCAATCTGCCAGCAACCCAAACTTGCTTTCCTTTAGTATCACTTCATCTTACTTCAAGCCCACCTACTCCTCCTTTGCTGATCTCTTTTTAGCCTACCTTTTAGTTCCTTTCTGTGTGTTTCTTAATATAAGCAAAAATACTTGTGACTGTAAGTATCCATCTCTGTAATTGTTTCCCTTGAAATCATCACCTGCATAGTGAAGCCTGACACTTACCTCGTGGTCCACTGGCCTCTCACAGTGCAGTCAGACCCTGGATGTAGTCACACGTCATACAAGATCACAACCATGTCTGTCTTCTCTGAGCATTAACTGATTAATAGATCACAGACCCTTTAGGTTTCTTTGCTTATTATCCTTGTACAATCAAATGAGCTCTACTCTTACATTTTTTTTGCTTAAATTACACCTGATTTTTTTAAAGGAATGTTAAGCCCCCAAATGCTATAACTTTGAAGGCTGAGTGATAAAGGTGTAGAACTAAAGTAGGTATTCTAATCTTTGTGTGGAGCTGAGTCCCATGAGGATCTTCCTGGAGATAACTTTTTAGACACCCATCCAGAAGGATCCCTTGGAAAGCATAAGCAAGACAAGGTTAGGAAAAGCAAGGTAGGCATAAGAGGAGTGGCCTGGTCCCTAGTAGGCCAGAATCTCAGAATGGAAATGAAGTGACTGAGCAAACTGGACATAAGGAATTACTCTCAGGGATCATTAGAAAATGACAAAATGGAAACACTATTCCACTGTCTAAGTGGAATATGAGTTCAAATTTTAGATATATTTTACCTATAAATTTATGTATTTAATCATTCTGTACTTTATTTTAATATAAGAATCCAAACTTGTTTTTTTTTTCTTATAATGAATGTGACTTGAATATCATCTGGTAAACAAGTTATCCATTTCTGACTTGAATGTTGCATGGTCTACTTCATAGAATGTTTCCATGCATGCAAATGCCCATTTCTTTGAGCTGTGTGATCCTGGACCAACATTACATTTTCTTATTAAAACATGTAAGTATGTGGTTTTTGTTTTCCTGAAACCTGGTAAAGTAAAACATTTTTATTTATTCTTCGTTTCTCAAACAGATTCAGCTATATTTGAAATTGTCATGTCAAGTTTACAGTATAATCAGAGTTCTTAAAAAGATTCTATCACAGTTTTGATACACTGACAAAAATCAATAGATCAATCATTATGACCTCATTTTAACCATTGACAGAAACAAAACTAAAACATTAGCAAGTTTGGATTATTCATTTGTTCAGATGTTCTTTTGTTATTAAATGTACTTTTAAGCTTATGTCTTTACAGTTTTATTATATTCTGATATAGTTTTGTTTTGTTTTTTATTATGCAATTGCTAAAAAATGGAGGGACAATATTTCTAAGAGAATCTTGGGTATATCGTTATTCTCTTGATCTCTGCATCTTTGAAATGTTTGCTGTTGGTTTAACAGTATTGACTTTGGTAAATAATTGCACAATCTGTAAACAGTTTTTTGTATCACATTCCCTTTTCTTATATTATCACATTTTCCAGGATTTTTGAAAACATCTTGAATCATCAGCCAGTATAGAATCATAGCCGAAGAGTCATAGTAAGTTAAATTTTGATCGAAGCTAATTATAAAATACTTGCTTAACTTAAATAATATACTGGGTTTTGATGTTTCATTATAAATTCATATTGAATTTTACCAAGTGCTTTTTATAGATGCTTAACACAGTGCCTTGTTATTTGATTGTCCATTAATGTGATGAATTACATTGAATGATTTTTCTGATCACAAATCATACTTGGGTTAATGGGATAAACTTGATCATGATACATAATACAATAGTAGATTAAAAAATAATATCTGCCAGGTGCTAGTGGCTCACATCTAAAATCCTAGCTACCCAGGAGGCTGAGATCTGGGGATTGTGGTTCAAAGCCAGCCTGGATAGGAAAGTCTGTGAAACTCTTATCTCCAATAAACTACCAGAAAACTGGGAGTGGTGCTGTGGCTCAAATGGTAGAGCACTTGCCTTGAGCTGAAAAGTTGAGGGACAGAGCCCAGACTCAGAGTTCAAGCCCCATGACTGACAAAAAAATAATCTATTAAGAGTTCTCATATAGTTTATTGAGTAAAAAGCCTCTTCCATTCTGTTTAGTAAGTCACTTTATTGTTAGTATCAGAGTTACACAAGACAGGAAGCATAATTTGGAAAATTTTACCTACTTATGTTTTTTGTGTTTTTTTTGTAATTCTGTTTATTTTTGTTTATTTATTTTGATTGTGGCTTGAATTTAGGACTTTATGGATGTTATGCTAGTGCTCTATCACTTAAAGTATGTCCCTAGCTCTTTTTGACTTTCTACTTTATTTCTCAGATAGGGTCTTCTACACTTTCCCTGGGGGTGGCCTCAAACCTCTGTGACCTACTTTTGCTTCTTATCTGCCTGGGATTATAGACATATGCCTTTACACCAACTAATTTTTAATTTTATTTTATTGTACAAAGTGATGTACAAAGGGATTACAGTTTCCACATCTTGTAGTTCATTTCGAACTTAAATGGTCATATGCACATAACTATTGAACTACTGTGATCCTCTGCTAGCACTATCCTAGGCATGTACTAATTATTACAAATTAGGACAACCATGGAGCTTATGTTTCTTTGGGTCTGGCTACACCAACTAATTTTTTAAAATTTAGTTTATGGGACAAAGAGTATTATAACCCTGAATGGCATGTCATTCAAGCTTCTATGTTGGGGGAAAGAAAGGCGAATACGATTTCATACTATTTGTATTCTATTTTTCTGTGTCATTTTGGAAATTTTGTGATAGAGTATATATACATATATATATGACTATCAAATATATTGACATATCATTGTTATGTAAGTACTTTAATATTGTCATATGGATATCCAGAGGGTTTCTTTAAGTTTTTTTTGCTTTTTAAAAATTTATTTATTTATTTATTTATTATTGTGAAAATACCATACCGAGGAGTTACAATTACATGGGCAAGATAACGAGTACATTTCTTATGAAGCATTGTTTTCTCCTCTTTGTTTCCCCTTCCCAGCCCTTCCCATACTCTCACCTCCCCGCCCCCGGCACCCCCCCCCCCAAATCAAAGTTGTAAAGTTTGTTTTTCCACATAACGACTTGTACATCTCATTGTTGCAATGGGTCCACCTGTATCCCTAGTTAAACTATTTTTTTTGCCCTTCACCTCCCTAAATTATAGCAACATCAAATACAGTGAAAGCAAGGGTATACTGTGAGGGAGGGACATACAAAGCAACATAGAAATCATCTTATAAATATGTCAGAAACAATTGCATGAAAGAAATAAAAACATTTGAATCCTTATCTTGGGGTTCAATTCACCTAATATCACCTTATCTCACCTTTTCTGCTTGACTCAGACATACACTAGTTATTGCAAATAAGGGAAACCATGGGACCTATGTTTCTTTGGGCCTGGCTTACTTCACTTAATATAATTTTTTCCAAGTCTTTCCATTTCCTAACAAATATGACCCAGCAATCTCACTTTTTGGCATTTACCCAAATGATCACAAACAAGACCATACTAAAGCTACCAGCACAACTAAGTTTATTGTAGCATTATTTACCATAGCTATGATATGGAAGCAACCCAGATGCCCCTCAGTAGATGAATGGATCAAGAAAATGTGGTATATATACACAATGGAATTCTATGCCTCTTTCAGAAAGAATGACATTGGTCCATTTTAATTTTTATAGCTTTACTTTTTTTTTTTTTCTGTTCCAGTCCAGGGACTTGAACTTGGCTAAGGCACTGTCCCTGAGCTGTTGACCTACCACTTGGGGCACAGTTCGCTTCTGGCTTTTTTTTCTTTTGCTATTTAATTGAAGATAAGAGCCTCATGAACTTGCTGGCCCAGGCTGGCTTCAAACTGTGATGCTCAAATTTCATCTTCCTGAGTAGCTAGGATTTCATGCATGAGCCACCAGCACTCTGCTATATTTTGTCTTTTGTTGTTCTTAAATTTCATACTAAAAGATCAAGTTATTGCTTCCCCACCTCCCCCTCCCTCCAAGTATTTCCACACACTCCTAAGTCTTTTTAAGTTGGCACATTCTATTTTTCTTCTGTTAGGTACAACTTCTACAATTAGTTTGACAATTATTTCATTTTCCCTTTATGGTTTTCGGTTTTTAGTATTTTAAACATTAATTTAAAGTAGTTATACAAAGGAGTTGCACTTAATGAATAAGTTTATGAATACAGTATATGTTTATCGATGTCTTGACCTTCTCACCCATTCCTGCCTCCCATCCACCCTTTCCCTCATTCTTCTTAATTTTGTAGAATATACTTTGAATTCTTGACTGCATTCTCTCTTCCTCTTCATTTGTCTATTCTTTCCCCCTTGATACCACCCCACCCCACTTCTTAGTGTTTATTTCGTTGAACTTTGATTTTGCCTTTCTAAAGAATTACACTATTTGATATTTTCCTTGAATCTACCATGTTTCAGTTAATATATTTGTATACATTTACATACCACCCAATGTGTTTACTTATAAGTTTATAAATTAATTTCTACTTCCACATATGAAGGAAACATGTATCCTTTGTCACTCTAAGCCTGACTTACTTCATGTAACATAAATTTTTCCAGGTCTTTCCATTTCTTTACAAATAATGCATATGAGTCTTTCCAATGGCTGAGCAAAATTATATTGTGTATATATACCACAATTTCTTGACCCATTTTTTTCTGGCACAAAAACAGGTCTAAGGACCAGTGGAACAGAAGATCAAGAAATAATCCCACAGACCTCTAGCCATATAATATTAGATAAGGGAACCACAAACAAGCTGAAAGTAAAACAACCTCTTCAACAAATAGTGCTGGAAAACTTGGATAACCACATGTAGAAAACGGAAACTAAACCCTTATCTACCACTATGTAACAGCATCAATTCAAAATGGCTCTAAGAAATCCATGTAAGATTGGAAACCATGAGACTATGATAGGGAAGAATGGCCCCATAAGGAACTTTTTGAGTAAAAATCCAGAAGCACGCAAATCAAAGAAAGACTTACAAATGGAATTGTACCAAAGTAAAAATCTCTGCATGCCAATGGACAAAACCAACAAGCTAAGAAGACAGTCTACAGAATGGGAGACGATTTTCCCCCATTTTCCCCATCCTATCCCTACCCTCATTATGCAGTTAATTTTTTTCATAATATACATTGCATATGATGGCTGCATTTCTCCCTCCATTTATGTCTTTTCTCTTTCTCCCTCCTCCCAAACATGTTTCCACTTCCTAGTATTTTTTTTGAAAAGCAGTGTTTTTATTATTTAGAGGAGTTACACCTTCGGACTTCTCCTCTAAGAAAACCATCCTTCAATTTGTTTGTGTGTACATGCATTGAACCCTATATATTTTATCATGCAGAGTTGTATTTTAGATCTTAATCTACTGTATGGTTTCATAGTTAACTTTCCCAGAGGTTTATGATAACTAATCTTGTCTCTTCTTACCGACAACCCTGCTTACTTCTCTGAGAAACTTACTCTGTCAAAGACAGTGATCAGGCCTTGAGTTTAAGCCCTAGGACTGGCACATACACACACAAAAATTTACACTAAACAATTCTATTTCATAATGAATAAGTGATGCTTCATCATTTTTAGACTTTTAAAATCTCTTCTAAAGGAGACTTTATCATTATATTATTGTTATATAATACATATTATATATAATATTGTATTATTCCTTAGGACTTTATATTTTCCTCACTGGCAGTATTTACCCACAGGGAAGCACAGGAAAGTAGACCCTATGCCCCTCCTAATAATGCAGTGGGTGGGTCAGGCTCATTATAAAGGAGCTCTTCTTCATTCCATTGTTCTCTGCCACTGCCTTGGTCTCTACAAAATCCTCTTGTTACCCTTTTGCAGGCCCTAAGTCTTCCCCAAAGCTGTGTCCTTTGCTTAAACATCAGCCCTTGGAGTGGGGCTGAGGGAATATTGAAGGAAGGAGTAAGGCGCTGCTGCTGGAACACTTGGGGTTCATTGTCATTTTCTCACTAACCCTGCACAGAACACAAAGCAACCAGGGCCTGATCTAGTCAGATTTGGCCTGTTTTGTATCTCCAAGGATATGGAAGATGGTGGTAATTCAGTCACAGAAATGTGAGGGCTAGCAGTTCACACACACATATACACACACTGAAAACATCTTGTCCCACCTTATTCCCTGGACTTTCCTCCTTTGGGCTGTTGCTCCTTCTCTCTCGCACGATTTTCCCATGATGAAGCACAGTGACCATGGCTAGTTTCTATGGTATCTGTGGAGTCAATGTGGTATCTAGAGGGTTTTTTACCTTGCCATAGACTGAACTATTCCCAGGTATTATGGTTTTCAATATTCATTACAAATTGTTTTAATTATTAGTTTATAAAAGTATTTCTTTTATAAAGGAGTACAAATATAATTTTCTTTCTTAATCATCCCTAATTATAGGAATATACATGTAATTTTCAAGGTGTCTTCTAATACCATACTTATTCAAGTTGTGTAGTGTATTTGGTAGACACAACCATAGTGAACGTATAACTACAGCCAGCCAAAGAACATTTTCATTTCTTCACATAATCATAGTTGTGTGTGTGTGTGTGTGTGTGTGTGTGTGTGTGATGTGTATGTGTCTCTATGTATGTCTGAATGTCTGAGTATATGTCCATGTGTCTATGTATATGACTGTAGATACATGGATATGTATGTCAGTGTGCCTGTATCTATGTGCATATGTGTGTGCATGTGTGTCAATGTGTTTATGTATTATATGTCTGTGTATGTGTTTGCATGTGGCATGTGCATGTCTGTGTTCTACATTAGTATTTCACACAAGACTTCCTAGATTACATCTCTATTTTCCCAAATTACTTTTAGGAAATGCTATTATTTAAGACATTATCATATATTCTTTTAAGAATGAAAGAGGGAGGTGCCCAGGCACTAGAAGGGATTAGCCTCCCTCAAATGGCAGCGTGAATGAACCAGTCAATCCATCTGTGAGTTGGGCTATGTGAAATTTCCAATAGACAACTCATTTCAAAAACAGGCAGTTTAGGTGGTCCAATAGAGCTTATTAAAGGAACCATGTCTTCACTATTGGTCTTATGAGATATTTACTTTATTAGGAATAAATAATCATACATTTATATTGATTTTTTGGTTAGGCAGAAAAGCATTATTAATTTTTATCTTTTTTACTACATACATTTAGAATGATAGGCAAACATGTGTACTTGTAAAAAAAACACTCGAGCAAGAGGCTTTTTTTTAAGTTCAAAAATTCCATTATTTACAAATCTTCTAGTCTGGGACATAAAAAAAATACTAATAATTTCCCCTATCTGTGGCATGTCCTGTTCATTCTGGCCTTCCTTATACATGAACTACATGGGAAAAAAGAAAACAAAACATTGACTAGGAGCTCATGGGAGCATCTTCGGAGCTCATTTTCTGGGTGAGTGCTTCCCTGCCGGACCACCACAACTGTGGGCTTTCCAGGAAGCTGGAAAATTGCAAAGTAGGGGAAGGCAGTGAGTCACTGGAGGGCCCGATCCTCTTCCTAAAACAGACTGGGGCCAGGATTTGGAAAATCACTTCCACTTACGTATGTGGTCATCTTGCATTCTATTCCTTAAATTAAGCATACACTATAATAATTTTGTGAGGTTACACAATCTTCCTTAAAAAATAAAGAATATTAAAATACCACAGGTCCTCTATTAATGCAATATTGGATAATTTTGGCCCATCAGGGCAACTCTGTGATAGAAATTTGCAGATTCTAACACTGAAACACCCTTGGATAAAGTCCAGTATAGGCCTTTTACATAAAACATTTTTCCCCATGGAAGACTTTTTCTCTTCTTTTTAATTTATTATTGTATATTCTGCACATTTGCACATCATTAATTTTTTTTATAATCACCATTAACAAGAACATTCTGTTCTTTTATGTAACTTCTCTCATTTTTTACTTACTTTAATTGGCATGCATTATTTGTATTTATTTAAGGGGTACAATATGGTAATTCAATATATGATTATAAGCCATTATTATCAAATCAGGGTAACTGCCATTTCAATTTCCTTAAATATTATCATTTCTGGATTTGGGAAAACTTTGTATTCTTCTCCTGTAGTGGTGTTTTGAAATGTATAATAAATGATTGTTTTTGCCCTTCCCTCGTTTAACTAGGGATACAGGTGGACCAATTGCAACAATGAGATGTACAAGTCGTTATGTCGAAAAACAAACTTTACAACTTTGGTGGTGGGGGGAGAAGAGGGTGAGGGGAGGGAGGGAGTATGGGAAGGGATGGGAAGGGGAAACAAAGAGGAAGCAACAATGCTTGATAAGAAATGAACTCGTTATCTTGCCCATGTAATTGTAACTCCTCTGTATGGTATTTTCACAATAAAAAATAAAAATAAAAAATAAAAAATAAAAAATAAATGATTGTGCCACAATTGTCCTTCTATGTAATAGAACATTCAAACTAATTACTCAATATAGCTTGTGTGTGTGTGTGTGTGTGTGTGTGTGTGTGTGTGTGTGTGAATAGTGAGCTTGAATGCATGGCCTCTCTCAGCTTTCTTGTTCAGCAGGTTCTCTGCCACATGGGCCATGTTTCTAGTCCATCATTGTTTTCATGAATTGGACATGGAATCTCATGGACTTTTTTTGACCAGGCTGGCTTCAAACTAGGATCCTTAGAGCTCAAATTCCTGACTAGCTAGTTACAGGTGTGAGCCACTGGTGCATGGCTTATAGAACTATATTTTAATACAAATTATCTCATCTCTCTATAACCCTTCTTATACACTTCTTATCCTCTGATGACTTCCCTTCTACTCTTTATGTGACCAACTTTTTCAACTTCTGCAGATGAGGATATGTGATATTTGCCATTCTTCCTGGCTTATTTCACTTAACATAATATCATCCAAATTCATTCATTTTGCTATAAATGGCAGGTTGTTAATCTGTTTTCACCCCTCAATCAGATTGAAGTAAAACTCTGGAAACAGCCTATACCCCAGCACGTTGCAGGTAGCAGTAGGAGGTTAGCAAGTTTGAGGCCAGACTAGGTTATAAAGTCCTGTCTCAAACATTTGAAAAAGAAAAGTAAGTAAAACATAGTGACAATTTAAAAAAAGAAATAGTAAGTTTTGAAGGACAAATTTTAAATTACACCTGTGTGAACCTCAATTTATTTTTAATGTAGTGAACAAATTTAAACAAATTTAAAACGTAATATGGTAGTCACCTGATTTTCTTTTAGAAAATATTCTCAGGAGCTCATCTCCATTGCCTTGGTTCTTGCTATTCTTGGGCTATGAGGTCTTCTGTCCCTCTGGCTCTGTGAATCCTAATCCATCCCCTAGCTTCTCTGTCCAGATCTGGCTCCTGCTTCATCTTTCAAAGAAAGGTCTTCTAAATTTTTCCCCAAATGACTATTTTCAAGTAAGAAAGCTGACATTCTTCTTAGGAGAGTAAGCCCTATCCTCAGGTCTAAAATGCAGCAGTGGCTTTTGTGTGTGTTATACTGTACATCATGCCAGTATTAAGACTTGAACTTGGGGCCTATGTGCTGTTCCAGTGGTAGACTAGCACTCTGCCACTTGAGTCCCTCCTCCACTTCTGGCATTTTTGGTGGTTAGTGAAAGGTAAGCATCTCACAGACTTTTCTTCTCTGTCTGGCTTTGAACTGTGATTCTCAGATCCCAGCCTCCTCCTGAGTAGTTGGGTTTATAGGTATGATTCACAGGGACCAGGCAATGTTTTCATTATTGAACAGTTACTTCCATTTATGTTGTAGTGCATGCCACCTTCTTTTTGATATCTAATTTTAAAGCACCAGGACCTAGATAATATTTAACATTAGACCCTCAGAACTTGAGCATGATTATGACTTGTAGAATCTTTTCATGTGGCATAAGGGCTCCTTACTATATGCCACATACCTAGTCATAAGAATCCATGATGGAAGAAAGGAAGGTTCCAAAATGAGAATGGATCACCATTTTTCCTTTGCATTTCTTTATCTAGCACATAAACATATTTTAATTTCATGTAAAAAATAAGATGATGAAGTTTGTGGCCAAATTGCTGAGGTTAAACTTCAGGGTCTACAGGATTACCCTTGCAATGCCTCGTTCTCCTCATTTGTAAAATGAAAATAACATGGTATGTAACCAAGTTGTGAGCAATAAATGAAGGAGGACATACAAATTGTTGGATCAGTTAAGCACAGAATAACTTCTCAGCACCATTTCCCTTCGCATTTCTCTGCCTTAACTCCTTCAAGATGTGCAATTTTGAGAATCTTGATCCTGGTGTAATACAGGATTCACAGATGGAATCTTCCCTGTCTCTCTCCTAGTCATCCATCCATCCATCCATCCACCCATCAGTCCATCTATTCACCCACTCATCCAGGGGTAGAGTATTGATTACTTAGCAATACCCTGGGAATATAGTTAGGGGACCTAGCATACCCCGACTATCTATACATAGATGTTTTTCTAAAGAAAAAGGTCTGTATTAAGCCACAACCTGGTTGTTATTAGCTTAAGACAGTGAGAAACTTTAGAACAAAAAGGGCTTCATTTATCTCAACATCCTCTCCCTTGTCCCACACCCTCCCCATGCCTTCCACAGCATCTGGAAAATGGTAACCATGGGAAATATTGGCTGGTTTGGAAGTGTATTAGTAATTATAATAATAGTAACATGGGGCTTACATTGATATCTTTACTTTATAATAATATTCCTCTAATGACAAAAAAGCATTCTGCAAAACCTGCCAACTGTCTACTATACATATTTCCTGTTTCTTAACTGGGGAATTATTCCCACTTAGGACACAAAAGACATTTATTAAATGCCACTACGTGCTAGGCAGAATGCCCAGTAATGTGGGAATTACAGAAAAAGTAAAGGAAAAAAATAGAAAAGATCCAGTTCCAACTCTGTGTGCCCACCTCCCGCCCTCTCTTAAAGGCAGCTGGGATTCCTAAAGCCCAACCCTTTACCTCTCTGGCTTGTGACATCACACTTCCTGATCTACATATACCAAGAATGATTCCCTAATCACATGTGAAAATTGTACTCACATCTGATTGCAAAACTTAACAGGACTTTTCTCAGAGTTGTTTTATTCTGTTCTTCTTATTTTTATTTTTTTAACTCTTGACAGTAGTAACCTCTTAATAATGCTTGCCATGTAATTTTAACTTGGAAGGCTGTTCAACTCAGTGGAATGTATCCTCAAGTTTCTGAAGTATGAGCCAAATCATATTCTACTGTGAACAAATTACCCACTGTGTGATATTCTGGTAACACCAAGATTTAAGACACACGGGGCAAGTTTGGTAGAAGAATAAAGGTTCCATTTTGGAAGCTAAATAGAAAACATCCAAGCTAAAGAGAAGATCTAGAGAGGAAAGTATCATAAGATGGGGCATAGGGAAGGACTATGAAGTCACACGGGAACCAACATAAAAAAGTGGTCAGAGATTGCAATGACAGTCACTGAGGGCTTTGGGCAGGGAAGGTCCAATGTCTGTCACTGAGGACTTTGGGCAGGTCAGGTTCTTGTTGGTTCCCTCAGTGCTGCTTTTGTGTGTATGTGTGTGTGTGTGTGTGTGTGTGTGTGTGTGTGTGTGTGTGTGTGTGTGTGTGTGTGTGTGTGTGTGTGTGTGTGTGTGTGTGTGTATGATGAGGCTAGAACTCTAGGCCTGGGTGCTGTTCCTCAGCTCTTCAGCTCAAGCCTAGCACTCTACCACTTTGGCCACAGCACCACTTCCAGTTTTCGGAATGGTTTATTGGAGATAAGAGTCTCATGGGGTTTCCTGTCTGGGCTGGCTTTGAATCATGATCCTCAGATCTCAGCCTCCTGAGCAGCTAGGATTACAGGCATGAGCCACCGATGCCCGGCTCTCAATGCTGCTTTTGAAATACATTTTTTTACTTCAGTGTGACTGAGGACTGGTTACCCTAGTCCCAGTGAGCTCAGCTAATGGGATGGATTCAGCTCAGTCAGGGTGCTCTCCTTCTGTGGCACTTCTGTGAATCACCCTGCAATGGCCCAGTATAGAGTTTAAATTTTGATTTCATTTCCTTCCCAAATTCCGAGTTTAACATCTGCTCTATGAGGTCTGGGCAATCTCCTACCATATATATTGTTCCCCTCTTCAAATTGATGTGAGCTAAGAATTCTGAGCACTTTTTCAGCAGGTGAACATAATAGCAGGTACTTCTACTAATATAAATTTATTGCCTAGACAATAGAACTCCTAGAGCTTACAGTTTTTAGATCTCATCTAAAGTATTTCATAAAGTGTTAGACTGTGCTTTTATGGAGTCTTTGAGAAAGTAAAAAAGACTACAGCAGCAAATGCTCTATAAATTATTTTGTAATAGAAAATATATAGCAGACCTGGTGCAACTTTTCCTGATTTTGACTTTTGAAATATTCCCTGGTTAAGAGAATACATTTCTTCTGTGGTATATGGGAAAGGAGAACTGGAGGAAATGTATGAATATGCTGAGGATACACATAAGTTTTATGAAACCCTGGCAATACAGGTGTCTAATCTATCTAAAAAATTTTAATGTCCTGCCATATTTAATAGTCACTCTCATTTGATCAATGTCACACCTTGAAGCTGTCATTTGTGCCTCCAAAAGAAGCCAGGTTCTGCACTAAAAAAATACATTCTGATTCTTAGTTAACTTTTATGAACTTTCCAGTACATCAGCTTTCTATTTCAGCCCTTGTCATGCTGTTCGTATTTGATGATTTTTTTTTCCCTTACCACCTATGACTGTGACTCTTCTCAAAACACTTAGCCCAGTAACACAGTCACTATTCCCTTCCAACTCAAGCCAGAAGGAAGAATGAATTCCAGAAATGATATCAAAGGAACTCATTGCTAAGCAATTGTAGTCTCACCTGTAATCCTAACTACTCAGAAAGCTAGGGAGATGAGTTTGAAGTCAGCTGAGGCAGCAAAGTCTATGAGACATGTATCTCCAATTCACCAGCAAAAAGCTGAAAGTGGAAATGTAGCCCAAGTGACAGTGTACTAGCCTTGAGCAAAAAAAGCTAAGGAACAGTGCCCAGGCCTGAGTTCAAACTCCAGAAGGATCAAATGTAGTGTAGAAATTTGTACCACCCAATTTCCATAATCCCTTTCAAAACTGACATATTTCTTTATGAAATGCATTAAAACACTATCATTACTAGAGAAATGTCTTATTCTGTTAGAAAAAAAAAGAATCTATATTTCCTTGATTGTTTTAACCCATTCAAAACTTTATAAATTAATAGTAAGACAACATTTTAAAAGACTAAGCATATAAGAATTTTTGGTCATGTCATGGTGAATGTACCAGGCATGATGCTATGGAGCTGGGCTTTTCCATCTTATTTTGCTCTCATTTTGAAGGAAAGCATGAGTTAGAAACATTATTCCAGTAATATTGTTGATAGAAATTGCATTATTGCTCCATGAAGCATTCATTTAACAGCAGGGACTGCTCCCCTGAGAAGGGGCAGGGAGAGGCAGATTAGAACTAATGCACTGGCAGGGTATCCAGTCCTGGTTCAGGAGCTTATATCTCTGAAGAACAGTAGTGGAAAAGAACTAAGGCTAAGTTGACATCATAAACCAGTTGTGTCCACCAGAAGATTTTACTACCTTCACCATGATGGTTAGTTCCAGACTCTGAGTTGCAGGTAGAGTTGAGAAGAATAGTGGACTAACCAGGATCCAAGGCAACGTTGTGGATACCAGAGAAGGCCAAGTGTGCAAAGCCAGTCTGGAGAGAAAGCAATATCCATTTTGCAGCTTTCCGGGTACCCATGGGTCCTGTTGCCTCATTGTAGGAAAATGAAACCAACCACAGATAGTGAAAAGGGCTAGCAAGGAAGAAACAAACAGGATAGGAAGCCAGACACTAAAAACCCAAGTCTCAGTGCAGAAGAGTTACCCAGCAGCCTCTTTGGGAGAGACTGAGGGGTGGTGCTTGCTGAGATGTGAAGTGTGGGCTGGCACGCAAAGCCTGCTGGGATGCAAGAGGCATCCTTGGTCGGACTAGAGCCCTTGGCCTGCTGGGGATGGGTGCCTAGAACAGGAAGGACAGCCAGGCTTTCACCTTGTCTGTGAGCCTAGACCTCACGGGCACTGCTCCAAGTCATATCTAGTGGATTTCAGGCCCATTCAGGGGACAAAGGGGCAAAGTGAGGGCTCTGCTGGCTGCCGCTAGGTGAGGCTTCTCAGGTAAGGGGCATGGTAGGCTAGAGATGAGTCACCTCAGGGTCTCGGAGTCTTGGGGGAGGAGGCCATGGAAATCTAGAAGCTACTGTGAATAATTACCAAAAGCAACCGCTTCAAAGCCCTGAACAGGGAGGAAATGCCGCATCCTGTGCTGTTGGAAAGAAACATTTTCTGGAAATCTGGTTCCTCCAAGAAGCACCTCTGCCCAGGCATCCTTGGCTCCCACCTGTAACCCTAGCTACTCAGGAGGCTGAGATCTGAGGCTCGTGGTTCAAAGTCAGTCCAGGCAGAAATGTCCATGAGACTCTTATCTCCAATTAACTACCAGAAAAGCCAGAAGTAGAATTGTGGTTTAAGTGGTAAAGCACTAGCCTTGAGCAAAAGAAACTCAAGGACAGTGCCCACACCCTGAGTTCAAGCCCCAGGTCCAGCACTAAACAAACAAACAAGCTTCTCTATAACTCTGGATTAACATTCTGTACAGGTACAACATGACAGGCATGAGACAGTGTCTATGGAGTATCAGTGACAGACTGTCCTAACAGTGGGACTGGCCATCGACCCAGTGCCATTATATGTGTGTGTATGTGTGTGTGTGTGCATGTGGGTGTGTGTTTATTGAGAGAGAGCAGATATATAGATATTCTTATATGCTTATATATATATTATATATGATATACATCCCTCCCCTTCTCAAAAGTCCTCTTAAAGCTCACTAAGCATATGAAAAGCACTTAATACTTTTCAGTTGTGACCTTAAATCCACACAATGAGATATAGATTAAAAAAATGTAGAAGTAATTATGCAACAAACAAAAAGGAAAAGTTACACCTCAGGTTTTATTGTTTTTGTTTTTGTCCGTCATGGGGCTTAAACTCTGGGCCTTGGTGTTGTCCCTCAGCTCTTCAGCTCAAGGCTAGCACTCTACCTTTGAGCCACAATATCACTTCCAGCTTTTTCTGCTTATGTGGTGCTGAGGAATCAAACCCAGGTCCTCATGCATGCAGGGCAAGTGCTCTACCACTGAGCCACCTTCCCAGCCTGACACTTGAGGTTTAAGGAGGCTGATAAAAACAAATCATTACAATGAGCATGAATGCAGATACACACATGTACACACACACATGTACACACACACACACACACACACACACACACACACACACACACACACACACTTTCCAATTCCTCTGAAAGTTTTCACTTATTCTCCAAAGAAAATGCTAGCCTTTTCTGAGATATATTATTGGTGTATTAGGTTCTCCTTATAATTGTTTCTATTAATTTAACCTCCAGTATGAATAGACTGTGTACATTCAAGGTAGAAAAGGGCTAGTTATGTGGGAATTTCACAGGTACATTTTCCCCAACTGGTTTCCTTATACTTTTTCATGTGTAGCTAAGAGGGCCATAAACTGTGTGTGCATCTATAGAATGATTTATCTCCTAGAGTTTCTGGAGCTTCATCTTTTAATGGATCAATTATTTGTGGTGGTTATGGTTTGGCTTTCATCTGGTGATGAAGACTAGATAAATCTTCAGCAAAGCCTGTATTTTGAAATCCTGCCCCTGGGATTGGAAAGCAAGCTTTGTTCATATTGATACACATTTACAAAATGCATAGAACACTAAAGTAACTGACTCTCCTCCTCTTCTTCTTTTGATTCTGTTTCCTCTTACAAATTTATAGGACCTTGCTAAGCAACTGGTGAGACCCAGAATAGATTATGGATGATTAAAAACCTATGAACTCTTCAATTACCTGGAATACTACATGTGGTTCTGTTAAGACACATTTGGACAAAATTTTTGGGTCTATTTTGCTTCTCATTTTTAAACTTGCCCTGTGTCATCATTTATGTTGTTTATACTTCTTAACCTTCAAGGTTCTAGCTGAATGAGAAAATGAGAAAATGAGTAATAGGTAGGGTAAGTAGAAATTCTCAGTAAAAATGTCCTGTATTTTCTTCAAATGAAAGAACCATAATTTTCTCTGAACATCTTAAGTAATTAAAAAAAATAGTTCATCCCACTGGTTGAGGGAAAAAAAAAACAATTTCAATGATGCCCCAAGCATGTTCAGACATCACTGGAATATGAAGCAAGTTTTGGAATTGCAAAACAACTCTTAAATTTTATTTTTACTTTTGACACGGTTTTTTTAAATTAAATCTTTCTTGCCACAGCCCCCTCCTCACCCCCACCTCATTTTTAGAATACTCTGTTTGCAGTCCAGTGACATACAGCCAAGGGGCCCACAAAAATACTCCACCGGGGTTTCAGGAGCTTAATTTGTGGCATACGTTTCTGTTCTCAGGCCTCTGGTCTCAGACCTCACAAGGCTGGTCCAGCCATGCCGGAGGGCAGTAAGACCGACTTCTAAGTTTTAACTTTTATAGCATTTCACATGACTTGAAGAGCATTGTTTTCTACCAGATTTCAGATGAAGCTGTGCTTCAGGAGTCCCCATCTGGCTTTCCATTCATCTTGGTAATGTGCTCAAATCCTTTCACACTCAGATGCTTTGTCCTCATCTGTACTGGGGTGGCGCTGGACGGAACCAATTACTAACTCATTGTTTTCCAGTATCCATATTCCCATTATAAAATCTTCCACCAAAGATGGTACCTTGCGGGTGGGATTTGAAAATTGTTCAAAGGCATTCAATATAAACATTCACTTCTGTATGAAAAGAAGATTCTAGAAAGAGTCGTGTGTGTAAGGACAGTTGAGTTAAACTTACATATGGGAAAAATCATTTCTTAGTTGTACAGTTGTATGCACTTAAAAATAATGTGTACCTGACATAGACCCAAATCTATTATTTTTATTCTAGCAAACAAGAGCAAGAATTACAAACCTAAGCTTTTGTGTATACATCACAAAAGTCAAGATCCGGAGGATTTCTGTCATTCCACAAAGTATTCTTTCTGCCTTAGGAGTCAGTTCTCTTCTCTCACCCAGCAAACATCAGTCTAGCTGATTTCTGTCTCCTCAGTTTGCCTTTTCTACAAAATAAACAAAATAATGCCATATCTAGCCTTTGCAGTCCCACTTCTTTGACTTAACATACTGCTTTTAAGATTCCTGTGTGGTCCCATGTATCCATTATTCTATTATTCTCCTGTTATTTGTTACATGTTATTCTTGTGTATCACTGGCCAGTTATTCTCTTGTTATTTTTTAGTATCCTTTCCTTACATATGTGTACCACCATGTTTCATTCACTTATGAACAGATGGATTTTTACAATCCCTCCTTTGGGATTATCTTTGCAAAGTTCCTGGAGGCCTTCACAAGGAGACCTAGGGCTATAGGAAAACATTTTCATTTGCCTTATGTAAAATGCACACGAATGTGCATTTGTGTTTTGTATATTTAATGTAACATAAATGTCTGGAGCTTTCCAACCAGGTTGAGCCATTGCTCACTTCCCACTAGTAAGGTAAGAACCTGCCCATCACTCAATCCCTATCTGCTCTTGGTTTCAATTGAATGCTTCTATTTGTTTACTTTGCCATTCTGTGAGCAGTAAGACCTCACAGTGGCCTTCATTAAGATCTGCCTAATGAAGGACGATGATGTATTGATATGTATGTGTTTTTAATGACACATATTATCTTTATGTTTACTTTAAGGCAAATGTTGCAATGCACATAGTGTCTTCCATAATAAAGAGATTACATCTACCTAGTTGTGTGCACTGGGAAGAGTGAGAGCTTTGTAATCTTACAGGTAAGAGGTTGAATTCTGACAAGCTACGAAGACCTCTGTGCTCTTGTATCCTGAGGGCAGCCTCATGCACACTACAGGAGAACTGCATACACACATCTTCAGCAGCTTTACCACCCCCTTTTCCTTCAGGGCAATGCTAGTTTTCACTCATCTTAACATACACCCATCTCCTGTAGAAGAATCCATCTCAATAGATGTCAAAAATGTCAAAAGTCAGAAACATTATTTCTTGAATGTTCTAGGTGGAAGAGGGAGGTCATCAGAGGGAAATGGAAGCAAATGTTACAGTGACCTTCCAACGAGACCGTCTTTTCCCTGAGGTATGCTGTATCCTTCAGATCATTTCTTTCTCCACATGAACAAATAGCTGCTCCTCTAAGCTGCCCAGGTGATGTGCAGTCATGAGGTCTGTGGGTTATTTCCTTCACCTCCATGTGGCCCACGTGAACACTGTGTCTGGCTGGTTCTCTGGTGCCCCGCCATGGCCATACTGTCCTACAACCCAGGATTGGTGGAAGGAAACAATGGCTTGTCTTGGGCAGACAGCTGTCAGTGTTTGGATATTTTCAGTGTGTGTTGTGTCACTAAACCTTCAGGTTTAGTGTCAGGTTTACATTTCTGTAGCTGATGTTTATATATTCAGTTTCACAAGCTTAGCTTTAGAGCTCCAAGAGACTGTGAATGAGGATGTGTTTCTCCTTCTTGGGCCAGCTAAGAGTACACATAGCTGTGCTGCCCACAAACTTAAGAATTCCATGTATTCCAAGGAAACCAGTCTTGGAATTGTACTGTAAAATTGACACCCAACTCCATACCATGAGCAGGGAAGAATGCATAGAGTTCCGATCATTCAACTTGGCTTCTGGATAACCAGAGCTATTTAATGCATGCCTTCTACTGCTAAACCCCGGCAATTTTCTTTACTTCCACAAAAACAAATCATGCAAACACCCCTGAACCTAACATCCACTGAATCTACAAGCAGCACCAATCACTTTAAAGGAAATATTCATATATATAAATCTATAAATATAAATATTTATAAATATTCATAACAATCTCTGTGTCTTCAAGTTCAGTCTGGTATCCTGATATCTTGTCCTGATTTCTTTCTTTTTCCCCTTTAAATTAGATAAGCTAGCAAACCTTTCTCTTATTAACCCAAAGGATGATTTCCAATTTCTTGTTAATGTTGTTTTCTTCCTTTCTTTGTTCTTACCTCTCTTGTGTGTCAGTTTTCTTTTCCACAGATCTGGTGCTATGCTCTATTGTCCCAGCAGACTTTCCTATCCCCTTGTCTTTATGGTCATTTAATGTTATCTGTTAGCTCTGTAAAATATAGGTATGTACCTCGGTTTCTAGGTGAATGATGCCTCATAACCCTTATTTATAAAAAAGATTGTTTCTTGCTATGACTATCTAAGATTGCTCACATGTTGCCCACAGATTGCCTTTCTCTAATGAACTTCTCAACTTACTGCATGAAAACGATTCAAACTTTCTAATTACTCTTAAGTGTGTCCCTAACTTTCTTCATTTGGTGGGTTTAAGACCAATCTTTTCAAATGCCTCAAAGCTGTTCCTTATGAAAGTCTTTAAAAAAGTTCAAAATCAGAACATACCAAATTAAATCTTAAACTCAGGACCTCACACTCTCACATGGCATTTTTGCTCATGATGACGCTTCTGCTACTTGGGTCAGGCTTGGCATTATGACTTTTTGCTAAGTAATTGGAGAGAAGAGTTTTTCAAAGTTAAATGGCATTTCTTGTGTCTGCCCAGGCTAACCTTGATCATCAAATCTCAGCCTCCAGAACAGCTAGGATTATAGGTATGAGCTACTAGCCCCCAAGAATGTATTATTTTTGTTATTATCCTAAGTCAGTTTTCTGAGTAATAGCAATTATAGCCATGTTGATAAGAACAGAAATATAATGTAGCAGTAAGAACCTAACAAGAGAGAATTTGTATCCTAATGACCTAGAGACAAATGGCTATAAAAACTGAAGTGAATTCCAATATTATTAACTCGACTAATTCCTTTTTATATTTTGCATATTTTGGAATAGGAAGGTTTGTCTGCTTAAGTAAATTTCAAATTTAAATCTTCAACTAATAGAAACTGACATTTAACATACCAGTTAGTACTCAGTCTCAACTTGAAGCATCATTTGAGTGGCCCTTATAAAAAAGAAGAGAGAAGTAAATTGTTATGTATAGCTTTGGGGAAACATAATACAAGCCAGGCACCAGTGGATCATGCCTGTAATCCTAGCTACTCAGGAAGCTGAGAGCTGAGGATAGTGGTTCAAATCGAGCTGGGGAAGAAAGGTCCCCATGAGACACTTATCTCCAATCAACCACCAGAAAATTGAAAGTATAGGTATGGCTTAAAATGGTAGAGCACTAGCTTTGAACAATAGAGCTCATAGACAGCACCCAGGCAGAGTTCAAACCCCACAACTGACAAAAAGAAGTAGAATATCACAGATTTTGTAACTACATATATGCTATCGCAGACTGATCTGCTTTCAAGGCACTAATTTGCCTTGGGACCACAGGACCTACAAGAGGTAAGTGGCCTGATATCAGTAGTCTTTCCATATTATCAGGTATTTGAATCTCCATATTGTTAGATACTTTCTGATAACTTTGGATGGATCCATAGACAGGTCATTACTAGGAAAAGAAATCAATACTTTCCCATGGGCCACAGCTCCCCATCCATAATCATAATGGCAGATAGGGACCATGTATGAACTGAACAGTGGATTTAAAGCCAGAGCCTGGCATACCCAGGAGTGCTCAAAGAGGTGACATCTCCTTTTCCCCACCAGTCAAGGGCATTGAGTATTTTTGGCAAGTAAGGCTTAGCCCCTTGTAGTTAGCCAGACAACATCTCTGATGATGGGAAGGCTTCAAAACCCATGTATGGCAAGATAGTCTTCCATGCCACAGTAACCCATCCAGTACACAGATATACTAGTATTACATATTGCTGTTACAAGGCTCAAATAAGTTCATATTCCTCAAGGGGTTGAATAACCTCGTCCATATAGTATGTACTATAAAACCATTTGTTAACCAAAAGGAAATTGCAAATGGCCAAAGGGTAGATAATATATGTCAAGTTTATCATGCAGATAGTTTAATTGTCCTTCAGATCCCTAGGAACAGAGTTCTTTTGCATAAAATACTTTACATTTTTGTCACCTAATAATTACTACTCTGCTGTAACTTAGTTTCATTTTAATTCTATTTTCTGTAGACACATGGATATTTGGTAAACCATAATCCATGGTATCTCTGATGTTTTAAAATCCATAATTGCTGCATTCTCTAACCATTCAAATAGACTCTGCTAGCAATCACTTAAAAAAAACAATTATACAAATGTCCACATAGAGGTTTTAGCAGTGTTTCATAGTCTGTCTCTTCGGGCTTGTGTGTACAAGTACTCAAATGTATGAAAATCTAACAAGTTATAATCAGTGCCAACATAGACAAGATTGTTCTCAGAGTCTTACTCCAAAAGAAATAACATAGCACATTCATTCCTTACCTTGTTTTGTGGCTTGCAACTGGCCATCATCCTGCCTTCTGTTAACCTCAAAGATACTAACAGACATTTGCTCAACCCCTTTCACTGAAACTAAAAGTCCCTTTTTTGTGTGAAATGCATTGTTGATCCCTCCTGCTAACCATGATGGAATTGCAACATCGGGGAAATAAACAGCATTAGCAAATCCCAAAGTAATGTTTTCCTTTCATTGCTTCAGACATCTGAAAGACTGAAAGAACTATTATATTCCTAGACAGGGTTGGCCTTTGTAGGAAAACCAGTCATATGAACTTGTGTGAGATTTATGTATTTGGTAATCATGCTTAGCCAACCATTGATGTAACATAAAGCAAGCTATCTTTTACACCTGAAATACAAAGGAGATGTTATTTTTTGAAAACACAGTGCTTTACCTGAATTATGGCAAAACCCCTGCCTTTATTATCTCAGTTATCCACAAGTCATCTGTTTAACAGTGTAAGTTTCTGGAATACAATAATAAATCTGAAATTAAAGTTAAAAAAGTAGCCCATAAGTTCCATCAAATCTATATCTATATACCATTTATAGTTTATTTTTAAAGCTGTTATTTTTTAAATCCAATTCCTCAAGTTTAAGACCTGGGTTTCTCAATCCATTCAGATTAGATTTTTCCTTTCAGGGGGTTAGAGCAGACTGTAACTGTTGTCAAGTTATCATTTAATTGGGCTTTACCATGCAGAAAAAAATGCAGCATTTCAAAAATAACCTGAGAACACTTGAGTTTAAGCAGCCATTTACATTTTGGTAACATGGAATTCTGAGCAAATATTTCCCCCCTGAGGCATTCAAAATAGGATCAACTATGCTTGGAATAATTTTAAGACATATTAAGATATTTCCATTAAAAGTATTGGGAGGGAGGATTGGTTTGAGATGGTGAATATCATGTAGGATAGCTTTCTATCACCATAATAAAACACTTGAGAAAACCAACTCATGAAGAAGAGTTACAGCTCATGGTCTCCGATATTTTAATCCATGTTTGGGCAGCCTTGTTGCCTTTGGTCCTGTGTCAGCATAGCACATTATTATGGGAACTTCTCATTTTATGGCAGCAAGGAGAGAGAGAGAGAGGGGGGAGGGGGGAGGAAGGGAGGGAGGGAGGGAGGGAGGGAGGGAGGGAGGGAGGGAGGGAGGGAGATATGAGAGAGGCCAGCATCTCAGTATCCCCCAAAGGATATGCCCTCTGTGATCTTCTCCCTCCAACTCGGACACATGTCCTAAGCTCCCAATAGTGAATAATACCACTGGTTGGAGACCAACCTTTAGCATTTTGCCCTTTAAGGAATATTTAAGATCCAAACCATGACATCCAACAAGTGGAAAATCTATTCTACAGTTATTCTCCTAAGCTAAATCATACCTGAGTTCTAGCTGAAAACCACCATTACTCACTCATTGCAGTATTCACTAAAATAGTCCCGTTTAAGTCAGAAAGTACAAGAGTTACATCCATATTACGTAGAATAGTTTGGCCAGATAAATTACGTTCCACTTGAAGAGCCTGTAAGGTTGTTGTAGAAAAATGCATCCATTTCTTTAGAATTTCATCTAATTTTAGCGTCCCTCAAAAGAAGCTAATTCTCTTCCCTCTCTACTACGTCTCTCATTCTGCCCCTGCCACATAGCCAAGGGAATGCTTGTCGTGTTTTATTCTTTCTTCAGTTAACTCATGATTGATGGAGCCAAAAAGAAAAAAATATTCACAAGCACAGCATGAAGAATGAATGCAGAGACAACTAGAACCGTGGGAACCAAATCCAAAGCTAGTGGTCTACTTCTTTAGGATGTATAAGAAAGATGCCATAGAATTGGCCATATTACAGGTCCCTTGCCAGACAAAAACAAATTTTAGAAATTATGCCTTGAGTCCATAATACGTGTTAGGATGGTAAAATTTGTATAGTTGAGGAAATCACCAGAAATTCATGTGTTGAATGTTTGCTTTACTAGTTCATCTTGTAGCAAACAGTACTTCATGAGTTCCAGGACAAACTTTGTTGAGCTCTACTACTGATCTTATTACTCTCATTTCTACCCAAATACCTTTATTACATGTAGGTAGTAGTTTCTTCCTTAGGGTCACATGTGGTCTTTAAGACATAAATCACATTTCAGTGAACAGACTAAACAAACTGGTTTTGATTAATAAGCTTAAAATTGTCTTTTCTTCAAGACTTGAAAAACAAATTTAACACAAAGTACTTTTGATTATTAACTAACTTCAATTATGTGGACCATCTCATATCTAAATCATTTGCTTCTTTGCAAGAATCATCAAAATATACATGTACAATTACTTAGATAAACACAACAATCATGCTTTTTAAAAATATTTTTTATTTTAAAAATACTGTACAAAGGGGTAATAGTTACATGAGTAAGGTAATGAGTACACTTCCTATCAAGCATTGTTACCTCCTCCTTTGTTTTTCCCCTACCATCCTTTCCCTTCCCACCTCCCCAACTTCTCCCTCCCAACATCTCCCAAGCTGTAAAGTTTGTTTTCTACATTGTGTCTTGTATATTTCATTGTTACAGTGGGTCAACCTGTATCCTTATTTCAACATTTTGTTATGTTCCTTACCCTCCCCAAATCAGGGCACTGGAATCAAATACAGTGAAAACAGGGGTATACCATGGGGGAAAAACATACAAAACAAAAAACAAAAAAATCACACAGTACATTATAAGTACATTAAAAACAACAGCAACAAAGATAAAACCTCTTGTGTCCCTATCTTGGGGTTCATTTCATTTAGCATCATCTTATATGGTCATATGTACATAGTTTTTTTTTTTTATCTTTTCTGCTTGTCCTAGACATATACTCATTATTGCAAATAAGGGAAACCATGGAACCTATGTTACTTTGGGCCTGGCTTACTTCACTTAAAATGATTTTTTTTACAAGTCTTTCCATTTCCTAACAAATGGGGTGGTGTCATTCTTTCTGATGGAGGCATAGAATTCATATCTATCTATCTATCTATCTATCTATCTATCTATCTATCTATCTATCTATCTATCTCATATTTTCATGATCCATTCATCTACTGAGGGGCATCTGGGTTGGTTCCATATCTTAGCTATGGTGAATAATGCTGTGATAACAGAGTTGTGCTGGTAGCTTTAGTATGGCCTTGTTTGTGATCATTTGGGCAAATGCCCAAAAGTGGGATTGCTTGGTTATAGGGGAGCTCTATGTGGAGTCTTTTGAGGAACCTCCATACTGCTTTCTGAAGTGGTTGAACAAGTTTACACTCCCACCAACAATGCAGTAAGGTTCCCTTTTGGCCTTATCCCCTCCAGTATCTGTTGTTATTAGAGATCTTGATTATAGCCATTCTAACTGAGGTGAGGTGGAATCTCAATTTTGTTTTTATTTGTATTTCTTTTATGGATAGAGAAGTTGAGCATTTCTTCATGTATCTATTGGCCATTCTTATTTCCTCTTCAGAGATTTTCTTTAATTCTTTAGGCCACTTATTTGTCAGGTAGTTGTTTCTTTGAAGATTTGTTGTTGGGGGGTTAATTTTTTGAGTTCTAAGTATATTTTCGATATTTGTCTGTTCTATGGCCAGTGAAGATCTCCCAATGAGTGGGCTTTCTATTGATCTTGATAGCTATGTCCTTTGCCATGCAGAAGCTCTGCAATTTCAACAATCATGCTTTTCTTCTATGTCTTTTTCAATAGTCTTGGGGAAAGCACCTACAATTATTTGCACTGTTGAAACTAGTACTATACTGTTATTTCTTATCTTATTCACTTGCACTCTAGGAAATGATTCTTTGAGTTTTTATGTTAGGTGTTTTGTTGTTGTTGTTTATGAGGCTTTAGACCAATCTTAGAGATGTTTCTAGGCATTTAAAATCAAATTTGTTGGAGATTACTAATATTGGATTATAGGAATTCAGTATGGAAATGTCTTATTAGACTTTCTATGAAATTTATACTTGATGGCAATTTTGATACAACACAAGCTAACAGCATACAGAGAACCATTTCACATCATGAGGTCATTGGGTAAGTGGCAATTTCAATACAACAAGCCTTGGGTAAACTGGCATTGGTGATATTTTCTTTCATTTCCTATTCATATTTTTTTCTTTTGGGTACCCTTGAGTGTTCTCCTCCCTTCTACTACCCATACTTGCTGCCATAGGAGATGTCTGATTTCACTTTTCATCTCCATATGAGGTCTAGGTGTAACTTAGATTACTCATATTGTGGAGGCAAAATTGATTGACTGGTCTCCTACTTAAAGTATTTCAGGCATCACTGAAGGTGGGAGAGGGGGCAGAGGGCCTTTCCAGTGACCTTGGAGGAGGCCAGCCTTGATGACAGAAGCTCAGGGAGCTCAAAGCGGGGAAGGGTTCTCTACCAGATGTGAAGAAGCTTGGTAGAATTGAATTTTTTCATAGAAAGTTTTGAAGTATCACTATCAGGATGAAAGTCAGATCTGTACTAAGATCTTTCTTGTTACAGACACTAATTTGATACTTATAAATGAATTTTGCAAACCACCTAGCATTTCTTCTGTGTGTGTGTGTGTGTGTGTGTGTGTGTCTGTGTGTGTGTGTGTGTGTGTGTGTGTGTGTGTGTGTGTGTGTGTGTGTGTGTGTGTTGATCCTGGGGCTTGAATTGAGGGCCTGATCTTAGTCCCTTACCTTTTTTGGTCAAGGCTAGTGCTGTACCACTTGAGCCACAGCTCCACTTCCAAGTCATTAATTAGAGAGGAGTCTTGTAGGGACTTTCCTGCCTGAGCTGGCTTTGAGCCACAATCCTCAGACCTCAGCCTCCTGAGTAGCTAGGATTACAGGTGTGAGCCACCATTGCTTGGAGTATTTCATATATATCTGTATATCTATATATCTGTATATATACCTGTATATATACCTGTATATATCTGTATATCTGTATATATCTGTATATATACCTGTATATATACCTGTATATATCTGTATATATATACATATATGTATATCTGTATATATATGTATATATCTGTATATATAGAGGTATATATATATATATCTGTATATATACCTGTATATCTGTATATATACAGATTTATAGATATATATGAAAAGATATATACAGATATATATGAAATACTCCAAGCAATGGTAGCTCACACCTGTATATACATATATACAGATATATATGTATATATACAGATATACATATATTATATACACGTGTATATATCATATACATATATGAAACATATATGTATATATGAAATATGTGCATATATGTATTTAATATATAATATATAACGTTCATGTATATATATTAAATATACACATATATGCATATTTTTAAAAATTTTAAGTGGTTTTAAAAAGGAGCTTCAATTTAATTTGTCAGTTTCTCTGATGTAATAAGTACAATGTATCTTAACCAATATACTCACTTCCATGTTTCTCTCCTATCACTCCCAACCTCACCCATCCCCTCAAGTTACTTGGTTGCATCTTCATATATGTACATTAAATATTGTGTCTATATTTGCCCAGTCTTTCTCTGTCCATTTGTCTACTTCTGCTTCCCCTTTACCTCCTCAGTAAAACATGTTTCAGCTTCCTCATTTCATTTCATTTAACAGTAAATTAATTGTTCAAAGGAGTTGCATCATTTTGAGTTTTCAAAATGAATTTGTCATCATCTCCATCCACTCATTATTAGGCTAGTTTGCTGAACTAATTGTGGAAGAATGATTTGTGTCACTGAATTAGACATGTCTATGTGTGTAAGCATCCAGGAGATGCATGGTGAGGAAATTCATAGCTAGCCAGGGAAAGAGAGAAAACTCATCTATAAAAGAAATTTCAAATCAAAACAGAACTTAGAAAGTGGCAAAACCTCCCATGCTCCTGGATTGGAAAGATCAACATCGTGAAAATGGCAATACTTCCCAAGGCTATCTACAAATTCAATGCAATACCTATCAATATTCCATCCTCATTCTTCAAGGAAATAGAAGAGGCAATCCAAAAATTCATGTGGAACAATAAAAGACCCCAAAGAGCTAAAACACTCCTCAACAGAAAGAACAGTGCTGGAGGAATATCAATACCAAATTTCAAACTCTACTACAAAGCCATAGTAATCAAAACAGCTTGGTACTGGCACAAGAACAGACCTCAGGACCAATGGAATAGAATTGAAGACCCAGAAATGAACCTGCAGACCTATAGCCATCTAATTTTTGATAAGGGAGCTAAAAAAGTAGAATGGAAGAAAGACAGCCTCTTCAGTAAATGGTGCTGGCAAAATTGATTAACTACTTGCAGAAAACTAAAGCTAGATCCTTATATATCACCCTGCACCAGAATCAACTCCAAATATATCAAAGACCTCGGAGTCAAAGCAGACATCCTGAAAACATTACAGGGTGGAATAGGAGAAACTCTAGGACTCCTTGGCACAGCTTGAAATTTTCTTAATAGAGACCCGGAAACACAACAAATCAAAGAAAGGTTAGACAAATGCATGAAATTGGAGGGCTTCTGCATGACAAAGGACATAGCTAGCAAGATCAATAGAAAGCCCACTGATTGGGAGAAGATCTTCACTAGCCTTACAACAGACAAGGGTCTCATATCTAACATATAGCTGGAACTCAAAAAATTAAATCCCCCAACAACAAATCTTCAAATAAACAACTGTCCCATAAATAAGTGAGCTAAAGACTTAAAGAGAAACTTCTCTGAAGAGGAAAGAAGGATGGCCAATAGACACATGAAATGCTCAACCTCCCTAGCCATAAAAGAAATGCAAATCAAAACAACATTGAGATACCACCTCACCCCAGTTAGAATGGCTATAATCAAGAACTCTAATAACAACAGATGCTGGAGGGGATGTGGACAGAAGGGAACCTTACGGCATTGTTCGTGGGAATGTAAACTTGTTCAACCACTTTGGAAAGCAGTATGGAGGTTCCTCAAAAGACTCCACATAGAGCTATCACCCAGCAATCCCACTTTTGGGCATTTACCCAAATGATCACAAACAAGTCCACACTAAAGCTACTAGCACGACTATGTTTATTGCAGCATTATTTACCATAGCTAAGATATGGAACCAACCCAGATACCCCTCAGTAGATGAATGGATCAAGAAAATGTGGTATATATACACAATGGAATTCTATGCCTCCAACAGAAAGAATGACATTGCCCCATTTGTTAGGAAATGGAAAGACTTGGAAAAAATTATATTAAGTGAAGTAAGCCAGGCCCAAAGAAACTTAGGTCCCATGGTTTCCCTTATTTGCAATAACTAGTATATGTCTGAGTCAAGCAGAAAAGGTCAGATAAGTTGATGTTAGGGAAATGAACCCTAAGATATGTATTCAAATGTTTTATTTTCTTTCAGGTGATTGTTTCTAACACATTTATAAGATTATTTCTTTGTTGCTTTGTATGTTCCTCCCCCATGGTATAACCCCTGCTTTCACTGTATTTGAGGTTGGTATAATTTGTGGAGGGGAAGGGAAAAAACAAATGTTTTAAATAGAGATACAGGTGGACCCATTGCAACAATGACATGTACAAGTCGTTATGTGGAAAACGAACTTTACAACTTTGGGGGGGGAGGATTGGGTGGGGGGCAGGGGGAGGATGGGAAGGGCAAACGAAGGAGGAGGCTACAATGCTTGATAAGAAATGTACTCATTATCTTGCCCATGTAATTGTAACCCCTCTGTACAGTATTTTCACAATAAAAAATAAAAATAAAAATAAAGAAATTTCAACCTAATAACCTGTCTTTTCCCCAAATATAATGTTTCTTTGCATATATTGTATACCAGGACACACATTACGTGAAAAAATATTTTACCTGGGCACTAGTGGCTCATTTCTGTAATCCTAGCCATTCAGGAGGTTGAGATCTGAGGATCATGGTTCAAAGACAGCCCAGGCAGGAAAGTCCAGGTGAGACACTTATCCCCAATTAACCACTCAGAAACCAGAAGCAGGATCAAAGTAGTAGAGTGCTAGCTTTAAGCAAAAAGCACTTAAGGATAATGACTAGGCCCCAAGTTCAAGCTTCACAATCAACAACAACAACAATACACATATAATCTGGATGTGATGTGATCTCTAACATTGTTGACTCAGTACTTCATAAAGTAAACCCAGCTTCCAGTGTTCGGCCTCATTTCAAGGCATCTTTGAATCATACACATATATCTGAGCCTCATCCAACACAGATGAGGCACATGGCATAAATTCAGAGGTGGTCATTTACAAGGTAACCAGGATATACACAAAGACCATATGATAAAGCAGGACGTAAGCAAAACCACAGGGTGAACTTGACACCTTCCTTGGGGTTTCAAAACTTCTTAGAGAATGATATTGTAAATAGGAGGCCAGTGGAATGGGGGTAGATGAATGCAACAAGGACAAAGGGAAAAATACAGTCAGAATACCCAGTGTACATGTGATAAGGTCTGGGGAAATTTGAAATGAGTCTGGGGGTAGGGTAAAAGGGAGGGAGCTGGTAAAAGCATAAGGCATGTTACATTGTAACCCCCTGGACCAACCTTCTGAAATTCAGAAAAAAGTAAAATGAAATAATTAAAAATGGGCACATAAAGGAAGCCAACATATTAAGTAATAACTGGAGAAAATAATAAAACTTAGTTTGTGAATAAAGTGAACCTTGGTATAGAATGCTTAGGTGCTCATTTTTAAAAGAAGAATACTCAAAAGCTTACATTTGTAGGCTTATTTCCAACCCTCATCTCAAATCTTTCATGAACTCTTTAGTCTACTCCCAGGGAATAACTAGAGCAAACTGTGAGAAGCACTTTCCAGTGTACAGCACATCATTCACAGATTCTGGATTGTTCCACATGTTTGCTTGCCTCTGTAACTTTGCTCCTGAGTTCTCCCCTCTTAGAACCCATGGTCTATTTCATGTTTCCTGGGGTTCATATCTTTTCAGTGTGTCTGGAACCAAAGTTTTCCACCATTAAAGAGAAAATCTAGCCAGGTGCTGGTGGCTCACGCCTGTAATCCTATCTACTTAGGAGGCTGAAATCTGAGGATCACCGTTCAAAGCCAGCCCAGGCAGGAAAGTCCGTGAGACTCTTATTTCCAATAAACCTCCAGAAAACGGAAAGTGATGCTCTGGCTCAAGTGGTAGAGCACTCACCTTGAGCTGAATTGCTGAGAGACAGTGCCCTGGAAAATCTATCCTTGAGTGTATCTGATCTTTTTTTTTTTTTTAATTCAGAGTAAATCCTATCTTAGCTCTCCTGTGTCCCATTAGTGATTTTATGAACAGTTATTCAATCTGGTACCATCAAATCAGTTCATGCAACCCTTTGTGGAGTGGTATGATAGGATATGAAATTAGGGTGCTCTGCTTGGATGCTGCCACTGTCCACTGAAAAGATGAGGAATCATTCATCCACTCAGTAGAAAGCATTCCCCCATGAGTTGATGCTTCCTCCCTTCTGTATCTCAGATGAATGAACTCCCACTGTGGCCAGTTTGATGTAATTTTGTATCTATACTGTTTCTCTTTTTTTTTCTTTGCATACACCATCTATCTCCCTTCTGTTTCACATCATTGATCATATCTATATATCAAGACTGTGCGCCAAGGTGACACTATTCTTTTCCAAATATCAGGGCACAAAGTGTAACATAGAGCATCAAATTCCCTTTCCTGTTTGCACAGCCTGACTTCCTTACCTGACTTATTTTTACCTAATTCCACCCAAAAAAAGAAGGTTACTACCATTAGAAATATGTCCCTTGAAAAGAAATATGTGAAGGCTTCATCTAATTAAATAAAGCTCAGAGGCCCCAGGTGCTGGACAAAATATTATCCAACAGAAAAGGGGTAAACATGATCCTTAGCTACCATTTTTCCAAGTAAAATGTTCCCATAAAGAATCTCTATAACTGAATTCCTTTGGTAGCAGGTAGAGGTGCTTTAAGGTAACATATTAAGGTAGAAAGGATTAGCTTTTATGACAGCTAAAGAAAATATACTGTGTCTTTGTTACTGACAGACAGGCTAAAGTGAGGGAACTCTTCAATAACCTTAATTAATGTTATTTTGATTCCACCTACAAATGTCACTGGCATAACATTTGTAGTTATCTTAAGAATATGTAGTCATCTTCCAGGCAGAGAAAAACAAAATAAAGTACTTGTGAAATGAATTGCCAAGGAAGTCAGGAAGATAAACTTCTTGAAGATATTTGCTGAGGAGGAAAATAAAATCCTCTATAGCTCCACAGATTGCACTGAAAATTTTAAATAACTGCTATTTACTAACGTCAAAAGACTGACGTGGTCAACCTAATCAAACTGGTCTTTTACCTGAACAAGCTGCTACCCAAGATAGATGGCTTTCTATTCTTTGTTCTCCTATCTGAAACCACGGGTTTTACAGTTTCCTGGGGAAAGTCGGCGTGAGGGAGTAGAGTCACGTCTTCACATAACTGAGTAACGGTTGATCTACACTGCAGAGGTTGGAACTGATTTACTCCCTCCTTGTCACAGAAAATAGCAGAGAGGAGGAGAATGGGTTTAAAGGAGGAGGAGGAAAGGTGGGGCTGTCCCCTGTGGAAAAGGCTGAATTTTATTCCATGAGTTGGGGGAATTTCATTACTTGGGAGTATTCAGAGCAGGCTTGACATTTATCGGGGATAAAACCAGGTCTGATTGAAGTATTGAAGCATAACTACCCACTGATAGTACAACCTACGGCCCTTGGGGGATGTGATCACACACCCAGGCAGCTCCTGCCTTGGGCGCCTTGTGGAACTGTCACAGGCAAAACTGCAGTTTGGATCACTAGGGGCTTTCATGGTGGCTTCAAGTCTTCCTCCCAGGGGAGCAGTTTGCTTGACTGCAGCCTCTGATTTCTGATGCTAGACACAGCCCTTTATCTTCTGTGGAGCACAGCGTCTGTGAGAAAATGAGGAGTCCTAGGGAAACAGGTGCTTCTTTCCTGCGTGGGGAAGCTAATGCTTCTAGGAATTGTGAGGACCTCCGGTGCCTGTCAGAGATCCTAAGTCACCTCAGGCTCACTGGCATTATAAAAAGGACCATGTGCTCCTAAGCAGCAGGCCTCTGAATTTCTCTCTCTCTCTCTCTCTCTCTCTCTCTCTCTCTCTCTCTCTCTCTCTCTCTCTCTCTCTCTCTCTCTCTCTCTCTCTCTCTCCCCCCCTCTCCTTTCTTGCTTTGTTTCTTTCTTCCTTTCTCTTATTTTAGAAATAGCATCAAGCAAGAGCAGGACTCTCACATATACAGTTAGAATATACAATGTCTTCAATGCAAAGTTGGATGTGTGCCAGCTCCCCCCTCCCCCCTCCCTCCCCAGAAGCATCTTCATTTGAATTTAAAGGGGTGGATGAGTGACAGCAAGACTCTGTTCTCCTTCTGACAGGGCTTTGGCAGATCATTGGTTGTCATCAAACCTATTCCATTTCTTGCTCAGTGCCAGGAATTCCACCTACATGCCTGATGGCAATTAGTCCCCTCGTAGGTGCTAATGAATAAAACGCAGCACAGAGACTTCATGAGGAAGAAAAAGCCCACGATCCAGATCCAGAGTCACTCCAAGAATCAGTCCCCCACCCCAGTCCCTCTCAAATATAGCTCTCACTCTGTCCAGGCTCATGCGGGAGCCAGCCTGCCTCTCCCTGCCCCCGCCCCTGCCACCCCCATCTTCTGTGCACTTGGGCTTGGGAATGAAAAAGTAGCAATCTGATGAAGAAAAACCAAGCAGATCAAGGTGGTTCAAACAGGAAATATCACCTGCTTTTCTATTCCCATGACAGGTCATGACAATGCCAGTGTAGGACAATCTAGGTTTGGGCATTTGAACTTAGTGTATAAATTCAAAGAGGCTTTGAAAAAAAGCATTTAGAGACCTGCTTGGAAAGTATTCTGGACAGAGCATGGGAGAAGAGTCTGAACTATCCACCATTCCCAAGACTGACCTGTTAATAATCAGAAGGCCCTGAGGAGCCTTTAAAACTAGATTCTCTTTAATCCCATCTGTAGAGATTCTTGACTAAAAAGGTCTAGAAGAGAAGTTAAAAATTAAAAGAAATTTCTTCAGATAAACCCAACATTCATACTAGGGCTAGTCTCTTGCATTCTGTTCAACTACAAAACAAAACTCCAAGACTAGATGTTGCCTGAAAGATCCTCAAAGGCTGTATTTACAATTCATTGTAGGCTTACTATGTTTAAAAATATGTTTTTAAATGAAAATTTAAAAAATGCTTTCAGAGATGGATGACTGTTCAAACAGTCCTTAAAAACTGAACTACTATGATTGATTTTTAAATGTTTCTTGCATGCATGAAAATGTCACCATGTAGTTGCCCATCTATGGCTCACACCTGTAATCACAGCTACTCAGGAAGCTGAGATCTGAGAACCAGGTTCAAAGTCAACCCAGGACAGACAAAAGGGAAAAATGGAAAAAGAAATCCAGAAGGAGAGATGTAGCTTACATGGCAGAATGTTAGCTGTGAATGGAAAAGCTAAGCAAGAGCCCAGGCCATGATTCAATACCAGCAAACACACACACACACACACACGCACATGTGTGCACATGTGCTCATGTACACACACACAAGAAAATGTCACAACAAAAGCTATTATTTTGCACACCTGACTATGGGAATAAAAATTTATAAAGAAATTTTATACTCTTGTTATGATTTCCAAAATTTAGACCTTAACCTTGTATATGCATATTTTAATAATGAAAATGCATCTAATATTACATTTATAGATCTTTCTGTACTTTTTGTGTAACAAATTTGTTCTAAGGGAAAGTTACACACATTCATTAAAGGTATTTATTGGACAAGGGGTCCAGGGACCTCATGAGAGTCACTTTGACAATCCTCCGGATAAACACAGTCCTGAACTTCTGATTCATCCAGGACCAGTTGATTACTCCTATTTTGTGTGCACTCAAGCATTTTTTCTGGGATCTCAAAACAGGAAACTGAACAATTGCAGCTAAAATCCTCACAGTGGTGTGTGCTTAGAGTGTGATCTCCTCTGAGAGCCACAAACCAGTGAAAATAGCAAGATCAGTGTTTTGTCTGTTTTTTCCTTCCCATTTTCCTGGGCCACAAAAGGTTAAGAGAGTTTGAATGAGATTCCCTGGAGCATTCAAACTTCATCATGTTTATCAACAAGAGAATTTAATCCAAACCCTCTGAGGTTTATCCTTCTCTAGTCGATATCAATTTCGACAAAACAATCATGGTTCAAAAGTGGAATTGCAGAAGCAGAGGGAGGATACTTTTTTTCTCTCTGATAGTCAGGTGGGCAGGTGCAGTTCTGTCTGAAGGGCCATAATTAAAACATTGTTCAAGAGGCACTATAGACGTCCATGCAAGACTGCACAAATCCTCTCCCACTGTCCCACACCTAAGTTCAAGGCTCTGGCAGGAAAGGAGACCGAAGGTGCCCTGCCATTCAAGAAACAGAGCCAGGAGCCTGAGCTTCAGTTCCCCTGAGGTATACCTGGAGGAAATTCTACACTGCTGAACCAATCAAGCTGGTTTGAGTAAAATCTCTTGCATTCTAAACTCCTCAAGAAAGAAAAAGAAAACTAATACTTTCAATTGAACATATAGGTATGTGGCAGAACATTCACATCTGTTGTATTTTTTAAATATCCAATCAAGTAAGCATTGTCATTTCTATTGGATCATCAGGAAATCATGTCTGGAAAGTTATATACTTATCTAATATCAGACTTGATACACAGGGGAAAATTCCAATGGTATAGCTCCTCAGAGAAACGAACTTACAGTCTGGCAAAATGAGTACCAGGAAGTTTGGAACTTGAGGTGTGGGCATTGGATGTGGTCCAGGGGAAGGGGGTTCCTGAATGGAAAAAAAAGAGTGAGCGGGTATAGTTATTATATTCAATGTAAACACGTGCAAAATGGAACTAGGAAAATTGAGGGCAGGAGTGCAGTTTGGAGAGATGAGGGAGAATAACTGATTAAGATGCATTATACTCATATACCCACCTACCGAATTGAAACCCCTTTGTAAAAATACTTAAAGATAATAAAAAATTAAAAATAAACTATTGTATTTTTTTGAGGGGGGTCAGGTCGTGGGGCCTGAACTCTGGGCCTGGGCGCTGTCCCTCAGCTCCTCAGCTCAAGGCTAGCGCTCTACCACTTGAGCCACAGCGCCACTTCCGGCTTTTTTTCTTTTTGCTTATGTGGTGCTGGGGAATCGAACCCAGGGCCTCATGCATGCAAGGCAAGCGCTCTACCACTGATCCACCTTCTCAGCCCCAAACTATTGTATTTTTTAACTGGCCTGATTGTAGAATGGGCATGAATTGAATTTATTATGCATGATTCTATCAGAACAGAGCGGGGAAGAAAAGTGTCTGAAACAGGGTTGGAAAATTGCTGGTATATCCTTCCATTTCACCTGTGGTGGAGCTCATGAATCTAAGTCTATGTTGTCCCTGCTCAGAAAATGGCTCTGTGGATCATTTATGGAAATCTCTACAAACCAACTGGTACCAGGGTATAGTTGAAAGCCAGAGGTGCCAGGAGCTGGGGAAAGGTGAGATTATCCCTGGTCACCTAGCATCCTCTCCAGACTCTAAGGAAGGAGGGGCAGGCAATTGTGCAGGAACTCTTTAAGGCTCCCCCAAATAATGGGGGGAAGAAAATTCCACTCTCTGGTAAGAGTTCATTGAGTTCACTGTCCCATAGAATCCCTTCCAAGGCTTCAGAAACAAAAGAAACAGATTGCTTTTACACAAAGGATTTACTCTCAGTGGAAGCAATGACTTACTCCTTTAACTGGAGGTTATGGGAAGACTTCTTCTATGTATGTATTTATTTATTTATTTATGTTTTCATTTCATACAGCCTTCCCACATTCCTTTGTGGTCAGCTCCCTTTCCTACACATGAGAAAACCAGCTGAGCTTTGGAATAATACAGGCCCCCACAGTGTCAAGGAGTAAGACTGAGAGCCTTGGACACCCATGGTAGGTGAGCAGACTAGTATTGGTGAGACAGGTCCTATGTTTGCCAGCATCGGATGTCAGGAGGCCAAGGCCTTTGACCTAGACCACCATGTTTCAGGATTTGTGCCAAGGATTGTAGAGGCCTAATATAGGCAGGGAGTCAATCAGGATAACTTAAGAGGGGCGGGGGGGGGGGGGGGGCGCGGGGAGACTCTGCCTCTGCTCGATTTCTCCAGATTGGCTCTCCAGATGGCCCTCTCTTCTCTGGTAAATTATGCAGCAAGCTGCTTCAGCAGAGTTTTGCAGACCTGGATGATCTTGAACTGATTTCAACTAAACGGGCAGATTCACGGGGCTGCAAGGCTTTCTCTTAGCCCTTTCCACAGAGGAAGAGCCCTGTTGAAGGAAGAAACCAAATGACTCCTAGTACCAAGCACACAAATAGAGCATCAGCCAGACCAATAAAGTAGCCTTATTTTCTATCCACCTTTTGGAAAAGCCCTCATTTAGAAGAAGTAAGAGGAAAGGTGAGAGGTCGGTACTGGTACTCCCCCCATGGAAGTCAGCCTGACCTAGTCTCACTCGCAGCTAAATTTCAGCCTCACTCTCGATTAGCTTACTGGGATGGCAAAGGCAGAAGGGAGTTACTTTTCAGCATAAAGAGGTATGAGGGTCTCACTCTCTGCAGCTATTAACATTTCCTGGAACCAAAATTGATAGTGCATGCAAATGAGGCTCTGATTATTTCTTAGATTTTTGCAGCCTGACTCCTCCCACCTCGCCCTAGGCAGCTGAAGCAGCATGGATGAGCTCATCAGGTCTGAGACTGCCCTCCGCTCTGAGCAAGACCGAGGGAAGGTGGGCCATGGGCAGCAGGGCCATTCTGTGCCTCCCTCTGCCTCCAGCAGCAGGATCACATTCCTGATACAGACTCTTCCTGCCCCTGAAGAAAGTCTGGGCTCTAGGGTTAGATTTGCCACTGAGGAGGGAGGAAAGGAAAGTGGGAACAGGAGGCAGAGTCAATAGGCCAGGTGGCAGAGGAAGCAGATGGGTTTGTGACTGAGCCCAAAGCTACAAAATGAAGAGTTTTCGGAAAAGGGGAGCAACCCATTGAAAAGTATAATTTGGGAATGAGAAGGGAAAAGGAAGCAAATAGAAGTTTGTTGTGGCCAATTCACGGTGTGTTAGGTTTTTGAGGGTTTCTTTTTTTTTTTTTTTTTGAGATGACACAAGTGTGCAAGTGCCAAATTAAAATCAATATAAGCTTATTAACTGCCGCTCAGCTCTTGTACTGTGTGTTAGCATGCAAATGAGAACAAGATATGGTCCCTACTTGTAATATAGTACAGGGTGAGACCTTTAAAAGGGAATTAAAATAGAACATGATAAATTGCCTAATAGGGTAACATCAGGGACACAGAGGGAGGACTGACTAGGGGTGGGGGCTAGCAAAGCTCTTCAGAAGAGGTAGTGCTTGTGTCTGAGCAGGAATGTGCCTGTCGTTTGTCCTGGGAGGGTGGGAGAGGGGACAGACACATGTTTCTCACAGTGAAGGGAGCTTTAAAGGCATGGTGTATATGTCTATGCATGCACACACACACACACACACACACACACACACATACATGAATATAATAGCCATACAGATTGACAGCAGGCTGTAAGAACACGGAGTTGTTACCTACACTCTGTTGATGGATTAACAAGTATCTTACATATCAAGCTAACAACTTTAGGTTTTTCTTTGGAAAGTAGAGCCCCTTTGAAAAGAGTTGAGAGAAGGTAATATAACTAAAGGAAGTTTAGAAATTGTGGGCTGAAAGCCAGCCAGTGGCTCCTGTCTGTAATTTTAGCTGCTCAGAAGGCTAAGATCTGAGAATCATGGTTCAAACCAGCCGGCAGGAATGTCCATGAGACCCTTATCTCCAATAAACCCGTAGAAAACCAGAAGTGGTGCTGTGGCTCAAGTGGTAGAATGTTAGCCTTGAGCTGAAGATCTGAGGGACAGCACGAAGGCCCAGAGTTATAAGTGCCCCCACCCCCCCCTCCAAAAAAAAGAAAATGTAGGCTGAGAAAGGATCTTGGTTGTTACAATTCTGATTCCTCAAACCAGAGTTTCCCTAGTTTTCCTTTCACCATAGGACCAATTCCTATGGTGTTAAGAGATCTAGGCCTGAGGCAGATGCATTTGCTGACTCCAGATAGGACTCCAAATGCGACAGTTCATTTGGTTATTAGTTGTGCCTCTTACAAGAGCCATTGTAACCTACCAGTGAAGAAAATGCCAGTATGAACAATTACTATACATCCATTCATTTATTCAAACACTATTTGCTTTCCTCTAGAAATACATCCTACAAGTCAAACTGGCACTTGCAAAATGATGACGAACATTACAGTTTTGCTCTCTGACCTCTTGAAGCTTTTGGCAGAAAAGGAAAAGCAATAAACATGTAAGTAAATGAATAATTAAAAATCGTATTACGTCAAATACACAAAAAAGGACCAGAAAACCAATATTTGAGTAGGAGTTTCATGAAAAGAGTTAGGTCTGTAGGAGAAAGATGTAGCACAAATAAGGGAGATGGTGTTGGAAAAATCAGGCCAAAGTATGCATGATTTTATAGGCAGACAAATGAGTGAGTCTTGTTTTACGTAGACTTAAAGCCAACAAGTAGAAAGCTTTGGGTTTTTAACAATGGGTTCTGGCAGCTGTGACTGTAGCCAGGGAAGGGAAGATAGATGGCTAAAAGGAGAGCGTGGTGACAGGGAATGACCCAGGGAAGAAGCACTGGTATGATGGAACACGTTCATGTGGCAGGAAAAGCACATAATGTATTTCTGAGGATCTAAGTAAAAAGTGAGAAAATGTTTTTGTTTTTGCTTTTGTTTTTTAATGGAAGAAGAAAGAAGAGATTTAATCTAGGGTGTTGCTAAGTCAGGTAACAATCTCAGAGGCTGAGAGGGGAAGAGGTAACCCAGAGATGAGCCAATAGCAGATGCCTTTCGGCTCAAAGACCAGAAGAGAAGGTGACATCCTTGGAACCTGTGGCAGAGAGTCATCAGCTAGGAGCAGGAGGTACTGAGAAGACAGCATCGCACATAGAGAGCAGAAAGAGATAACTAGATCCTTCCTCTCTGTCTTTCTTCTCTCTAGAATCCTCTCCCAATCAGAAACCAGGTAAGACATGATTCTAGGCACCTATGATTGCAAAGAGAAGATACAAGAAGAAGAGTGGAAACACCCATGAAGGCGTCCATGACTGGTAAAACATATCTTCATTTTAAGATAGTCTTCACACTACTTGGTAATCACTGGAACATGGAGTGAGGAGCAGAAAAGAAATCCCATGGATGATTACTAACCTCATGGCTTGAGAAACCACATACATATGTCATCTACACAGAGGAGACTAGGATGGGAAGTAAATCTGGCGAGGAGGAGTAGACAGATTCTATTTGCTAGGTGTTAAGTGTAAAGTGCTCATCACATGTACATGAAGAAAATCATTTGAATCTGGAAGCATCAGTTGCAGATCTTGAGTTCAAAATAGAAGTCAAATCATCTGGTTTGAAAGTTGTCAACATCAACTGGTATTGGCACTCCTGAGGGCCAAGGAGGAAGATTTGAATGAAAGGAGGGCTTAAACCTAATCTGTCTGTTACAGTCTGGGATTAAATGTCCCCCAAAGCCCTGCTGCTAAAGGATTATCAACCAAACATGGTGGTGTTGAGAGGTAATGAAATGTTTTTGGAGGTAGGTTCTAGTGGGAGGAAGCTATTGGGGATATAGCTTGGAAAGAAATAGTATCCCTCCACTTTCTCTCTTTGCTTCCTGGCCAACATGAGGTGAGTAAATTTCCTCCACAGTGCCATTCTGCCATGATAGTCTGAAACCACAGGCCCAAGAGCAATAGGGTCAACAGCCAAGGGCTGAATCCAGTAAAAGCATGAGTCAGAATAAGTCTCTTCTCTGTTTAGGGTCATTTCCTCAAGTATGTTATTATAACAATGGAAAGTTGATGAGCACACCTGAATAAATCCCAACTTTTAAAGGACCAAAGAAGAGGAATCTCATCCAAGATGGAGAAGTCCATCTGATGATGGAGATCAACAAATACAAAAACAGATTCTACCACTATGACAGCCTTTCACTAGCCACTACCATGTGTATTTCTGCCTCCACCCTATTCAGGAAACATCTTGTCATTTGCCTGGAATGGGTGTGTCTGAAGTCACTCCGTGTAGAACATATGTGTGTCTGAAATCATCCATGTAGAATCCATGTGTATTTGAAGTCTTCTATGTAGGACACATGTGTCTGAAGCCACCGCCCTTTGTTTCACTTCTCACGCCCTATCCCAAGCTACTCTAACCAAGGTCTCACTTCTATGCCTTCCACCACAACTGCTATGGAAAATTAATTTTTAAAAAGTGTAGACATTTCTAAATATCATAGTCAGTAATCTTACTCAACCTTTTATGTTCTCACATTGGCCCCATCATCCAAATACCATCATCCGGAAAGCAGATAGGTCCAGAATCCAGGTGCTTCTTAGAAGCACATTCTCCCTACAATCACACCTGGGCCTCGAGCCAGCTGCTTCTACGGCCATAGTGTTCAGTTTTGTCACACCTCTGCTCAAATCTTCCCCCAAATCTCCTTTGCAGTTAGAGAACAATGCCAAAGTCCTAATAAGGCCCCTGTCACTACCCAGACCTCTAACCTTACCTTCACCAATGCTCTCCAGCCACACAGACCTTCCTCATGAAAGAATAGATATAAGTGAAAATGCTTGGTACGTTAGTTATGGTCCAGGGCCCCTGGGAAACCTTTTTTTAGTGGAAGGCATTACTGGTTTGGTGACCAGAGACCACACTTCGGAAAAATGCAGGATTTTTTAGAAAATCACACACCAGAAAATAGAATGTCCTGCTGCCATCCTTCCTACTTCCTCAAAATCTGATTTAGGGAGGTGAAGGCTGTGGTAGACAGACTTAATAGAAAACTACATGCAGTTTCCTGTCTTCATACCCACTGTGAGTCAGCCAGTCTTTTCTAATTGCTCGGTTACACATGGGGCAGCCAATCAGAGCACAGCTTGGTATATTAAAATGCCCCACTAGACTCACTTGTTTGAGGAGAGAAAAGAAACACCCTTCAACCAAAATACCATGGAATATTCGTGTATTCCTTCTTCCTGAAGAGATCTCCTTCCCTTTAACTACATGGCCCCTTCTTAGTCTTTATTGTTCGAAGGTCATACCAGTAGGGTTTTCCCTAACCTCCCCTCTCATATCTCTTTATAGTTTTATTTTAATACACATCATCTGATATTCTCTTTTGTATATTTTAGTGTGTGTCTTCACACACTAGAAAACCAGGTCTGTGAGGTTAATGGTGTTGTCTGTGTTTCCCACTAGTCAACCCCAGCTGTTGGAACTGTGCTTAACAAACTACTAACTCCAAAACATTTTTTAATAAATGGTAAATAAGATGCATTGAGAGAATGGTGGGATGGATAACATTGATCAAAATGTATTCATAAGTTGGCACACTGATTTGAAAGCCCATTGTAAAAAATAAAATAAAATACTTGGGAAAATTAAATATGAAAACAGTGGAAGAATATACATTTAAAAAAATCAATGGGAAGATATTATCTCCAAAAGAGGAGGGTGATCAGCAGTGGGAGGAGTAAAATGGTACGTAAACATTTCAAGTATCCAGAGTACAAATAAATAAAAGAACCAAAAGATGATCTCAACAAACCAACAAGTTTTATCTGGTATGGAAACCTGGGAAGGGCGACCAAGTCTCCTTCAGCCTGGCTGAAGTGGCACACACCCCATCACAGTGACCCATGGCATCCGTTAACAGTGGGGAAGCTCCCTACATAGGGCTTGGTGTGGCAGAGGCTTCACAGAGCTCAGCATGAGACATTCCAGTGGGGATGTGGAGGGAGACACAGACTAGAGGGAGTGAGAACGAAATGGGGAGTGATTAGGGGGCACTTCAGCATGCATAGCTAAGAAGCTTGGCATTAACAGGACATGAGAAAAAGGCCTGCATCACTGAGACTCAGTGACGCAAGTTCAAAAACAAACTGGTTGCCTGGATTCTCATCACTCAGCATTACTCTTCAATCCTAACAACTCAACAATTGAGCCACCACAAGACCTCTCACTCCCATTCCGTCTTTCTTTTGACATAGCTTAGTCTTTGTATTAAACATGGTGTTGCCATTTATAAGATTATTTCTTTGTTGCTTTGTATGTCCCTCCCCCACAGTATAACCCCTGCTTTCACTGTATTTGATGTCGGTATAATTTGTGGAGGGGAAGGGGAAACACAAGTCGTTTACAATAGGGATACAGGTGGACCCATTGCAACAATGAGATATACAAGTCATTATGTCGTTATGTTACAACTTTAGTGCGGGGGGGGGGGAAGGATGGGGTGGAGGGAGAGGGGGTAGTGGGGAGGATTGGGTGTGGGGGCAGGGGGAGGCTGGGAAGGGATGGGAAGGGGAAACAAAGGAGGGGGCTACAATGCTTGATAAGAAATGTACTCATTATCTTGCCCATGTAATTGTAACCCCTCTGTACAGTATTTTCACAATAAAAAATAAAATAAATTTAAAAAAGATTGTGTTGCTTACTTATTATATATTATCAAAAGATTGTTAAATTATCAACAAGGAGACTAGCTTTCAGCACATGTTGGGTTACCACAGGGAAATGAAATAAGACCTACTGTAAGCTCAACAGAAGTGAGAATGGAAGAAAACTGACCAGGATTACAAAAGTTATATTTCAGTTCCTATACTGTTAAGAGTCTAAAACCAAGTTCTGAGAGGGATATGATATTGAAGTCCAGCCCTTATTAAGATAATCAGTAGATAATGAAGGTAGGAAAAATCAGGTATGATATCCAGATGTCCAAATGACTTTAGTTCCATTCTGTGTTGTTCAGGGACACTCTGTTCCTGTGGCACATCTTGGTCAGTGGTTTTGTGACTTAGCCATGGAGTCATTCTCCAAGTGTCTGTTTTTAAGTCCATACTTGAAAGGTCCTGAGTATTTCACAACCTGAATCTAGCTTGTCATTCCAACCTTCATGCTCCCCTGCTAACCCCACTCTAATCCTATGAAAAGGATCATTTGCTTTTTTTTAAGCTCTTGAAGTTCTTCCAATGCCCTCATCATTGAAATTTCCCTGCTACAATGCTTCTTCTCCTGCTTTCCCTATTGGAACAATGCCTGCTCATGAAACAAGATTGTTTTCATTATCCACGTCTTCCCCAGCTATGGCGCACTATTGATCATTTTACCCTGTTTTTTTTTGTTTTTTTGTTTTTTTGTCGGTAGTAGGGCTTGAACTCTGGGCCTGGGCGCTGTCCCTCAGCTCTTCAGCTCAAGGCGAGTGCTCTACCACTTGAGCTACAACACCACTTCCGGTTTTCTGGTGGTTTATTGGAGATAGGAGTCTCACGGTCTCTCCTGCCCGGGCTGGCTTTGAACTGCGATCCTCAGATCTCAGCCTCCTGAGTAGCTAGGATTACAGGCATGAGCCACCAGCGCCCGGAGTGTTTGTTATTTTTATACAGATGAATTTCTGAGCTGGGAATATGGCCTAGTGGTAGAGTGCTTACCTAGCATGAATCAAACCCTGGGTTTCATTCCTCAGTACCACATACACAGGAAAAGTTGAGAGCAGGGCTGTGGCTCAAATGTAGAGTGCTAGCCTTGAAATGAAGAGCTCAAGGACAGTGCCCAGGCCCAGAGTTCAGGCCTCATGAGTGATAAAAAAAAAATTAAGATGCATTTCTTTAGAATTTGCCATGTTTCATAAGAGGATTTAGAACTCATAAAACTATCAAATAAAACATAATGATACAAATATTAGGGTTTAGAGAAAGGGCAGTTAAAAATGTAAAGAAAAAAATCCCACCAGGGACAGAAAATAGAACCAGGGCTAAGCCTGTAGTATGCACACATGATTACTACACAGTCTCATATTTGTTGCTCAGGGGTAGGCCCTAAATTTAGCATTAGCCTTCCTGGATGAGGGGAGAAATATGGATTGTTCCACTATTTCTTCTGCCCATAAAATGGAGATTAAATGACTGGATAGAAGATCCATAACTATCCTTCATAGATCAGAGAGAATTTCTCCCAGCATTCACTTCTAGAGAACAAACCACAATGCAATGACAAACACCCTCAAAAACATAGCCACAGATAAGAGATCACAAGGTGTGCCTTTAACAATGAAAGCCAGTCAGGGAAACACAGTGAGACAAGGCAATTTTACAGGGAAGACTGGTCCACTTTCCCTCATTCTTGCTTTCTCTGGTGTAGTCTTTAGAGACATTTTCTCTTGGGACATTTGGGAAAATTATCCACTTTCTCCACCTTCCTGAATTTAATGGACATTTTAAATCAAATTCCCTCACTGCACAGCACTGTGTGTGTTTCAGTTCATGAATCTCCAGGTGAAGCTGCCTATCCTATATGCATGTATGTATCTATATTGGTTTTCTTATGCACTTAGAGCACAAGTTGTTTGTGGCCAGAGGCTTTTGTCTTAATGCACAATTATCAGTGGGAATGCAAGCTCCCCAAGGAAAATTGAGCCACAAATTTTAGACACATAACTACATGAGAGACTATATTATTTGAATTGAAAAGGGAGACCAAAACAAATTATTGACAGAAGGAAAATGATCATTATTTTTTGGTGGCATTGGGGTTGAAACTCAGTGACTCACACTTGCTAGGAAGGTGCTGTCTTCACATGAGATACACCCTCAAATTTTTTTGCTTTAGTTTTTTTTTTCCAGATAGGATCTCCCTGGTTTGCTTGATTTGGCCTGGATCATGTTACTCCTCTTTATGCCTCCCACATGGCTGCAATGACAAGCATACACCACTACACCTGGCTTATTAACTGAGATGGATTCCCATTTACTTTCTGCCAGGCTGGCTTTGAACCACGATCGTCCTAGTATTCAACTCCCACATAACTGGGATTATACATGTGAGCTGCCATGCCTTTTATAAAATGACTTTGGAAACCGAACTGAAAGCAAAAGTGACATACTCTAAATTTGAGTAGAAAGTCTCTCACCTTAAATGGCCTCTATAAAATCCCCACATGATGCCTACCTTCAAATATAAGCTAATTCTTCTGTGTGCTTGAAAATTAATCAAAGCTAAATAAGGAAATTGGATTAATTTGGCCAATGGTACAGCAGTCAAAAAATAACAAAAACAGCCAGGCGCCGGTGGCTCATGTCCATAACCCTAGCTAGTAAGGAAGCTGAGATCTGGGGATCACGGTTCAAAGCCAGTCCGGGCAAGAAACTCAAGAAGACTACTATCTTCAATAAACCACTCAGAAAACCAGAAGTGACGCTGTGAATCAAGTGGTAGAGTACTTGCCTTGAGCTGAAGAGCTGAGGGACAGCACCTAAGCGCAAAGTTCAAGACCGACAAAAAAAATAAAACTAACAAAAACAAAAACAAAAACTTTCATTTAGGGTGCTATTATTTGCTATGGTTCGGTTGTTGAAATTCTCCCCAAGGCCCACATGTAAAGTGGTGTGGCTCTATTGGAAGGTGGTGGCATCTTCATGATGGGAGATGGAACCTGCTTACCCTCTTCTTCCAGTCTCCTTGCTTCTTAGCCACAAGGTGGACGGAATTGCTTCTGCCATATACTATCCCCATGGAGTGCTTCTACACCCCTGAAACTTCCAAACCTCTGAGTCAAACCTTTCACTTGGGCTTTTTATTCCAGTTATATAAAGCTGAGTGCCACATCATCTATAAACTTTAGGCTGGCAATATTAGAATGTAGATCTAATGCCCACCATTGATTTTCAGAACAGGTCTGAGATCCTCAGATGGCTCAGAGTTTAATTTGTTGGCAGTTAGAGTTGGGCCGCCAATCACCTCTCCATATCCGTTCCAATGATAGTCACACTAAGTCTCTAAACAAACGTAGGCATGAAGGAAGAACCCATCAAATGCCAGGAGTGAGAAGTCCATTTCTTAGCTCCTGAGATAATTCCTCAGTGTTTGCCTGTAGGATTTTATGGCTTTGAAAAGGGAATAAGATCACAGATAAGAGCAACAGACTCTATAATCAGCTATTTCCCTCTTCACGCTATGATGCTGTAATGTGACTTCTTAAAAGTCTGAAATAAAACCTCTTTAAAATACATGATCAATACCAATCGCCTTTGTATTCCCTGAGGGACAGGTGGCTTTCAAACAGTGTTTCTCTACTTGCAATGGTTTTTGTGATTCTCAAGATGATGTCTGAAAATGTTTAGACAGTCACCACTGGGGTGGTGATGCTGCAGGCTGGCATCCCATCAGTACAGGGCAGGGGTGATGATAATAGCATCTGTGGTTTAATTTACTTTAAAGGAAACTTCAAGGGAAGTCCTGAATGAAGATGGTAGCAAAACAGGACAGGTGACCCAGGCAGAGGTTGAGGACAAGAAGGAATCAGGTGCACAGGAATAGCTGGTGAGCCTAGATACTGGCCCCAAGACGTGTCTGCCAAGCACAGTACTCTGCAGAGCTGATGGCCTGGATGTGGAGACAACAAAACAGAATTAGAAACTACCACTAACTCATTCTACTAATTTGGTAAAGTATTAGTCTTACCACCTTTAATTTCCTCTACTAATAAAGGAGAATGACCATACTTCTTTTACCAGGCCATTGTGTGGACTTTAAAAATCCTTTGTGAATTTTTAAATCCAGCTCTGAGAACCAAAGGCGTAAGCTGCTGTCAATTTATTTTAAAATAAGTTCTTTCCAACTTAAAGAACCCCAGAGTTGGCCTCAGGAATACTACTAGAAAAATCTTTAGTGATTGAGATTTAGGACTGTGTATTGATTCTTTATCATACTTAAACAAGTATGGAAGAAATTATTTAGCAGCACCTGAAGAAGAAAAACCAAAACAGGAAAGCACTTTTCAAAATCTGTATTTGTATGGCTCACCACTTACTCAAATAATGCATTCATTTTGTTAATAATGATTATTAACTTGTTCCTACAAACTGCCAGCCTGTGTCCTACAACTTTGTGCTGTAGACAAGATGCAGACTATGAATGTACAGTTGGTATAAGATTAAAGTATTACGCATTTATTGTTTTGCCTGCCTAAACTGGCATACAAGTTTCTACTGGGAAATACCATCTCCACTTTAACTTTGGGGTTCATATGGGAGCTTCCCTTAGTTTCTTAAACCTTCCCTCATAGTGACTGTTATTATTATTATTGCGGGGAAGCACCAGATCCAATGTGGAGCAGTGCCTGTGTCCTCCATACTTTCCCATAGCTGGATCGTATGTGATTAAAACATGTAGAGACTCCTGGCCCAAATTGTGCCCATAAAGCTTCTTCCTGAGAGTTGTGAGTCAAATGGTGAAATTGGAATGCAAAAGCCAACACATGGGAGTTCTACTATCTAAAAACCGGAAACAGGAAATGAGGATGTGGGCCTCTGGTACACTGTGGTGGGGTGAGGGACTCTTTTATTCCATTTAGGTTCTGGTGATACACGTAGCTAATTTCCTCTGCCTTTCCAAATATATATTTGTGTGAGTCAAGATTCTGCCTTTGGCTTGATCTAGTTGTTGGATTTTTACCACCTAAAATCATAAAAGTCTTGACTAATTCAAGTGGGTGGTAATTGGTTAAAAAAATTATCCTCTCTCTGCAGATGTCTACCTGGGGGCTGGTCATAGTGAGGGTTGAGTAAAGGATTTAGTCAGATAAACTATAGTTCAAATCTACAATTATAAGTTGTTGGAACTTAAAAAAGTAACTTCAATTAATTAATTGGTCCATTAAAAGCTTAGATTCCTCATCTATGATTCAGTAAGAGACAGGAATTATTCTAGTTATTTTATCAGAGACAATTCTTTGCTCTTAGAAAAGTATTCCTAAATAGGTATAGAAAAACTGAGATTATGGAGGAGCAGGCACTGATGGCTCAAGTCTGTAATCCTAGCTACTCAGGATGCTGAAGTCTGAAGATAACAGTTGAGAGCCAGCCAAGAAGGAAAACTTATGAGAATGCTATGCCCAGTTAACCAGCAAAAAGCCAGAAGCGAGGGTGTAACTCAAATGGTAGAGCTTCAGCCTTGAACAAAATAGCTAAGCAAGAGTACAAGGTTCTGAGTTCAATCAAGTACCCGTACCAACACACACACACACACACACACACACACACACACACACACACACACACACACACACACACACACACACACACACACACACACACACACACACACACTGAATAAAAGGAGAATTCTGAAGTGTAATAGAATTTTCCAGCTCAAGAAAAAGCTACCATGCACAAGGCTGGGACAACTGAGAGAAGAGTTGGAAAGTATCAATGATTAGAAGCTTGGAGAAGCAGCTTTCTAGGCTAAACACAGACCTCTGGGGAAAGTATTGCTCAGATATTGCTGGTGCCTCTAAAGAGAATGCTAATGAGCTTGAATTGGTTGTGCTGTCCTTTCAGTGTCTTTTCCAGGGAGAAACCATCTCTTCTAGGAGGTGAAAAGCATTGAAGCAGATGAGAGAAAGCAAGTCCCTTCTCTCTCCTTCAGCTCTTCAGTCCCCCTCTGACCCTCTGTTGATAGACTCTGATATGGAGCATGAAGTGGCTTGCAGAATCTCAGAACCATGTCACCAAAAGACCACAGAAGGATTGAATAGGACACTGAGAGAAAAGAATCTAATAATTGGCCCAATAGATACGGAGACAAAAAATTCCCCTAGGATTTGGGAACTGTGTAACTGGGAATTAAATATAATTAAATATAATTCAATTAGCTATTAAATATAATTTGAAAATATATAATGATAATAACATTGGCACAAGGCTAAGAACGTTACCTGCGAAAGAATTGTCCAGTAACAAAATGTCCACATCAGGTAAGTGAGGGAGCGGGAAAACAATAGTAGAGTGCCTGGCTCTTGCTGAGATGCATAGATAGTGCAAAACCAAATTCCAGAGCTCTAATTTAATCATCCATTTCCAGGCTGTCCCTTGCAATTGAGGTTTTCTTTCCTCTTTCATTATTTGCTTTCTTAAAATCCCTTGATCAGCTTTTGTCCACCTTCAAACTCAATGTCAGTGGGCACTGGTGGCTCATGCCTGTAATCCTAACTACTCAGGGGGCTAAGATCTGAGGATCCAGGTTCAATGTTATCCCAGACAGAAAAAAATGTGGGTTATTTCAATTAATCAATCAAAAACTGGAAGTGGAGCTGTGGCTCAAGTGGTAGGGTACCAGACTTGAGCGAAAAAGCCAAACAAGAATGTGAGGACCTGAGCTCAAGCCTAAGTATTGGCAATAATAATAATAATAATAATAATAATAATTTTTAAAACTGGACATGTATTCTTTTTCCCTCTTGGAAAATGTTTCTGAATGCAACCCAAAGCAATTTCTTCCATCTTCTCAGTAGCTAGTACATTTAATGTGTTTTTACTTTGCTTTTTCCAAATAATGGTGAGAGGCCTTGGAATGTGGCTGGCGGCTATAAATCGACTGACATCTCACTAAACTAGACCAGAGGATGAATGTGTGAAGGAATTTTTAGAAAAAAACAAAGAAATAGAAAACAACCAACAGCCAAGAAATAAGGGGATGCCACACTGCCTGCACAGCAGAGTGGGTTTTAGAAGTGAAGCAGCCATAGTGTGTGCTCTGCAATTCAGGACCCCACAGAACCCTCAAGCCTGTGGGTCTCAAGGATAGGAAACTCATAGGCTTAGGTCTTTGACATTTGTTGGGAAACCACAAATAGCCTACCAATATGCTAGTTGAATTTACCACCATGGCAGAGCGTTTATGTCTGAGGAGGCCCTGTTTCACTCTCATCAAGGACTCCTAGGGAACTGCTGTGTTTGGCAGTGCTCAGGTCATACAATACTTTGTAACTTTATCCTTCTTCTTCCAGTTCTTTGATAAACAACTGTGTGTAGAATGTCATTCATTTCTTCCCTTTATTTGAAAATATGTCTTCCTACAGATTGAGGACATTTTCCCATCTTCTCCCATCTATTCCAGGATCAAATGTGATATTCTCTCTGGATACAGAACCTTAAATGTGATCTCATTGTATAGACTTTCCATAATTAATGGTGGACCATCATCCCGGAAGTCCATTCTACCCACTGGAGGAACTTCAAAATGTTTTTTGAAAGCATTCTATTAAGCTCATTTCCACTAATGTTTATGTCAAGCCCAGAATTTGAGTCAGCTAGGTACAACCACTTACCTTTAGAAACCTATTATTAACATCAGATAGACAAATAGGACTGCAAAAGAAAAAAAAAGTTCATTAACACTCACACAGTACCAAGAACCAAATATTTTATTTCTTGGTCCTATATAACAATAATAATCACAATGAAAATATAATTTACAATCCCAATGAAATATAATCCTAATGAACATACAACTGTTCGTTGCTGTACAATATGTCAAGCCCCACAGCCAATGTTTCTATGTGCATTTGGCATCTAGTTTAAAAATTTAAACACGGGGTAATATTCACAGCCACTGAAAATGTTCAAGTCATGTTCTTGATGCAATTGTGCTCATTTTATTGGGTTTGCTAGAAAGGCTTATTGATTTTAGCGATTTTTGTCCTGGTTCCCTGGTTTCTCTTTCTAGGCAAGCAATACAAGGAAAGAGGCGCTTCAAAATATACAAAACCTGTTCTTCATGTAGCTATAGCGTAAGGCATAGGAACAGATGGGTTTCTCCCACAGGACAGGTCATTGTACCATCGGAGGAAAATGAGTTGGCTGTTGCTGAGTTAAGAAGCAATGAAGATATTGCTATGCACATAATTAAAATGTGATATTTCAAGAGGAATGAATCCAAAGAGGAGAAAAGAAAAAATACAGATAATACATACTGTGATTGTGGCTTAGAATTAATATGTGCCTGGGTACAGATGAAGCAAAGCTAGCAAATGTCAGCCATGAGCAATAAGCCAAATGGCAATGTATTTAATGTTGCCTTCATCATTAGCCATTTTCCCTTTTGTATCGGTCATATTATTTGTTTTATTTATTTAATTATCTACCAATTGATTGATTAATGTTCATGCCAGTCTTGAGGCTTGAACTCAGGGCCTGGGCCTTGCCCCTTAGTTTTTTTCACTCAAGGCTAATGCTCTACTACTTGAGCCATTGTTCCACTACTGGCTCTTTTTGTGTATGTATGGTTAATTGGAGATAAAAAATCGCTCTGACTTTGCTGCCCTGGTTGGCTTTGAATCATGGTCTCAAATCTTAGCCTCCTACATAGCTAGGTTTACAGGTGTAAGCAATCAGGGCCCAGCTAGTATTATTTTGTTTTGCAAAGCTCATTTGAAAAACATAAGCTTTTCTAGCAGCCTGGATTTATGCTATGCAGAACAGCTTGATATACAGTATTCTTATGTCTAGTATTTTCCATGGTCAGTGTGTAATGAAAAAAGCCAAGTTAGAAGACATAGGCAGGTCATTCCTTGTCAATGTTGCAGTGAGGGCTCTTACAACTGTATCTGAATGACTAATTGGACTAGTTCAGAAAATAAACCCTTCTTGTCCATTAATCAGCTTATATGGGTATTCTTCCTGGTAGGCAGCACTTACCTAGATAAAAGAATGTGCCATAAGATTTTGAACAATGGACCCTGTCACCTTCCTGCATAGTGAGAAATAAACAGCAGATGCAGATGCCACTGTCATGGTGGGTAAGAAATCCTTTTCCTGAGAGCATGTCACTTTCGTATTTATAGCTCCTCTAAGGGCACAGATATATGCATACAGGCTTCCGGGTAAAAAGCTGAGAGATTCACTTGCAAATATGAGTGCCACAAAAGTGTGTGGCTATTTGGCAACAAGTGGATCAAACATCTGGATCTTTGACTCCGTTTTTCCATTTTCACCCAATATTTTCATATTGTGAAAAAGACTAATTTTAAAAAAGCAGCCAATCTGGTGTTTTGGCTTTCCTACTAGCCAATTTGTATCTGAGAATGGTTAGTCCAATTGATTGTTCTGCTTTTGATGGCCAAAATGAACAGATCAAGATTAAAATAGTTGGTGGGGTAGCTGTTCTGATCTGTTTCATTCAATATGGTGGGCTTATAATAAACTTGAACTCCTAAGGGTTGAACAAAGGCAAATCATTTCCAGTGTCTCAGAATTCAGCATTCAGGAGATAAATAACTGACTTCTCTCTATCTACTAGCTACAGATATGGCCACTCAAGGCAGGCAATTTGCTTAGCATGTTGGTGTTTATTCCTTACTAGAACTTAAAGTTTCTTTCCTTAGTGGGAGGTCAACACTATTCATACTACACATGGGTATTCCAGAGACTAGCTCATTTGTGAGGCTTCATATGAATATATGGTCCACACGAAGGACCAAAGAATGTCCAAAAAAGCAAGAGAAATGTTATTAAAATCCTGTTTTACTGTGTACTGCAGTGAAGTCTAAAATTTCCTAACTCTCAAGAGAAAGCTGTATTTGGGAGAAATATCAATGAAATAAATGAAGTACACTCCCTTTTAGAACATCAAAGGGCATGTAGTTGGGGCAAATAGAAAGTACAGATGTTATGACACAAATTTTGTAAAATATTACTTGAGTAATAATGCTAATATTAAATGGTAGAAAACCTAGCTGAATAATAAATTGATTTGGGTAATGTTTGTGTAATCAGACACAGTTTAAAAAAGAAAGGCCACTACAAGTCCAAATAAACCACTCTTTCCTAATATAGATTACCTAGATCCATGTATATGACCATATAGGCTTGTATCTAGAATTCCATATGACGAAGATTGCATAGCAGCCTTCAAAGATGGCACATTTTCTTCTGGCAAGGCATCTGATGCTATGGAAAGATTAAAAAAAGTAAAAGAAATACTAAGTCAAAGAATAAAATTGAGATAATATTTAAGGAAAATTATTTTTTTCCATGTATTTTTAAATTTTGCAGCTTTCAAAATAACCCAGCATACAGTACCCCTCAGATTGACTGACTCATCCCCATGTCCACACACTTTCTTTAAAAACAGAAAAATCATTTTTTAAAATGATCAAAACATAACATTTTGCTGGAACAGATGCCTTGCCTGCACTCCGTGCCACATTTTTGTAGTATTTAAAATGAACGTTTCAGTTTTAAACATGGAGTGACTAATCGCAGTTAGGGAGGAGAGGAAGGTCCTCCTGCTGGAGGCAAAGTCAGGTTCTTTCTCTGCCAGCTTTGTGGGATGCACTGGGGTTTCACACTTGGACCTAGAAAACACTTCTGATTGGGCCTTGCTTCTCAAGAGCTGTTGTTCAATAATAGATTGGCTCCAGTTCAAGGAGAACTGGGTACTTTTTAATATTTGAGGCTGATACACACTTTGTTCTCTTATTTTTGCATGTCTTATTTGAACACATGCTTATTTTTTAAAAGGTAACATCAGCTTTGTAACTTTTCAGAATGTATCCAAGTTGCAAAGATTTGTTCCAACATTAAATATTAACGGGAGTCTCTCTGCTTCCTAGGATCAGACTGATTCAGCAGGCACTGGTACCTGGCACCTGTAATCCTAGCTACTAAAGAGGCTGAGATCTGAGAATCCTGGTTCAAAACTAACCCAGGCAGAAAGTCCATGAGAACTCTTATTTCCAATTAACCACTAGAAAATCGGAAGTGGAACTTGGATTCAAGTGGTACAGTGCTAGCCTTGAGTTAAAAGCTCAGGAACAGTGCCCAGGCTGTGAGTACAAACCCCATGACAGTTAAAAAAAATTCTCCATCCAGAAAAAGACAATATACCTGATGTTATTCTTCTTGACACCATTCTGTACAGAAGTCTCCTTAATCATGGATGTGTTAACATTTGGTGAAATTTAAGATCAACGGGGTCTTTCTAAATCTGTCTGAGTCTGCAAGACTGACTGTGATCTTCTCCGTTTGTCATCAGGACTAGAGTTCAATGGCTTTGGTTTGTATCATGCCACTGCTTGTGATATTGCAATTGGTTTCTATGCACGCGTCAGTGGCTGTCCTCTACCTCCCTCATTTCCAGCTCAATGTAAAGCCCGAGAAAACCTTTGTCATTCAAACATTCTAGGATCATAGAAATATCTTAGCAATAGTAATCCTTCATAGTAATAACAATAAATATTCAGTGTCATGCTATAGGTGGTGGGGCAAAAATGCTTATTTTATTAATAAAAAGTGAATCATCTCCATTCATACAATGAGACCCAAGGAGGATATTCTTAGAAGACTATCACAAAGGCTCAATAGCTATGTGTATATGATCATATAAAATGATGTTTATCAGAATGAACTCTAAGAAATGAAAACAAGGGTTTTTTTTTTGCTGTTTTGCTTTTTGTTTTTTTCTTTCTCCTTTGTCACTGTTTTTATTTTCTGTACCTTAAGTCTCATATGTAAGTTTATATGTTTGGGGGAGGTGAGAGAGATCACAGAAATGGTGGGACAAGGTAAACAAATGCAGCAGTCATGCTCACTAGACACTATGTTGAAAATGAACTGTATAACTTGTGGGGAAGGTGGGATGGGAGGGAAAACCTAGAAGAAAAGGAGGGCTGAGGTGACACTCTCCAAAAGGAAATGTACTCATTACTTGACTTACCTTACCTACCACCCCTCTGTATATCCCCTTTATAATAACAATTTTTTAAAATGTTGCTCATCTCTAGTCTCAGCACCTATACATGTTAATTGTTGGCAAAAATTGAGCACCCGTGAATTTACTCCAGTTCTACAACTTCTAAACTTTAATAGAAAACATGGGCTCATGGAGAGAAGCTAAGAGAAACTAAGTCCACTCCAATCTTTTTCCATGGGAACCAGACGGAATCAAAGATCTGTAATGATATGCCAATTCTTCAGAATTTTGTAATAATCTTGAATGTAATTTACTAGCAAGGTAAAATGATACAAATGTAGATAGGACCAGGATGTCATTTTATGAACAATCATGTTTCAATTTATGGCAAAATACAGATACTTCACCTTCCTTTGTAAAGTATTGGGCTAACATCATATCTACAGTGTGTTTCTCAGAGTTTGAGACACATATTACATACCGTGGAGTTTTCCAGAGATGAGTCATAACTCACACCCTCAGAGAAACACACTGAATGTGTAAGAAGGGAGACGGTCAGGTATAGAAGCTGACAGGGCCTGGGGCAATGCGTTCATTCTTGCTTGTTTAGGTCATTGTATTTGTCATTAGTTTGGAAAGTACCATTTAGATGGATTTCTGAATTTCATAAGATACTCTGTGTCTCTCCATAAATGAGGAAAAAAAGATTTGTTTAGAAGATAGAATGTGGAAATGAAAAAACAAAACATTAATCTAAGCAGGAACTTCTTGATCCTATTGTTCCCCATGCAATTCCAAACTACAAGACAACCAATGCATTTTCAGAAAGTATTTGCAATTTATTTTAATTTCTCTTCATACTAGAAAAGATTTAAGAAACTTGCACATGTGTTCTGTGTAAGAGGAAGTCGTAAGGATTATAAAGCATGCCTGTTTGGCATCTAATTGTTTACAATGCTACTGAGAGCCAACAAGAAAAGGAATTGTTATATTAGGAGAACGAAAAGTTCTTGGCTGAGTCACAAAATAGGTGACATATCTGAAACCATCTCAGATACTCCAAGTTTTAATATATTATAGATTTGAGATGAGTCTTTATATTTTCTATCATTTTTACATAGGTTCTGTTTTAAAAAAATAAAAAAAAACAAGGGAACGCTCTAATCTTGAGAATAGAAAATGTGGTTCCAAATGCCTTAGTCTAGAAATCTTTACAACGTCTAGAGAAACAATGACATGATTGTAATATGTTGAGCATATGTGATATGAGCATACAAATGTTGGACATAGCCAGTAAATTCTCTAAGAAAAGATTCATTAGAAGAGTTGAAGGGAAAAAAGTTAAATATTTCAAAAATTGTCCCAGGGCAAGGAAAGCCTACAATTGTGAGGCTGTGATCTGACAATATCATGGATGAAAAGAGTAGAACAAACAAGGCTGGAAGATCTTTAAAACCTCGTGAAGGAAGCGTCACCTGGGCCAGGGGCTTTGATCAAGGTAGATGACAGCTTATTATCAAATTTAGAAAGTTCAATTTGGTGGTAATGTGGGATAAAAAATGAAAGTGTAGAATTGGAGAATCTAGTCCAAAAGCTGGTATAATGTTACAGTTAAGAAGTGATGCAAACCTTAAAAATTATTTTATTTTTCAGTCATACAAAGACATTTCATCATTGCCTTATTAATGGCTTGGCATTACCAGTCCCTCATTGAATTTGAGTGACAGCAGTTTCTGGAAACCAAACCACTTCAAAGAATGGCATTTCTTTAATTCTTGTGGTGTTCTAAAAAGCACCACAAAGTATCTCACTACAGATACTTTTAGCCATTAGCATCATCAAAGAAGTGAGCCTTTGGCCTGTCCTGTAAGATGTAAGCTCTGTATTACAAGAAGATCAGCATTTCTCAAAGGGTATTAAGTGAAACAGTGATTCCCTTGAGATTTCAGAGGGAGTTGGGGGTGTAGAGGGAAGGAGTTCATGTTTATATCTGGGAAACAGACAATGAAGTTGAACAAATTCTTTATTGTAAGATTCCCTTGAACATGTACTATTGTAGCATCCTGATCATCATGGTAACTCAGCACGGTAGGGTACCACGTTGTTTCTCAGGATGTGACCTTTCCAGTCATATTTCACCATTGTCTTCTGCTTTCATATGGCACCTTCTAGGACTGAACCCCCATTAAGAAATCCTTATGTATATAAATAAAAGAATACCCCATCATCTCGTTTACCACAGGTGAAATACATTAGAGAGATACAGGCACGTACGATTCCATCAGGATAAAACGATTTCGTAACTGCAAGGAGTTCAAGTTATTCATCCCTTGCTAATTGCCTTTGGCTTTAAGGCTTGTCAGAATTCTTCTGCTCATTAAATTCACCATCTCTCCTTGTGAGGGAGCGTTGGGGACGATTGCACTGGAGAGGTTCACCCACACACAGCCCCCAAATCAGGCTGTTCATCATTTGAATGTTTTTCTTCAAGCACACAAAGAAACTATTTTCTCTTGGTTAGGGGCTTCCCCTGACCTTCCACCCACCCCTGTTAGGTAGAGTCATCCCCAAAGAGATGTGTCATTCTTGGAACAGAACATCCCTTGGCAAAAGCGCACTGAGTAATCATTCAGCTAGAAGCATAAATCTACCCTGAGGGTCGGAAAAACCCATGGTGAAAGGAAATAATGGGGAGAGAAGAATTGCATTCCAGGGTATTAAAATAGACACAGGCACTGAAGTGGAGGTGCTGCAGTGAAACAAAGGGGAAATCTCCAATATCCCAGCACTGAACTCTGGGTGATAACCTCTCCACTGAGGTGCGATGAACTCTTTCCACATTGAGATTATGCCTCCCCTTTCCTCAGAGACCAGGTAGTGGTGGTTGATCAACCCTGAGCCATTTCCCATTGGCTTTGTGGTGGTGATGGCAAACACAAACTTCTTTCCTTCCTTCTCCTTTCTCCATCCCTCTGTGGCTATAACACTGATTCTGCAAAAGATATTAAACAAGAACAGTAGTGGAACGCAGGATCCTCTGATGAGTCAGGACAGCCTACCTACAGCCAGACAGGCCTGGGGCAGGGAGCAGAGCTGGCATCCGCCCTGCTCTGTAGGTTGGAACCGGAGCTAAGAGCTGTCCTTGCCGCAGAAGCTGGGTGGGCTAGGCATGGGTCCAACAGGGATCAACATGTTCTTGTCACGATTTAGGCAGCCTCCTGGCATCAGGGGGGAACCAAACTGGAGCCTCCCCACAGGTGGGCAGAGAATTGCTCAGAAAATCACACTGACTGGGGGCTTGATCATCAAAAAGCCAGGAAATGGGAAGGGGTAAGAACATGAGTTTCTGATTTCATTTCCACTCCTAACTGTGTGATTGTGGACAAGTACTCAAACTTTCTGAGCCTTGGATTAAGGTGATGTTATCAGCCTTTTTTTAAAAAAAAGAATGAAATGAAACAAAAGTAAAAATCCATTATTTAACATTATTTAACACTTATTTAATATTATTTAACACTTGCTATATGTTAAGTACAGTGTAATTTTTTTTAAGTCCCATGGAATTTTTGTCATTATTTTGTCTCCATTTCACCTATGAGGAAATTAATACTCAGGTCACTAAGGAGAAATGATAAATCCAGATATGACTTCAAGGGCCAAGATTTTAGCTAAATGAGAACTCTTTCAAAAAGATAACATTTGGAAGCCAGGAGCCAGTGGCTCATGCCTGTAATCCTAGCTAATTAGAAGTCTGAGAACTGAGGATCCCAATTCAAAGCCAGCCCAGTCAGAAAAGACTATGAGCCTCTTACCTCAAAAAAAAGCTGGAAGTACAGCTGTGGCTCAAGCATTAGCCTTGAGTGAAAAAGCTAAGGGACAGCACCCAGGCACTGGGTTCAACCTCTAGCACTGGCAAAAGTATGGATGGGTAGACAGATATACAGACAGGCAGACTGACAGATAGATGGCTCTTGCCACTGCTGCTGTTCCTCTTCATGGCAGAATGGTGTGCTTAGCTCAGGTTCTTAGTGGATAGTTTCAACCATTAGCATAGAGGACAAGGCAAGGTCAAGAATGTAATCTTTCCAATGGAAAACCCCAACTAAGGAACTTCCCACACTGCCAAAAAGCTCAGTCATGTTGACTGCAGCCCACAGAGCATAGTCTTCCATCAAACCATCCACTGGAAGTTATCTGATTTCAAAATGACAATGGTGATGTCCAGATCTCAGATGGACAGTGACCCTGCCCCAGCATCCAGCACAAGCCAGGCCATCAAGAAAGTCTATGACAGTGCAGAACATCACAAAATCCAAGACCAACCACTGCAGCACTGTGAGCGGCTGAGGAGAGTGGACAGGAACAAAGTCAAGAGCCAATGAAGGGCATGGATGCAAATGGGCTTCAGTGGATTAGACCCACTGATTGGAGGTTAAAATACTTCCCAGGTTGTTGCGTTGTTCCTGTTGCCCATTGTGGCATAGCACATGGAGTCTAGTGCAAAGTGATGGAGCATCACCTAGACACAGCAAAGCAGTACAGGGGAAGGTGGTGTTTTGCTGTTCTGGGTTGTTATAATCTAGTGCAAGACAATGAAAAAACCACTGAATCATAACTTCTCTTCCTTTCTGAGCCATTAATAAGCTTGTACGGCCTTGGATAAATCACTTAGCCCTTTCTGGCTGCTCTTTCCTGCAACGCAAAATGAGGGGGTTGGAAAAGATGATCTTGAAGGTCAATTCTGAGACATCCCACAGCTTGGTCTTACTCATGAGATCTCTAACAATTTATACATTCTGCCAAGATTTAGAGGTTCCTTATACAGACTTTCCCCAAGTTTAGAATGCCAGATAATGTTCCTGGAAGAAACAAGTAAAAGGGGGGGAACCATAAATAGATTTTAGTACCAATTCAACATGGAGAATTAAATTAAATGGAAGGTTAGCTTACTGCAATCCAATCCTGGTCATAATTCTTTGTTAAATAAAAGGGTGTTCCTCGCCAGAATCCTGGGAGGTCTGGGTAGCTGCAGTGCAGCTCCAGAAAGCTCCCTTTGTTCTATGCTGGGACAACTGCCGTACCTGAAGGATAGGCAACCCACTCGCTCAGGATTGCTGGACCTGTCGAGCACACCAACCCATGTCTCAGAAGCTGCTGACATCTGGAGACACTTTTAAATGGTTCTATTACTATGAGAAGTGTGAACTGACACAAAGTTCTCAACTCCATTACTAAATTGTTCATTTATAATAAACGCAGTATAGGTTTTCTTTTTTGGGGGGGGGGGTCAGGTTGTGGGGCCTGAACTCTGGGCCTGGGTGCTGTCCCTCAGCTCTTCAGCTCAAGGCTAGCGCTCTACCACTTGAGCCACAGAGCCACTTCCAGCTTTTTTCTTTTTGCTTATGTGGTGCTGAGGAATCGAACCCAGGGCCTCATCCATACAAGGCAAGTGCTCTACCACGAGCCACCTTCCCAGCCCCAGTATAGGTTTTCAAAACATACTACTCAAGGAGGCATGCTAACAACCAGGAGATTTCTTGCCCTATGCCTCTTTATTTGCTCTAGTCTTTCCCAAGGTGACTCTTTGGACTCTCACTATTATTTCTTTTATTAGTATTCTCATTATTTATTATTATTCTCATTTATTATTCAGTACTATTTACTCATCTTATTTCTTAAATAATTCTATACTTCTGAATTTTGATTTATCAGTGTTAGGTATTACCTAATAACTTACTATTACTATTACCATTTTGTCTGTGTGTTTTCTTCCATATTCATCATATATTATTATCTTGAGACAGAAGAAATATTCCTGGTCAGTATTCTTATGCCTATGAAAATATTATTGACAGTGTAGCATGCTTTTGTACATTGCTTATGTTTCCTTCCTTTCATTTTTTTTTTTTACTGGAGTTAACACTTGCTTCTAATCCCTTAGTTCTGTATGTATGCTTTTGTTAATTATTTAAGCATATTCTAAAAGCTTATCAGATAAATTTCTTATCAGCTAACTCACTCCAGCAATCTTCTATTCCTCAAGGTTTGGTATTCAGATCCCACCAGGCCTACCTTGTAACTGTCTATCCTTAAACTTCCCTCTTTCCATCAATTGTGTCATCCTTTTGTTTGTTAGCTTTTTGGGGGTTCCCTTTTCCATGGGTCTTGGGACTTCTTTAATGACAGATTTCTTTGTTCTGGAGCACTAGTTCACTTAGTCATTATATCAGATTTCAAAATATACAAGCAGAAGCCACAGTGATAACATACCACAACAGGCCTGTCTTTTGAGTCATTGTCTCATTCTGGACTGGCTTGGCCTGAGGGATGATTATCATCCTGGAATTCCCTTTACCATGGCTTCTGTTCCAACTTGACCCTCTACAGTATCACCTCGTCTGGTGGTTAATATCTGCAAGCTAAATTTCCTGAAATGAAGTGGAGGGAAGGCAAAATATTTGAGACCTTGTATGTTTAATAAGTTGTTGTTAAGTCAGCTAGGTGTAGAGTTACAGTAGGAAATCATTTTATTTGTAAACTTTCGAAGCATTGCTCGAACTTTGCCTTGCTCTCAATCTGATAGAGGAAAGTTAGATTTCATTATGGTTCTTGACCTGTTTGGTCTGTGCTCTTCTATCTCTATGAAGGGTGTGTGTGCTTGTGTGTATGTGTACATGAACAAATGTTTGTGTATATGTGCACATGTATGTGTGTGCATACTAGTGTGTGCATGTGTATGGATGTGCATGTGTGTATGTGTGTATACCAGTTGTGTGGCTTGAACTCAGGACCTGGATACTGTCCCTGAACTTTCAGCTCATGGCTAATGCTCTACCACTTGAACCACTGCACCACTTCTGTCTTGCTGGTGATTAATTGGCAATAAGAGTCTTACAGACTTTCCTGTGCTTTTTGGCTTTGAATTGCGATCTTCAGATCTCAGCCTTCTGAGTAGCTAGGATTACAGGTGTAAGCCACTGAAATTTTAAACTGCTTCATCATAGTAGGCATTTTGAAATCTCACAGTGATACCTCATGGTATGAGTCTTTTTCTTTCCTTGTGTTCAATATTTTCTAGTCATACAATTTAGAGACTCATGCCATTTAATTCTGGGGAAAATTCAATATTTTCTTCAATCATTTTTATGTGTTGTCTTTTTCTAGAGATAAAACAAGCTTTAGAAAGAATAAAAGGGGCAGATAAAAGCCAAGCAATGAAGATATTCTTTACAATATAGATATTGTCAATAGCCTACAAGTACAATGAACAGTTAGCTATAAAAAATAAGAAAATTCCAGTGAAATTATGGACTGTTATGATATTTAAAATGAAATGTCAGTGCCCAAAATGCTTAGACATAATAAGAGTAAAAAGAGTAGTATAAAATATGGCAAAATATAAACTGCCATAAAATATACAACACTGCCTAAGTTACCAAAGTGTTAAGCAAACTTGTGTCTTAATTGGTAGAATTATGAGAATATATAAATATATAATTTGTATAAATTCTCTCTATATATAATTGTATATACCAACTTTTATATTATATATTCATATTTATATATTCATATATTCATGTATATATTCATATGTATACCTCCATTTATGTAAAAACATTTCTAGAATAAGAAACATATATACTTGGACAAATACTGACCATTGATCATCTTTATGACCAGAACTCTTTTGTCTGTTTTTTAAAAAAATTATTGACAAGGTGATGTACAGAGGTGTTACAGTTACATAAGTAAAGTAGTGAGTAGATTTCTTGTTGAACTTAACTCCCCCCGCCAGCATTGTTTTATTGATGGTGCTGTGATTTGCAGTGTTGGAGAAAGTAGAGAGTTTGTCCTTCTAATTATCTGCCCCAGTTCTCCAGCCTTCCTTCTCCTAACCACTACGTCTTTCCTCTGACCCCTCTATCTGTACTTTATCAGCCACCCAGGAATGGTGCCAGGCATTGTCCTTTACAATCAGACTCTCAAATTTACCCTTCCTTCTTATTTTCAATGTTTCATTTCCACTTCTACATTCCTTGTCATTAGAGGCCAAACTGTATCTCCCTTTCTAAAGCACCCACGATCCTGTAATACATCCACTCAAATTAATCACTCTACCACCATTCTGCTTACCTGGGTTAGAAATCTTGACTCTTAATTTTGTTCCTTCTTTCCCTGTCGTTTACCATTCCTATAGCAGTCAATCCCTACATCTTGCCAACTTTAACTTCATAAAGCATCCTTTTTTATCTGGTTATAATATTTTCTTTTTCTGTCATTGAGGACAGATAATCCCTGATCCTAGCAGGAAAATTCAACATTCAACTTTCTCAGGAACAAATAAGCCTTCAGTCCAAGATGGGCCTTCACATTCAATCTGGATTTGTCCTTGATTGAATGAACAATTCATGGAAATTATTCATGCCTAAGAAGGTTAACTGTGGTCTACGTCAGAATAGTGAGAACAGAAGACTACATTTTTTGTCCCTCTCAAGTTGCTAGATACTAGTAGATCACTGTCCTTCCAAATTAATCAAGGTCACCTTGCTCTCCTGATTTCTTATATTTTCTGAATTTAGCTTTCATTGTTGTTTCTAATTTTTATATCTACGTCAATCAGTGATGGGCATCCTATATCCTGATTCTTGATCATTGCCCTCTTCTTTGTCTTTATACTCTACCATTGTCCTGTATTGCATTACAAAAGTTGTGTAGATAGATAGATAGATGATAGATAGATAGATAGATAGATGATAGATAGATAGATAGATAGATAGATAGATAGATAGATAGATAGATAGATAGATAGATAGATAGATAGATTAAACTTTTTTGTACAATCACTGTCTGGGCCGTTATTTGATACCTTAATATATAACAGATCTTGCTTTACTGGGTATGACAGCATTTACAGGAGCGGGACACCAAGAGACTTCCAGGATGTCTCATTTAGGAAAGACCAGATTTTTTTCCTCCATCTTTCTTTTTCTATTGAAATCTTAGAGTAGAAACCCTATCAATGGTATAAAGAACTCCCTACTAGAGCAGAATACATCCTTCTTAAAAGAGTCTCTGAAGTATTTGAAGATCTTGCTAAATGGAAAATTGTCAGCTTAGCCAGCTCAATTACAGATCAACAATTACTGTTATATTTTTAATATTTTGCTTCTTTTCCAAGTGCCTGCAGCTGGAAAGGACCTTTTAGGAAAATCAACTGGATTACTTCTCCTGGTGACAGAACCTGTACCAGCTCTTAAAATAATCTGGTGGGAAGGGAATGACTTATGAACTTCCATGTTCCCACAAATCCCTGATCAATCCACTCATCAGAATGAAGAATTCATGCTGGGCACCAGGGGCTCACACCTACAATCTTCATTAATCACTATGGAGGCTGAGTTCTGAGGATCACAATTTGATGCCAACCCTGAGCGTAAGAGCTAAGGGGCAGCACCTACACCTTGAATTGAAGCCCTAGTACACACACACACACACACACACACACACACACACACACACACACACACACACACACACACACACACACACACACACACGAGAAGAATTTACAAAGAAAATGGTGGAGAACCGATCCCTGAATTGTTCTTCAAACAGGGCCATAACAGAAGATCAAAGTGTGCTGCAAAGGAGTTTTCATGCTTCAGAAGAATATCACTTCTCTCCTGTGTGGGTGAGTCGCTGCCAGTCTTCAGAGGATTTGTTGAGTGGTGGGACTAGAGTAGGTTGTTGCTTCCTACTCTGCCCCAAGAATAGAGCCATATGGAGAGCAAGCTTGAGCATGTTCCTGGAATGTGGGCCCATCTTGGGTTGGAGGCTTATTTATGCCTGACAAGGTTGGATATGGCAGGACAGCAAGAAGAGAGGACTACTTTGGGGAAGTAATTAGTCTCTCATTCAGGACAAGACAAGGGTAAATCCTTTCCTGTGGGTCACACAGAAGAGAGAAGGTCTAAAGAGATTTCAGCCCAATATACGAGGATTCTTGGAAGTTAAGGAATCCACCCAAAGAAACTGGGCATGTAAAAGACTACCTGAAAACAAGAATCAGACAAAGGAAGGGATGGTTCATGATAGTATCAGTCACCAGCCAAATCAAAATGTGGAGAGAAAGAAAGAAGCTAAACATACCTTTCTACAAATAGGCCCTGCCAAGGCTCTAAGGAAGAGTCTGTCCTTAGAATGAAAATGGAAATTACAATTATTGTCTAACTGCAGACATGCTAATTTCTCAATTGATGGAGTTGTAATTTGCAATGATTTTAGAGCTGCCTGGCACCTGAGATTGACAGGAAATGTCTCATCTTGCTGGCAGAACTAACAACCCCCTGGCCTCTTACGCACTGAAAAGAATAAGAGAAACAAAAATGTAGTTGTGTGAAGAATACATTTTTTATTGCATCGTGGTCATGCATTTTCACATATTGGTTTTTATTGTGATTATGGTGTTTACTGGATGGAACATAGATATACTTTCGTTTGTTTGTTGTTTTTTAATAGAGAACTATGTGGTTTGAAATCCATAAACCTGGCTTTGGAAGCCAGCTTTTCACCTATCTCACAGGGTGGCACTGAGGGAATTAACTTCTCTGAGCCTCTGTGTCCTCCTCGGTTGAACAAAGAAAACAGCTTGAGGGTTGGTGGGAGAAGGGAATAAACATCCAATGTGGTAAGTGCAATAAGGAAGTGCAAAAATGACCACAACGTGATTGGGGGTGGGGGGTTTGGGGGGAGACACACGGACACATTCCTACCCTGGCAATGCTGAAGGGAACTTAGAGAAGGAATGAAGGTGTTTACATTTGGAGATGATGTTCTGTAATTTTGAAGGAGCTCTATCTTGTTCTCAGGGGAGCTACTTTTTTTACATGCTACTTTTACATGTATGAAGGAGTGGGCTCTGGCTCACAGTCACATAAAGACACATGTACACAAAATCACACTCATTATCAGCCACACTAATACTCCTTAGCCACAATGACACACATCTCTGAAGTAGGTATTCCTCCCCCCAAAAAATAGAAAATTCCTTTCTAAACATATGTCTTGCAATAATGACTACATCTTGAGTTGTGACTAAAATAGACTGACCTTGTGCTTTTTTTAGGGTCCCCAAAATGTAGATTCAGCACATTCCAAACCACAAATGGCTTCTTCCAGGCTGTTAAAAAAAAAAAAGAACGAAAGAAAAAAAAAAGCTTTGGGAAAAAGCGACTCTGACAGTTTGGAGAAGGATGATGCTACAAATTCTTTCCATTTTACCATTTTCTTCAACATTTAAGAACCTGAGTAGTGGTTGGGAGGCCATGAAAATGACCAATACAGATTCTCCAGCCCTCAAGCAATGAGGCCTTAGAAAGAGCACCCAGGGGTAAGAGGGAGGCAGGGAACAAGCAGCCCTGAGAGTTCTTAAAGGGTCAGGCAATCATGACTTCAGGCAATCTCAACTTCAAGTTTTATAATTATATGGTGCTCTGGCTCCAACTCCTCATCTTAAACTGTCCAAGAGTCCATGGTGGATGATGGCATCCTTGGCACCCTGCCTTCCTCTTACAGGCTTCCCTGGTCCAGCTCTGGGGGATGGGAATGGGAATGGCTGGGGGTGGAGGGCAGATGCTATGCTTTCTCTGAGCTGACTGGATATTCCAGGAACCTGTTCCATGTTTCTTTCCTGACCATCTCCACACACCTTTGATCAGAGTGTCACAGGAAACACAAACCACAATGTCTATGCTTCACCAATTCCTTACAGAGGTTTGCAGTCATTTCCTTCTATTTATATTCACCCAACTTCTCCTTCAAATTGTATTCTCCATCTGTGTTGAAGCCTTGGGAATTTCTTTCTCCAGTCCCACAGAACCCTCTCCTTATGCCTTTAGCCTTTACATCGTTCCTTTTTCTGGAACTTGGACCTTGTGTTTGTTATTTGACATTTCTTCCTATGAAATTTCATCAGCTAGCAATCAGAGTTTGTTTCTATTTCTTTCCACATCATCCCAAAGGTTTTGGTTGGTCTTCTCTCTGTGGGGACATAATTTTTCTTTTTATTACTTCCTTCACCTTGCTACCAATAGCCTTTATTTGGCAAAAATATTCAGACGAGCCATTTTAATATGTCCCCATTCCTCCTAGCAGTGGTTTCCCATCTTTCTCTCTATATTTAGAACAAGTCAACAGAGAATTAACCTTCTCCAAAGGCACCAGCATGCCCTATATATCCATCAGCACATGGAAAGTCTCCGCCCTAAATGTGGCCTCCAGCTCCAACTACCAGTCTTCCAGGGAATAAAATGTAAAGGGCTAAGGAAGATGCCATTTTTAGCAGTTTCATCAAAATCTGTATTTCTCCTCCCCTTGACTGTTTTGGTTATTGCCATTTTCTAGTAATTCAGAATTCACAAGAAGTCCTAATTTGCATTAAAGTCTCTCTCTCTCTCACTCTCTCTCTCTCTCTCTCTCTCTCTCTCTCTCTCTCTCTCTCTCTCTCTCTCTCTCTCTCTCTCTCTCTCTCTCTCACACACACACACACACACACACACACACACACACACACACTTATTTATTTGTTTTTTGATTCAGTAATGCCCCAACACTTGTAGCCTCTGTTCATCTCGAACCTCTTAGCAGTGTTCCAAATAGCTAGATGCTGGTCTTCACTTCCTTTATATCATGCCTTCCTCTCAATCTCTCTTTTTTCTCCTATTCACTCTTTCCTAATGTCTTAGCTGTTTCTTCTTCTCCACCTGACTTGAATAAGTGTTCCTAAGCATTATTTTCTATCCACAATTTCTTTGATGATGCCATCTGAGGTCATAAGTATAAGTACTGCCTCAATGTTAATGTCTTTCACATTAATATTTGGACTTGTATATTTCATTAATTTGTTTCCCATACTTGTAGGTCTATTGAGCCTTGCAAATTTACTTGTACATTAAATGAACCTACTTATGTCTCCTTTACCAATTCCCCAATCTGCTTTATGCTTGCTTTTCTATCCTTCAGTAAATGTACTACCATTTGGTAGTAGTTGACTAGCCACAGTTCAAGCAAGCTTCTCTGATTCTTGTGTTTGCTTTGCTTTTACACTGAGTCTATCAGGACATCTCCTAAAAACCTGTCTTCAAAATATAATCCCAGCTGGATATTGCAATTCATGCCAATGATCCTAACTGCTCTGAAAGCTGAGTTCAAGGCTAGTCATGGCAAAAAAAAAAGTTTTCAAGATCTTCATTTCAATCAATGAAAAGCTGGGAGCTGTAGTGCATGCCTCTCATCTCAGTAAGACAGGAAAGTTTAAAAAGAGGACTATAGTCTGGCTGACCCTAGGGGCAAAAACCAAGACTGTACTCAAAATTCTTTCTGTTGAGGATAGTTGAATATCAGTTCACTTATTCAATCATTTATATATTAACAAGAATTCACTGAATACTTACTAATCATCACTGTGCTAGACATTGAAGATACCGATTTCGTGAAAAGTAAACCAACTCATTCCCCAAATTGGAGAGGCACGTAGGAGCTACTAAGAATAACACCTCATCAAAGGAGAAACACAGAAGCAGAAATCAGGGCCAACATTGGACAACCTATATATAACTGGTGAATTGATAAAGCCTAGTGTAGATAAAGCAGAGAATTTATCCACAATCGTTGGGACGCACTCACATTCTTGTAATTTCTTTCTGGAATCTCAACTAGGTTTCTATAGTAGAGAGCAGAAGAAAAACCTCCTTGACCATCCTGCCCCAAAGGGGGATATACTGACATTTTAAAACACATTAGCGCATGTTGCTGCTCTGAGCAAAGCCTACCCTCAAGAGAAACTATTTTATCAGTGACTAACAGATCAGGGAGTTATAAGAGCTCAGCTGAACTAGGTAAAGGAACTTTCTAACTCCATCTCCTTCTAGCATTCCAAACAGAGGAAAGAAAATACAAAGGAGACAATCTACTTCCCACATTGCCAATTGATATCAACCTGGATGTAGAGAATCAAAGTCCAAAATTACTTATGAAGTTCACAGTTCAGGGACACAGCCTTGTAAAAGACTGAAAACTAATGATCAACACTATATACTATATTTTAGAATTCCAATAATCCATAATTCTTTCAAATAAGTAAAAATGGAATAGCTCCTAGCTATTTAGAAGGCTGAAATCTGAGGATAGTAGTTCAAAGTCAACCCAGGCAGAAGAGTCCCCATGAGTCTTCTTAACTCCAATTAATCATAAAACTCCAAAAATGGCACTGTGACTTAAAGTCATGGAGCACTAGCTTTGAGCAAATGAGCTCAGAGACAGTGCCTAAGCACTGAGTTCAAGAAAAAAAAAATAAGCAAAAATGTCCATATAAACAGCAAGCATCTTAACATCACACTACAAAACACTTTGCTTAGTAAATCATGTCTAGCTATCAAAAAAATTACAAAGCACACCTTAAAGGCAAGAAGAACGTAAAAAACTGAGAAAAATATCAGAAATAGACAAAGATATGGCAGGAATATTAGAATTACCATACTGGGAAATTTTTTGAATTATGGTTAATTTCCAAGGGATCTAATAGAAAACAAAAAATATCATGTCAGAACAGATGGAAAATGTAATCAAAAAGATACAAAGTCTGAAAAAATAAGAGATGAAATGACAGAGATTAAGAAATACATTAACAGAAATAAAAAGTACCTTTAATGAATTCAATAATAGTCTGGCCATTGATGAAGAAAAACTCTACAACTTTGAACTAAACTAATAGATTTTTTCAAGGGAAAAACAGAGACAAAATACAGAATACAAAAATACAAAATACAGAAAAGAAAATGGAATAGAATGGCCAAGAACTGTCTACAACTTTGGGAGAAGAGATATAACCTACAAGTCATGGAAATATCAGAAGGACAGGAACAAAAAAGGAGGAGAATAGATGTATGCAGTGATATAAAGCAGCTGACTGAGAATTTCCCCCACATTCCTAACAGACACCACAATACAGACCCAAGAAATCAAGAAAACAAAATAATAAATCTCTAAAAACAGGCACCAATGGTTCAAGCCTGTAATCTTAGCTACTCAGGAGGCTCACATCTGAGCATCAAGGTTAAAGCCAGCCCAGGCAGGAAAGTTCATGAGACTCTTAACTCCAATTAACCCCCCAAAACTTGAAGTGGAGCTGTGGTTCATGAGATAGAACACCAGACGTGCAAAATACCTAAGTTAGAGCACAAGTCCTTGAGTTAAAGGACCAATAATGGCATCTAAACCAAACACCTGTATCTGCATATATCATTTAAAGTTTCTGAAAATTAAAAACAAAGAAAGAGGTTTTGAAAAACAAAACAAAACAAAACACCATGCCGGGCACCAGTGGCTCAAGCCTGTAATCCTAGCTACTCAGGAGGCTGAGATCTGAGGATTGCGGTTCAAAGCCAGCCCTGGCAGGAAAGTCCATGAAGCTCTTATCTCCAATAAATCACCAGAAAACCAGAAGTGGTGCTGTAGCTCAAGTGGAAGAGTGCTAGCCTTGAGCTGAAGAGCTGAGGGACAGCGCTCAGGCCCAGAGTTCAAGCCCCACAACTGACAAAAAGAAAAAGGAAAAAAAGGGGAAAAAACCAAACACCTTATCTTTTAATGAAGAACTTGCAAACAAGCAATTGGTAGAGAGATATATTTAAAGTACTGACCACAAAATCACCACTAACTTAGAATTCTATACTCTTATTCTATACTGTCTTTTTTGAAGTGAAGGAGAAGTAAAGACTTTTGCAATAAAAATGAGAAGATTTTGCTTCCAGAGAGTATGAATGAAAAAAATATGTGAAAAATAAGTTCTCAAAAAAAATCATGTGTCAGAAGTCATGTCTATATCAATAAAAAAAAGTAAAATAAGCAACACGCGAGAATGATGACAAACGAAGTTTTGTGTTGTGATAGATTCATCTAGATAACAGTTTGTTCAAAATAATAGTAGTCAAAAAGAAACTTATAGACCAATATCTAAAATACTCCACCAAAATATTTCCAAGAAGAATCTAACAACATATAAAAAGAATTATACCACACAACCAAGCAGGATCCATTCTCCATATGGAATCTCATTGCAAATAAATCCATACAATCTTTCACATCAACAGGCTAAAGGAAAAGCATATTGTCACAACAGAAAAAACACTTTGCAAAAATCAGGCAACCATTCATGACCACTAAGTAACTGGCTAGACAGAAATGTCCTCCACTTCACGAAGAGACCCCCCAAAAATCTTTCAACTAACATAATAATGAGGAACTAGGAAAACAAATGTGTTCAGTAGCTCTAGTTGTATTTTTATTGTTTTATTTTAGTAAGACCATTTTTTATTAAGACACTGTGGTAAATGGGAGACTTCCTTGTGACATTTCCACATGTGCATAATATGTGTGTGCATATATATATATATATGTATATACATTAAATAGACAAATATGTCAACCATATACATCCTCATTTATCCTTACTCCTCCCATTATAGATGCCCCTTACAACAGAGTTTGCTTTCTCTTCCTAATATGCATTTTAATTTTCTAGTGTGTATTAACTATATCAAAGAATTTTACCATGATATTTTAAGTATGCATGTATTATATATCAAAATAACCCTCTCAGTCAGGCACCAGTGGCTCACACTTGTAATCCTAGCTACTCAGGAGGCTGAGATCTGAGAATCATGAGTCAAATTCAGTCAAGACAGGAAAGTCCTTGAGACTCTTAACTCCAGTTAATCATAGAAAAAGCCAGAAGTGGCACTGCGGCTCAAGTGGTAGAGTGCTAACCTTGAGCATAAAGGAGCCCAGGGACAGCACCCGGGCCCTGAGTTCAAGCTCCAGGGCAGGAAAAATAAGTAAATAATTAAATAAAGAATCTTCTGTTTCCCCATCTTCTTCCCTCTTAGTGATCTCTTCATTAAGTGTTCATATGCATGTGTGTGTGCAAAAATTTTGAACGTAGGGCTGGGAAGGTGGCTCAGTGGTAGAGCGCTTGCCTTGCATGCCTGAGGCCCTGGGTTCAATTCCTCAGCACCACATAAGCAAAAAGAAAAAAGCCGGAAGTGGCGCTGTGGCTCAAGTGGTAGAACGCTAGTCTTGAGCTGAAGAGCTGAGGGACAGTGCCCAGGCCCAGAGTTCAGGCCCCACGACCGGACCAAAAAATAATAATAAAAAAATTTTAAACATACATATATATTTGTATGTGTGTTTCCATATATGTACATGTCCATTAATATGAATATCTTTTAGTTCTAACTTCTACAGGTGAGTGAAAATAGGCAATATTTGTGCTTTTGTGCTTGCCTTATTTCACTCAGCATGATCTCCAGTTCCATCCATTTCCCTACAAATGGTTTATTTCATTTTTCTTTATGGCTTCATAATATTTGATGGTATATATATACATATGTATATATATACCATTTTTTGTATCCATTCCTAAAGATTCCTCAGTTTGGCTATTATAAGCAGTGGTGTACTAAATGTAGCATGCAAAATTTTTCTTAAATATTGATTGACACTGCATTAAGTATATGCCTGGTAGAGGGAGGTATGGTGGAGTCTTCAGGTAGGTATATTCTAAGCTTTTAGAATTGCCTCTACTCTGATTTCCACAGTGTTTGCACTAATTTACACTCCCATCAGCAGTGTATTCTGTTTGTGTTTTCTTGAATCCTCAACAGCACTTTATGTTGTTTGTTTTCTTGATGATTGCCAATCTATGCCACACAGAATTTTAGAATTTTAGAACTCTGATTTGCATTTCCTATATAGAAAAAGATGTTAAACATTTCTTTGTCTATTAGCTTTTTGTACTTCTGAGAACTGTCATTTAATTTGCTTGACAATTTATTTGTTGGATTATTTATTATTTTGCTATTTATTTTTTATCTCTGTGTATATGATGAATGAAAATCTTTTATCTATTAAACAGCTAGCAAAGATTTTCACCCATTACAGAGGTTATGTCTTTATTCTGGTAATTGTTTCTTTTACCTTACAGAAACCTTTTAATTTAATGCAATCTCATTTACCAACTCTCATTCTTATCTTCTGAGAAAATGAAGTTCTCTACAGAAAATAACTACCTGTGATTATAACTTGCAGAGTTTTCCCTAAATTTTTCTGTTGTAGATTTAAAGTTTTCTGTTATATGTTGAGTTCTTTGATCCATTTGGTGTTGATTTTTGTAGGGTAAGAAATAAGGTCAAGGTTCAGTTTTTTGCATGTAGATAACCACTTTTTCAGCACAATTTATTGAAGAGACTTTTATCCGGTGTGTGCTTTTGGCTCCTTTTTCAAAAATTAAATGGCAGTAGCTTTTATTTTTGAGTCTTCTATTTATTTGTTAGTTTATTTATTATTTATCTGCTTTAGATTTTTTATTGTCTTTAAATAGTTGCAAAGGGGTGGCCATTTTACAAAGTAGTTTATAAATATAATGCATCTTTTTTTTTTTTTTTGCTTCCTTTAAAAACTATTCTTATTGGCTGGGAAGGTGGCTCAGTGGTAGAGTGCTTGCCTTGCATGCATGAGGCCCTGGGTTCGATTCCTTAGCACCACATAAGTAGAAAAAGCCGAAAGTGGACTGTGGCTCAAGTGGTAGATCGCTAGCCTTGAGCTGATGAGCTGAGGGACACTGCCCAAGCCCAGAGTTCAGGCACCATGACCAACAAAAATGTATTTTAAATTATTTTTTAAGTAGTTATAAAAAGGAGTTGCCATTCAACAAAAATCCATTGGTCTTCAGGCCTGTTTTTGTGTTAACAGTATACTGTCTACACTTCTATGGTTTTGCAGTATGGTTGTATTCCAGTATCATGATACCTACAGCATTGTTTTTTTGTGCTCAGGATTGCTTTTGCTATTTAGGGTCTTTTTCAAGGCTTGTGGTCTGCAACTTGAGCTATGGCTCTACTTTTATTTATTTATTTTTTTTGCTGGTTAACTGGAAATGAGAATGTCACAGACTTTCCTGCCTGGGCTGAATTCATACTTAGTTGTTCAGTTCTCAGCCTTCTGAGTAGCTAACATTATAAATGTGAGCCACCAGTGCCTGGCTATTCAGGGCCTTTTAAAAATTCCATATGAGGGCTGGGAAGATGGCTCAGTGGTAGAGTGCTTGCCTTGCATGCTCAAGGCCCTGGGTTCGATTCCTCAGCACCACATAAGCAAAAAGAAAAAAGCCGGAAGTGGCACTGTGGCTCAAGTGGTAGAGCGCTAGCCTTGAGCTGAAGAGCTGAGGGACAGCGCCCAGGCCCAGAGTTCAGGCCCCACGACTAGACCAAAAAAAAAAAAAAATTCCATATGAAATTTTCTATTTTTTGTAAAGAATTATACTGAAACTTTGAATCTGTAGATTGCTTTTGGCAATATGACATTTCATGTTATTAATTCTGCAAATCTATAAGCTATGGGAATTTTCTTCACAATTGGCTGAATTTGGAATTAGCCTCTATGTCTTGAACAAATAATTCAACAGTGGTATATCCAGACAGTGGAATATTAATCAGTACTGAGAACAAATGAGCTTTTAAGCCATGGAAAGATGGAAAGAGAACTAAAATGTACATTGCTAAACAAAAGAAGCCAAGCTAGAGAGCCTAAGAAGATTGTGATTCCAACCATAGGATATTCTGGAAATGGCAAAGCTATGAACACAGTAAAAGATCAATAGTTTCTAATGATTGAATGGTTGGAAGAAAGGGCTAGGTACAGCAAAGAGCACCAATGGTTCAATGGATCTATTGTGTATATGACTATTGTTTCTATGATAACAGGGCAGATACATGTCATTATATATTGTGAAACCACTAAATGGACCACATCAAGTATGAACACTAAAGTACAGTCAGCTGGACCATGATAGGTTTATCAGAGAAATTCACCCCTCTGGTATAGTCAATTGTTTGTGAGAGAGGCCAAGCATACATTGGAACAAGAGATATAGATGGGAAATTTTTGTATCTTCTCTTCTATATTTCTGGGAACATAAAACTTCTGGAAGAAACCATATTCATTTCAAATATTAGTATAGATAACCCTCTTTGACAGGAGAAATGGAACTTGATCATTCCTCACATCTGTGCTGTTATGAAGTTTGGTACACCACTCACCAGAGAATGAACCACAAGGGTAAAGCAGCAACCACCAATAGATGAGAAACTGTGATTTTATCACATACCACTCTAGATAAGAATGGAATCAAACTTTCTGGAATCTACCATCTTATTCATGACCATTAGTTAAAATTAAAGATACCATTCATCATAGCCTTGACTTCTTTCCACAAATGACCCCATAGATCTTGACAGCTTAATTTTTTGGGGGGGTTCCGGTCGTGGGGCCTGAAGTCTGGGCCTAGGCGCTGTCCCTCAGCTCTTCAGCTCAAGGCTAACGCTCTACCACTTGAGCCACATTGCCACTTCTGGCTTTTTGCTTTTTGCTTATGGGGTGCTGAGGAATCGAACCCAGGGCCTCATGCATGCAAGACAAGCGCTCTACCACTGAGCCACCTTCCCAGCCCCGACAGCTTAATTTTTTAAAATCCTTCTTATATGTTATATTTTGTATGTTTTCTTAGCATTCAACTTATCTGGGGGAATTTGAATCCTTAAATAATTTTAAATAAATTGGTGACATAAAACAAATACAACAATTAAACTGCATTATTAACTTTTTGAGGAAAAGAATATATTCAATTCATTTAAACTCAATTAACTTTTTAAATTAACTCTGTAGTCACTATTATTAGCTGTTTTCTTTTAACCATATCAAAAGAAATAGAAAAGGATCATGAAGAGACAGCAAGTCCAGTGAAATATTCTAGATTAGAAGCTTAAAGTACTAATTCAACCATCAGAATTTTTTTTTCCACAAGGAAGTTGAAATGCTTGACTATGCTTTGACCTACACTGGGCCCAGTTTGAAGTCTTGTGTGGTCTGCATTTGTGTGGCCACTTTTCGGCATGATGATTCACCAGTGGTTTTAGCTTCCAACACAGCAGAAGATTTTTTTTTTAACTTGGGCATTGCTGGGAATTTTTCATAAAATTGGCTTTCTCTACTATGTGAAGGAAAGCAAACTGAATAAAGCCAATCTATTGTTAGGCAGACATAAGTTATTTCACACACTGATAGATTTAACAATTCCATTGAATCTGGTCGTGAGTCAGTTGCAGCTAGTAGGACTCAGAGTTCACTTTGTGTAGATAGTTCATGAAAGTTGAGAGGGAAGGAAAACAAAGAAGGAGAAAGAGAGATTTGACTCCCTAAATCCAGACCTTAATAGACGTTCAAATAACCAGAGCTGTTGTTTTTATGTGACTTTGTGTAATCCAAAACCTTTAGGTGTCAGAATAATCTGCATTCTCTTAATTTAAAAAAAAAAATCTCTAAGCAGTTGTACAAAGGAGGTGCTATAGCAATTTATGAATATGATGCATCTTTACCATTATCACTCCCTTCAACATTCTTAAACCCCTTTGAGCCACCAATTCTCTTACTTTTCTTAAATTTGTGGTATATGCAATAAATTCTTGTCTATATTCTTCCCCCTTCCTCCTTCATTTGTCTACCCTTCCCCGCTCAGGTCCCTCTTCCCCCACCTTACATATACCCATTTCCTGGTGTTGATTGTGTTGGGCTTTGACCTAGTCTTTTAAAAAGTCTATACTATGTTACCTCTCCATAGAGTCTATTATACTTCACTTCATTCATTTGTAACCACTTGCATACCACCCCATGTATTTACTTACAGATTTATAGACACGTTCTATCTACCACAAGTGAAGGAAACATGCAGCCTTTGCTTCTATGAGTCTAGCTTACCTCACTTAATATATTTTTTTCTGTCTACCTATTTCTTTATGAATGGTACAATATTCTTTCTGATATGTAAAAACCATGTGTATATCAAGAAAATATTCTTTGTCGACACAATGGAATTCCTGTGTCTTTTAAACTTAATCTCTCTACAAGCTAAGACTCTGAAAAGCAGCGGTCTTTTTTAAAACAATAAATATACCATATGATTAAAATAGCTATTTTAGTAAGAGAAATGCTGATAAACACAAAATATAGTAAACTTTTCTATTCATCTGTAATAGATGAGGGGAAGACAATGCACAACTTTGTGTGATGTATAAAACAAGAAATGTGTAGCACAAAAATAATTTCTTGACTTGTCTTGTATTCTCATGCCACTGAACGAACAGTCTTCTAGTGTACAATCTGGGATATCGAAACAAACTATGAACTGAAATTTGCAGGAAATTTCATGCTAAATAACTCCTAGAGACTAATTTAAATTATTTTTCCAGAGTAAGAGAGAGGTGAATATGATTAAAATACATCCTATGAATGTATGGAAAGGTCATGATGATGTTCTCTGGGATGTCCAACTTCATACACAGCAATAAAAATGATTGTTTCAAGAATAATGAACAGTCTACTCAATTTTCAAAATTGTCTGCATGTGTATGTGTGTGTGTATTCTGTTTAAGCATTTTTTGGCACATACATTTTAAGTCATTATATTGAAGTTTATATTGGAATAAAACTGGAAAAAAATTAATAAAGAGCTTGGTATGTTTGTACACAATTTACCTTGTATTTCACAATTGAAAATATAAACAATGCACCTATTTAGAACCGAACCATCTATATTTCATATTTTTCCTGGTTATTTCCCTTGTAACATACTCTGCTTTAAACCAAAGGACGTATTTTCTCTAACTTGTATAACCAAATCCCCAAATGTGTCAAGGAATTAATTTGAAGGTCAGAGGTTTCTATTAAAGCATCTTATACAGAGTCAGAATCCTTAGGTCAAAGCAGAAAGTTCAGAGACTGTTAGGTGACTGTGGATTATTAGGAATTGTGCATACGGATGGAGGTGAGATTATGATGGAATGAACTTCCTGAACATTTACTATGCACTAGGCCATGATCTAGAGTCACTGCACATGTGAATCCTAAAAACCCCAGAAAGAGTACATTATTATACTTATTTTATAAAGAGAGATTTTGATAGATTAACTAACTTGCCAAAGTCTTCTAAAATTTGAGAAATCATCAATCATGAATTTTTAGGGTATTACATAGAGCTCCCCTATGACCCAGCAATCTCACTTTTGGGCATTTACCCAAATGATCACAAACAAGACCACACTAAAGCTACCAGCACAACTATGTTTATTGAGCATTATTTACCATAGCTAAGATATGGAAGCAACCCAGATGCCCCTCAGTAGATGAATGGATCAAGAAAATGTGGTATATATACATTATGGAATTCTATGCCCCCATCAGAAAGAATGACATTGCTCCATTTGTTAGGGAATGAAAAGACCTGGAAAAAATTATATTAAGTGAAGTAAGCCAGGCCCAAAGAAACATAGGTCCCATGGTTTCCCTTATTTGCAATAACTAGTATATGTCTGAAAGAAGCAGAAATGGTCAGATAAATTGATGTTAAGTGAAATGAACCCCAAGTTAAGGACTCAAATGCTTTTTTCTTTCTTGATATTGTGTCCAACATATTTATAAGATATTTCTTTGTTGCTTTGTATGTCCCTCCCCCACAGTATAACCCCTGTTTTCACTGTATTTGATGTTGGTATAATTTGTGGAGGGGAAGGGAAAAAACAAATTGTTTAAATAGGGATACAGGTGGATCCATTGCAACAATGAGATGTACGAGATGTTATGTCAAAAATGAACTATACCTTTTTAGCATGGAGGATAGTGGGGGGTGGCAAGGTGGGGGGAGATGGGAAGGGATGGTAAGGGGAAACAAAGGAGGAGGCAACAATGCTTGATAAGAAATGTACTCATTACCTTGCCCATGTAATTGTAACCCCTCTGTATGGTATTTTCACAATAAAAAAAGAATTTTTAGGATATTATCTTATCCATAAAGACTTTTGTGAATCTAGAAATTGTGAAAAGGTTAGAGTGGACAAAGTCACCAAGTTGGGGGGGAGAGAGAGAGAGAGAGAGAGAGAGAGAGAGAGAGAGAGAGAGAGAGAGAGAGAGAGAGAGAGAGAGAGAGAGAGAGAGAGAAAGTGAGAAAGTGAGAAAGTGTTCTTGTTATTTGGAATTATCCTGTGGCAAAGTTAGTTACTGTTTTCTTCATCTGCAGAAAGGGGGAAAAGTTGCTATCACAAATAATCCAGTATTTTATTAAGTTATTTGGGTCCATTTGCCACAAACCAATTTGTGTTTTGTTTTTCAGATTCATGACCTTGTAAGAAATTATTATTGAACTTTAATGCATTAAGCCTTTACTACTTCTCCTCATTTCGAGCTGTCTGTGTGGTCCATATATTCCCTGATATTAACATGGCACCCATCCACACAGGCCCTTCCAAAAATCAACCAAACATGGAAATAAACAAATAAATCTTATATTAATTGCACAAACTTCTCAGTGGTCTTTCTTGTGCATTTGCTCATCATCTTCCCACAAATCTTTGGGAGATAAAAATAAACTTTAACCAAGAGATCTGTCCTGTCTTACTTAACCTGTGGCGAGATGACAATTGGATGGCTATGTGTGTAAAATGACCTTGGCTTGGTGCTCCAAATACAATACTTATTCTAAAAAATTAATTAGACTTTAATTTCTAAAGCTCACAAACTCTTGATTATTTAATTCATCAGAGACCTTCAAATTGCCTCAAACATTTGCCAGGGGCTTGGGCTTGACTATGTCCCAGGTTGTCAAGGCTAGAGAAGGGCATGTGTGTGATTTCCCCAAGCCCAGCCTCAAAGGGCTTGATTTCCACCATTACAGCTGGCCTTCTATCTCAGAGTACTGCTCTTCCAAAGAGTAGATAGAATAGGAGTAATGACATTTTATTCAAGAACCCAGCTGTCTTCAATGAAGGCAAACCATAAAGAGATCGAAAGCAATGGAAAGCAATTCCATCACTCACTAATTTCATTCTCGCTTTTGAAAACATAGTTATTTTCAAGCCAGGAGAAGTAGTGTATTCTTGTAGTTGTAGCTATTAGTTAGTGAGACCTTGTTTCAAGAGCTAAACCAAATGTGGCAATGCATAACTGGGATCCCAGTTACATGGAAGGCAGTGGTAGGAGGGTTACAGTTCAAATATAGATCCAGGAAGATGTGTGAGATCCTGTACATGGTAGTATACTTATCTACCAAGCACAGAGCCCTGAGTTCAAACCCAAAACCACCCACACTGGAAAATACATACGAAGTTGTTTTCAGAACACTTACCTATATTAACATGAGAGGTTTGTTATTGTCATTTTTATATGTCAATTTGAAAGAGATATCTCAGTTGTAATTTAAGATGTAGTCATTCTAGGTAGATATAATTTTAATAAGCAAAAGCTGTTTAGAGCCTTCGATAATTTTTGAGTGCGTGATTATGAAACCAAACAATTTGAGAGCAAGTGGACTAGACTCCTCTCAATAATTCTTTGCTAACTATAAAGCCAAAAATCTGCTATGTGTCTGACCAACTTCATTCTTTTCAAAGAAATGGATTCTTTTTGAAATTATGGAATAGCCAGAATAATGTTATATAGAAACTTTGTTCCTATCTTTTTTTCAAAATTTTTCAAAATATTTCAAACTATTTTGGGAGGTACTGGATTTGAACTCAGCTCCTCACTCCTGTTCTACTGTTGACATACCACTAGCCACACCTCTGGCCCTGGTTTTAACTGACTAGGATGTTATTTACTGCCTAGCAATCACCTAAGCCACAATCTGCCTACTTCAAGCTCCTGGTTCTGGCTGGACTGAAATGGATGCCCCCATGTCCAGCTTCTGTTTGTTGAGATGAAATCTCGTGGACTTGGCTCCCTGGCTTACTTGTAACCATGATCATCTCTGACCCACAACCTCCCATGTCATTTGGGAAGGCAAGCACATGCTCCCAAACCAGGGATGGGGCAAAAAGAGGCCTTAAAACCTTCACTGGGCACTGGTGGCTCATGCCTGTAATCCTAGCTACTCAGGAGGTTGAGCTCTGAGGATCACAGTTCAAAGCCAGCCTGAGCAGGAAAGTCCATGTGGCTCTTACCTCCAATTAATCACCAGAAAACTGGAAGTGGTACTGTGGCTCAAGAGGTAGAGCTCTAATGTTGAGCAAAAATGTTAAGGGACAGTACATACAAACATGCACACACACACACACACACACACACACACACTCAGATACACAAACCTTTGCTTCTCAGGCTGACCTCAAATAGCAATCCTCTCATTCTTCAGCCTCCCAAGTAACTAGGAAAACATTTCTTCTTGAATCCATGGAACCTATCTTTTCATTTTCTCACTACACACACACATACTGGCAAATATATACCCTCACTTTGATACCTAAGGACCGGATAACCATGTGGCCATTTGCACACACACACACACACACACACACACACACACACACACACACACACACACACACACACACACACACACACACACACACAGAGTCTTGTATATTCTCTTTTGATAGCTTTTCTGATCTGGCAACTCCACGGGTTCCCTGGTGGGTCTGAATTTGCACTCGCTCCTTCCATCACTGGGGAATGAGGGCGAGATACTAAGAAACCTCTCCCGGGCATGAGCAAAGAGTTTTATTTAGAGCGCCAGGCAGCCGGGTCCTGGGTTTTACTTTTGCACCAGGCACTTTTCCCGTGCACAATGCCTGAGGACTGCAGAAGGGCTGGTTTTCTTTCTCTGTGTCCCGTCAATAATGGCCAGGTCTCTCTCTCTTGCCATCAGAAACTGGGAACGAAGAAAGGAGGACTGTAGGGGTTTCAGGTGGCATCGGGGAGCTTGCCAGCCTCCCTGATACCTGAACCCTCCAGCAAAGGCCGCAGTCAACTCCCTCCAGCGATGGCGAACCCACTGATGTCTAAAGATGTATAGTGACTTCTTCCCTGCCAAGGAAACCAAGCCCCTCTGCCAGGGAAGTCGCCAACCAGCGCTGCCTCTCCGGCGGCCTTCCCAGGGGAGGACAGGTGGGCATCCAGCATTGTTGTTTGTTCCGAGTCAGGCAGCGCTCTGCGCTCCGGGGTATCACTGTCAGCTCGCAGAAAAGGAGAGAACTGATCGAGAGATAGGGCAGACATGATAAACAGGACAACATCCTTCTCTGATCTCTTTGCTGATAGGAAAAGCAACCCAGTGGCGCCCAGGTTCTGCCTGGCAAGTCAGTTCAGTCCCGTACACTGGCTGGGGACAGGGGCGCAGTCCCTTCACCATCCATCCCTCCACACCGTGGAGACTTGCTCCTGCCAGCTGCGATCAACTTTCCCTGAAGGGCCAAAGGAACACAGGATCCCTCTGCTCTTTTGTTTGTTTGTTTTTGGGTTTTTTTTTCCTATCAAAACAAAAAGTGGAAACCTATTACTTTTTCAAAGGAAAAAAAAGTCCAAAAAGTTAGTAGGATGATCATAAATATCCTATATTCCAAGATCTACTTTTTCACTCTTCTATCACAGGTAATTTGAATTCATAATTATTTTCCATTCATCAAGCATGTGCGTGTGTGCACGCACCAGTATGCACCGGCATGCACCGGCCAGTACTGGCTTTGAACTCAGGACCTGCTCTGCTCCTGAGATTTTTTTGCTCAAGGTTACCACGTTAACACCATGAGTCACAGCCCCACTTTTGGCTATTTTAGTGGTTAATTAGAGATGAGTCTAATGGGCTTTCATGACTGGGCTGGCTCTGAACTGCTATCCTTCAGATCTTGGCCTCTTGAGTACCTAGTGTTACTGGTCTAAGCCTCTGGCACATGGCTTCATTTTATTTTTCCACCAAGTAAAATAGTTACAAAATTCAAGCACAAATCTGTTTCGTTCTATTTAATTACCCTATACCAGTTTGTTGTATTAATGTACTGTACATTCAAACATTCAACCAAGCCTGGTACTGTTGTTTCATGCTCTTATTTCTAGCTATTCAGGATTCTGAGATCTGGAAGATTATAGTTTAAGGCGAGCCCTGGTGGGAAAGTTTCCTAAAAACAGCTAAAAAATGCTGAAAGCATGGCTTAAATGGTAGAGTGCCAGCCTAGCAAGGATGAGGCTCTGATTTCAAACCCCACTACTAACAAGAAAAAAAAAGAAAGAAAAGAGAAATTCAGCCAAACTCCTGTTGATTTGTTCTTGAGTTTTCTAGATTATTTTTAAATTATAGACCGCTCTTGTATTCTCATCCTCTCCCAGTTCTGGATGTCAATTTATTTTAATTTCCCTTTAATTTTTTGGTTCTGGGGCTGATCCTGGGACTGGTCCTGGGGTTTTGGTGCTGGGGCTGGTCCTGGGGCTTGAACTCAAGGCCTATATGCTGTCACTGAGCTTATTTGCTCAAAGCTAGCTAGCGCTCTACCACTTAAATCATCCCTTCTTGAGGTCAGAGACTTCTGCCTATCTGGTTTGCCAGCCTCTGTAGGGCCTGAAACAATGTCTAATATGCTGTGAGTCCTCAAATATTTTTTGGCTAAGGGAATAGATAAATGAATTTTTTTCAAAATTAATTGTACCTATCCAATACAAGATACAGTATAATGTTTTGAATTTTCTTTAAAAATTATTTGATATCTAAGTTATTTACCTTCAAAAATGTGTAATAGTTAATCTCCTGTTGTAAAGGAAAGATCTGCTCTGTTTTCAAGTTAGATATCATTTACACAAAATAAGGTTATTTATTTTATTTTAATTTTTGTAACTATTCCTAATGGGATAAATTCATTCTAATTGCTCTTCAGTTAATTTCTTTCTTGCTTTCTTTTTTTGTCAGTCATGGGGCGGGCTTGAAATCTGGGCTTGGGCACTGTCCCTTCAGCTCAAGGCAAGCGCTCTACCACTTGAGCCACAGCGCCACTTTCTCAGTTAATTTCTTTAGGTATTCAATAACATGTGATGCCAATAATGATAATTTTGTATGTTCATTTCAATTATTCTGCTTTACTATTATGCCTTAATTGAGTTTTCTAGTCTTTGAAAAGCAAAGTTAAGTATTATATAGAGGGCATCTCTTTTAATCTACAATAAGAATTTTCTAGCCGGGCACGGGTGGCTCACGCCTGTAGTCTTAGCTGCTCAGCAGGCTGAGATCTGAGGATCATGGTTCAAAGCCAGCCTGCGCAGAAAAGTCTGTGAGACTCTTATCTCCAATAAACCACTAGAAAACCAGAAGTGGAGATGTGGCTGAAGCGGTAGAGCGCTCGACTTGAGCTGAAGAGCACAGGGACAGTGCCCAAGCCCCAAGACCAACCAAAAAAAAAGAATTTTCTAAGGTGTTAGCATTAAATTGACCATAAGTTTTCATTTCATGCTTATAGATGTATATATGTATATGTATATGTATATATGTGTATGTGTATATGTGTATATGTATATATGCATATGTATATATGTATATGTATATATGTGTGTATGTGTGTATGTGTACATGTGTATGTGTACATGTGTATGTGTATATGTATATATGTGTATATATATGTATATGTATATATGTGTATATAGTATATATGTCTGTATATGTATATGTGTATATGTATATGTGTATATGTATATTTGTATATGTATATATGTATATGTGTATTTGCAAGTAGTATGATGGCCATTTGAGAAGAGTGAGAGTGGAGGCTTTTGTCAGGTCACTGGGCCCATGAAGGGAAAACAGACGTTATTTTTATGATGATGATTATCTTAAAGTACATGTACCAATGTGTTTCAATTCATCATGTCATTTTATGAGTATAGTGCATCTCGATCAATGTTGCCCCTCTTTCTCTGAATTCTTTTCATCTTGTGTAATTCTTCCCAGAGAAGTCCAGAAGTTGATCACTGTAATTAATTTCAAAATATAATTACTTGGCACTCATCTGAATGAGCTCAGTGAGTCAGAAGTAAGCTCAGAGTCTATTTCTGGATTGGCTCTTTTGGTGGGTCATTGAAGAAGGCTAAAAGAGAGGTCAGTAGTAGTTCATATCAGTAATGAGGAACAAAAGCAATTGATTTTATCACCATGTTTTCAAAAGCTTCTATTTTTACAAAGAATACATGTTAACCAAGACAGTCACTTAAACATCATTTGTTAATGTCTGGGGCCATTTGTTGTAATTTAGGGGTATGATGATCTATACATGGATTATATATTACTCTCTGAGTATAATAGTCTTAAGAAATAGGTATAAGAAATGGAAAAATAAAGAAATAAAACCAACCTTGTGTTCAGTTATTACAACTACATACTACTTCCCTGCATTTGATCCAGTTGACTTTATGAAATTTATTATTTTAAATAAAGTTAATTATTAATATATTAGTCAAATTAAGATAGCTTTTGACTGTGGGACCAAAAAAGTTAGTAAATAGAGGTACACATTGTGTGTGTGTGTGTGTGTGTGTGTGTGTGTGTGTGTATAAAAACAAAGTTTGTATTTTAATGTTTTCGTTTCTTTCATGCATGTGTTTCTAACGCATTTATAAGATTATTTCTTTGTTGCTTTGTATGTCCCTCCCCCACAGTGTAACCCCCGCTTTCACTATATTTGATGTCAGTATAACATGTGGAGGAGATGGGGACAAACAAGTCGTTTAAGGATTCAGGTGGACCTGTTGCAACAATGAGAAGTACAAAATGTCATGTCAAAACCAACTTTACAATGTCGGTGTGGGGGGGGGGGGAGGGGGGTATATTGGGTGGGGGGAGGGGAGAGGCTGGGAAGGGAGGTGAAGGGTAAACAAAGGAGGAGGCTGCAATGCTTGGTAAGAAATGTATGCATTATCCTGCCCATGTAATTGTAGCCCCTCTGTACAGTATGTTCTCAAATAAAATAAAATAAAAAAAAATAAATAAATAAAAATAAAAAGTAGTGAAGTCCTACTACTGACAGTAGTGGGAGCTGAAAAAAAAAAAAAAAAAAAAAACAAAGGCAGGAGGTACAAAGGCAGATTTCATTGGTCTACAGGATCACCTATATGTAAAAGTGATCTTTGACAAAATTTACTTTTTCTTTTCATGCCAGTACTGGGGTTGAAACTGAGGACCTAGGTATTGTCCTTTAGATTTTCACTCAAACGAGGGCTCTACCGCTTGAGCCACAGCACCGCTTCCAGCTTTGTGCTGGTTCATTGGAGATTAGAGTCTAACAGACTCCTACGTAGGCTGGTTTCAAACTTCAGTCCTCACGTCTCAAGCCTCCTGAGTAGTTAGGATTACAAGCATGAGCTACCAGTAATTATATGTTGTTTGTGACATGAGAACATGAGAAATAGAAATACCAGGATTCTTCTCAAGAATGAGTTGCCACGAATTGTGGATCAAAAACTGTTAGAGAAGCATGAAAGAGCAGCCAGATGTTAAGGCTTTAGTACTTAACTGAAATTTCCACTTGTCTCTTCTTGTCAGAGAGCAATAATGAGAATGACTTAAAGCCTAAGAAAGACAGCCAGTAGGTCAAGGCACAGGGAGGTCTGGCTCAAAGGATGATGACAGGATGGAAGAAATACCCTGGTGGAATAGATATGCCCTCAAACAGCCATCAGCCATTCAGCATCTCTGCTTGAGATGACCTCTTTAGCAAACATCCTCAGTCTCTCTTGGGAAGCTCACAGCCCTAGGAAATGTATTATTTTGTTTTATGCCTAAGTCTGAACTGTCCCTTGACTGAGGGTCATTGAGAATGCATCACAAAAAGCATCATCTGTTCCAATGTTTTCCTATTCCTCCCCCCCCCCCCCAAGTAAAGCTGTCCAGGACAAAATCTAGACAGCAAGATAATGACTATAGAGAGAAGGGAAGTGTGAGCTGGCCCCTCCCCTGTGCTCCCATGCAGACATTATCAGATCATTCTGGCCACAAGACATGTTGTTTAATCTAAATGTTTAAAACTTGGTTTTCCTAAACTTTGTTGAAAATCCATTTCTTCAAATGCGTGTTTGTAGGTCTACAAAGATGTCGCATGCCAAATTTTTGAGTTAAACATATAAAGAACAGTACACTTAGTGCCAAACAATTGGAACTTACCTAGAATACAAGTTTATTTTTGATGAGGACATTTATTTGTGAGGAGTGCAAATTAGAGAAGATTAAAATGAAATCATTTTTGTAATGGGTTGAAATCTATTTCTTTGAATGAGAGAGCAAGAAAGACAGAGAGACAGAGAAATAGAAAGAGACAGACAGACAGACAGACAGACAGACAGACAGAGAGCACCATTTTCTTTGGGGTATGCTCAAATTAGAGTGACTTGCTTTGGTCCAGCTGCAGTACAATAGGCAAAGCTCTAATAAGAAAAAACACTTTTTTTTGCTGCCTAAGAGTTTTCAGTTTTTCTTGATTCCAAAGACATCATTGCATCTTTGAATTCTGAAAATTGTATACATGGTCAGAAAGAAGCATTAGACTGAGGAAAAATTGAGATCTTTCCAGTGAAAACAAGTTGATCTCTTTGGTTTCATGAAGAGAAAATGAATAGATAGAAATTTCTAAATTACACTTATTGATGAAGAGACCTGAGCTTTAGTGAAACGTTCTGGTGGAGGCCATTGTAATACTCTTGTTGAAGGAAGTTGTCATGATCTTATGGGGGGGGGGGGGAAAGACAAACTAATAAATTATTGAAATTATAAGAAAACACACTAGAATACTTTTATGTCTGGACAGTCAAATAGGTATTTAGGAAAGACAGGACAATTTTGGGGGGAAAAATAACCTTGAATTAGGAGATCTCTGGGTAAAATGTGCCTAATATATAGAGATAGCAGAAAAACTGGGGTGGGGGGAAAGAGGATAAATATTCAGAGATATTCAAAGGACCTTTATTTAAAAATTCTTACTACTCTAATTCAAAATGGTCAAAAAATAAGAAATGTACTCATACCCCTCTGTATGGTATTTTCACAATAAAAAAATAATCAAGGTCATAGGATAAGTTTCAGTTATACTATTATTCCAGAAACAAGCAAAAATAAAGATACTAAAGAGATGCAGGTTTAGCTCTTAAATGAAGAAATTATAATGACTGGAAAACATTTCAGGTTTGTATTTCCTTCAAAAAGTAATTAGTGAGCTATGTCCACTCTGACTCTGGCTTGTGGGAGTAAAAATCCTTACCATCCTTATTCTGCCTCAGGATATTTTTTAGATTGTTTTCTCTTTTTATTTCTATGCATTTGACATTAATTGTGCTTAAGGTTTACATGAAGAAGGAACCCAGACGGGACAGTAAGCTCTATCATTCCATAAAACATTTCCTGTCCAGCCTGTTCAGGATCTTGGTGGAGACATCATTGGAATACTATACTGGAATGCCCCAGTATGATAGAAGATATGTAAGATCAAGAATGGGTTCCTCCCAGTTCCAGAGTTGTGGCTCTGCTGATTATGAAGAAAAATAATGGCACAGACTTGAATTTGGCCTAAGGAGCAACAGGTCCCCAATGCATTCTCTGAAGCTCTTTCCACCTTTAATTTAGATATTTCAAGGGAAATTTAATCCATATGTTTTGGATTCATTTGGACTTAACTCATAAATATGCTTTATCAAAGGCTGCCAAGCTCTGTGCTCACCAGAATCAAGTAGTTTCTTGGGACAAAAGTACAGACAGAGGAAATTGATATCCAAGATCCCACCACCCAAACAAGGAAGTGCAACCTCAGGTTCAACAACTGTCTATAAATAATATCTGAGCAGTATGTTTCCTTGCAGCATTGTCATGGCAAAAACAAGCCACTTCGGCCTGTTAGGGACATATACAGGTGCACCTGCAATAAATACTTGTCACTTCCTAAGCACACATCACAATGCAAATGTCTTTCCTGTCAGTTCCAGGAAATTTAGCCTCACTAATAAGAAAATACAAGTTCTATTTACCTCAAGATCTTCTAAAATCTGGACAGACTTTTCTTTCTCTCTCTCCCTCTTCTGCCTCTTTTCTGTGCATACCCCTGTCATGAGAAGTTCACCACATCATGGTCTGAGCAGATAATTTCAACTTTACTTTCTCAAGTTTGCCTTGTTCGGATGATACTTTTCCAAATATCAAATGATAGAGTATGGTTATTTATGACTTTTCTCCCATACTAAATCTTTTTCCTTTGAGATGATTGTTCTTCATACTAGGTAATAGATGCTTTGTAGGTAATGAATTCTTATAGATCCTGTGGAATAATGCCAAGATGTGTCTCTATGAAGATAATATTACAGATTATTATTATTATTATTACTAGTATTCTAGTTTGGCTTGAATGTCTCTGATTCAAATTCTCTCTGTATATATATATATATATATATATATATATATATATATACATACATATATATATGCATATAAATATCTTGTATCTATACATAAATATTTATGTTATCAAACACTGTCTTTCATGGTGATATATGCTTTTCTAGTTATTCTGTGGGGTTTAATGCCTGTGTTTTGGAGAGTTCCTCAGTGAAGAATAGGAAATCCCTGGCTTGTTTCCACAGCAGCTTAAATTTCTTTGCCAGTGGCACCTAATACCTCAACCATCCAAGGACATCTAATAACCAAGCACAGTTTAGGCATTAGAGCAATGTTGGCAAGACTGTTATCTTAACATTCTCATATTATAGAAACTGAGAGACAGACATACACAGACAGAGATACAGAGAGAGAGAGAGATCAGGAGAGAGAGAAAGTAGTTCAGAGCATTAGGTCCGATGGATGCAAGGATGCATGCATGATGATTTCTCATTTTTCAGTTATACTGGACAGCAATGCCTCTATGTACAAAAAGCCCAATCACTTGTCCATCTTCCATTACATTTCTTATGTAAAGGACTCTAACTGCCATCATGATGTTTGTTGATTTGTACAGGTGAAGAAAAGGATACAAGATAAACAACTAGCTAATACTATAAAATAGGATCTAACCATCTTTTAAAGCGCATGGCTCACTAGGCTAAATAGCGGAAGAATTTTTGGACTTGTGAAGGTCAATGACATTCTATTTTCCATTCAACAGGAGAGGCTGTGACAGCTTGTTGGTAAGTCAGAGAATGCCAAGTCGGTTTGAAACTGAGTGGAATTAACTCAGGTTGTTCCTCTTTTCTGTAAGGATGGATGGTATCAGATAAGGCTCAGTTCTCAGAGTTGGAAACAACAAACGGTGAACTTCTCCAGGTCCCAGTTTGGTAAATATGCTTTACCTACAAGCCGAAATCCATCCAGGTGGGTGTGGTGATTTTTTTTTTGTGTGTGAGGTGTAAACAAGACACCAGGTAAAGGAGAATAGAGACAAAAGATGGAAGAGAGACAGAGAGATGGAGAGAGAGGGAGGGAGGAAGGAGAGAGAGAGAGAGAGAGAGAGAGAGAGAGAGAGAGAGAGAGAGAGAGAGAGAGAGAGAGAGAGAGAGAGGAGACCAAGTAGGCAATGTTGACCGATTTTCAAGCTGGCTTCCAGTTCCTTTCCTAGTTTCAGTGTAAGACAAACCAGGAGGCAATGGTGCTTCTAATCCTTGGTTTGAACAGCTCTGCTGGACTGAGGCGGTCTTGGCCTAGCCTTGGCGCCTTCGCTTGGGCTACACCACTACCACCTGGTGATCCTCCTTCCTCCCTGAGACAGACAGCTCCTGAGCAGCTCGCCTCTCCCTTGCCCAAAGCCACACACCACCCAGTTCTCGCCACTGCTGTGAGCTTCTCATAGTTATTTGGCTCATAAATCTCAACTTCCAGCTCTTGCGATACTTCTGTGAGCGACATCCGAGGGGTGCCATTGAGCCTTACATGGGCTTCTCTTATTTTCAGAAATGCCATAAAGGTAGTGATGGAGACAGCAGGGTCACTTAGAAATGAATGTCCCGGGGAGGGGAGAGGCTAGGGAGAGGATCTTAGTAATGAACAGTACCCTCCTGAGTTATAAGACACTTCAACCAATTCTAGCACCATTTGGGTACTCACCAAAAAAATAAAAATGGAGTCTTGCCAGGCACCAGTGGTTCATGCCTATAATCCTAGATATTCAGAAAGCAGAGATCTGAAGAACAAGGTGCAAAGCCAGCCCAGGCAAGAAAGTCCATGAGACTCTTATCTCTAGTAAACTACTCAAAAAAGCCAGAAGTTGCACTATGGCTCACATGGTAAGGTGCTAGCCTTGAGCAAATGAAGCTGAGGGACATGCTCAGGCCCAGAGTTCAAGCCCCAGAACCAGCAAAAAAAAAAAAAAGGAAAAAGAAAAGAAAAAGGAGTCTTAATAGAGGAATGGTGGAGATGTGGACATAGTGGCAGACAGAATGGGGAGCTGGGGAGAGTTTAGCTCAGAAAGAGCAGGAAACCTGCAACCAACTATCTCAATAAAGAATTCAGAACGATAAACCAAGTGCCACCAGGGAAAGGGTTTTACAAAATCTGGGGAGCTGCACAACCTCTCCTTCTCATACTCTGCCTCTCAGGCCCTTGAGGAGATAAGCAAGCGAGTCCTTATCTCAAGGGAACCATAAGCTCTCACCAACTGAAGAAGCTGCATAAACCATGCTGGGTAGCAGTGCGCAATGACCAAGAAGGCTTCAGAGATGGAGTCATGATCGATGGGCTTCTATGAAGATGAGTGCCAAACAAGCCCAGAGCCAGAGAAGCAAGGCAGGCTAACGTCAAGCTATGCAGACAGATGCTAGAACCCTTGTTTCCTAGTGCAAGTGATGGACAATCATTACCAGGGTAATAGGAGTGCAAGCTCAATAGCTTGGACATAGCTAAGTACCTCAGCTCTGTGGTCCTGTGGGATTTCATGGCATTAAAGGTAGGGGTGTGTGTGTCTTGTGTCTGTGTCTGTGTCCATCTGCTACATCCTTATTCTTCTGGTAATGCTTCTTGGTTGCTCCTGTTGAGACAATCTTCCCTACTCTCAGTCCTCCCCACTCCCAGTCTCAGGGTGAACAAGCACCCAATACCTGGGTCAATCTCCTTGCCCACCCCCCCCAAGGCCACAGGAATTGGTGCTGGATTGAGCATGTGTCCATTTTGATCCAATGAAGAAATGGCATAGGATCTATGGCAAAACTATTGGCAAAATAGCATTTTTAATTTTTTTTATTATAAAAATACTGTACAGAAGGGTTACAGTCATATGAGTAAAGTAAGGAGTACATTTCCTATTGAGCATTAGAACTCAAAAAATTAAATCCCCCAACAACAAATCCTCAAAGAAACAACTGCCCGATAAATAAAGACTTAAAGAGAAACTTCTCTGAAGAGGAAATAAGAATGGCTAACAGACACATGAAGAAATGCTCAACCTCCCTAGCTATAAAAGAAATGCAAATCAAAACAACACTGAGATTCCACCTCACCCCAGTTAGAATGGCTAGAATCAAGAACTCTAATAACAACAGATGCTGGAGGGGATGTGGCCAAAAGGGAACCCTACTGCATTGTTGGTGGGAATGTAAACTTGTTCAACCACTTTGGAAAGTAGTATGGGGGTTCCTCAGAACCACATAGAGTTCCACATGGAACTCCCCTATGACCCATCAATCCCACTTGTGGGCATTTACCCAAATGATCACAAACAAGGCCATATTAAAGCTACCAGCACAACTAGGTTTATCCAGCATTATTTACCACAGCTAGGTTATAGTATTTTTTTAAGTTCTGTTTATTGTAATGATGGATGTGTGAAGCTTTAGCATGTATAGAAAATAAAACAGTGCTGATGGCATTATATAAACTCATGGATTAACTCTGCTGCTGGAATTTACAGTTAAATAGCCAGCTGTATATCCTTTCCTGATTCCACTATAGTAATTGGGTTTTCCATCATTTGCATTTGGGAATCCTGCCTAATGCAGAATAATACTAAGTCAAACAAACAAACAAAAAGACTGGTTTATACAAAAACATATACATTCTAAATGAATAAGCAGATTAACTAGAATGAGAGTCTGAGACTGTAATGAAGAAACCATAGAATTATCTCAATAGATATTAACATGCATTGGATAGACTCCCAACACTATATGTGATTTTTCATTTTAACCAAAGGCTTTGGTAAAAGTGTATGACTATTTTTGTTTTAATCAAAATCAGAAACATTTATCGTGTGTGTGTGTGTGTGTGTGTGTGTGTGTGTGTGTGTGTGTGTGTGTGTGTGTGTGTGTGTGTGTGTGGTGTATGTTGGTACTGGAACTTGAACTCAAGGCCTCTAATTCTCTATCACTTGAGCTACAGCTCCACTAATGGCATTTTGAGGGTTAATTGGAGATCAAAGTCTCAGACTCTGGCTGTGAGATTCTGGGCTGGCTTTGAGCTGAGATCTTCAGTTCTCAACTTCCTGAATAGCTAGGATTACAGACCTAAGTCACTACTATCAGACTTCCAGAAACATTTTTTTTGATGGGCCCTGGGGCTTAACTCAGGGACTGGGCACTGTTCCTGAGCCTCTTTGTGCTCAAAACTAGTATTTTGTCACTTAAGCCACAGCACCACTTCTGGCTTTTTCTGAGTAGTTAATTGGAGATAAGAGTCTTATGGGGACTTTCCTGTCTGGGTTGACTTGGAATCATGATCCTCATATCTCAGCTTCCTGAGTAGCTAGGATGTGAGCTAGATGTGAGCCACCAGTGCCCAGCCAGATTTTTATTTTAAAGGCCATACTCAGTGATGAGACTCTACAGGGATTCTCATTAAAACAACTAGAAGGATAAGCAAATAGATCAAGGATTTGCAGACTTGATACACAAATTCCTGACAGAATTGTATTTTTTTCTTCGTCATTGTGGGAACTTGAGCAAATGACTCTAGTGATCATAGGAAAAAACTGAGAGAAAAGCTAAGACTTACTCTAAAAGACATTAAAATGTATTTCACTGCAACAATAATACAAGTACTACATGACTGGCATAAAAATTGACCCATGAACCAAAGAATATTTTTAGTGAATGTAGTTTATAAAATTCATATTCAGACAAATGGAACTGACTTATTAGAAAGGATATAACTTTTTGAAAATTAAAATCAACAGCAAAATAAGAGAGGAATAAGAAGAGCTTAAGGAAGAAAGAAATAATTAGCAAGTTGTCCCAGTCATTCTTAGGAAGATAAGAAGTTAATCATCCAAGAGGAGAAAGAATTACAATAAATATCAGAAAATTAACTTCTTCCTTCACAGTTTTTTTCCTAATTCAAGAATAATACTGATACTACATTTGAATCCTAACTAAAAGACATGTTTAATAAATCTCAGGTCCAGAAATAAACTCAAAGTGTCAACACAGGAAACACGTACTCACAATCTGCTAATGGAAAAAGAATTGTTTAAGCTTTTTCTGGAAAGCAATTAGGTCACAAGCATGAGGCACCTTAAACAGTTCATACTTTTTAATCCAATGAATCTGCTCTAGGTGTATGAGGATATAATCAGAGACTTAAAAACCACCAATAAAAGCACAACTGTTCAAAACAGCTTTATGCAAAGCAGAAAAATCTGACCTAACTGAATAAGTTATATCCAGTTTTATTTTGAAAATCCTGGGCATGCTTTCTAACACATTTTGAAAATAAACTTTAGAATATTAGAAAAAATACTTTTTATTAAGTGTAAGTAACAGAATTATGGGCTATTTTATTACTTATAAATGTTTGGTTTTATTTGAAATTTTTTATGAAGGCTTGAGAGGAAAATGAAAGGGAATTTTCTATAAACAAATGAAAAGTGCTAGGATTTATTTATTTAATCAAATTATACATTGAATATGCATAAACACATTAAGTTATATCACAATCATTTTTCATTCTAGAAATTACATTTATTAAACAGATGTATAATGGCATGCAGTTTTAATTTTATGTGTTTTATATTTAAACTAGCCCACAGTTTTGATTTTTTCAAAGAAGCATTTTCCAGACATTTTTTGAAATAGGCAGGCCAGGTTTAGTTATATATAAATTGTTTGTATAGATTAATCTTGTCACTTTAAGAATATGAAGGAGGTTGGTGCTAGTGTCTCAAGCCTATAATCCTAACTACTCAGAAGTTCAAAGCAGAAAACTCCATGAAAATCTTCTCTTTAATTAACTAGCAAAAATCTGGAACTGGAAGTGTGGCTCAAGTAGCAGAACACCAGCTTTGAACCAAACAAGCCAAGCTAGAGCACAAGGCCCTGAGGTTTTTTTGTTTGTTTGTTTGTTTGTTTTATTTTATTTGAGAACATACTGTACAGAGGGGTTACCATTACATGGGCGGTATAATGCATACATTTCTTACCTGAGTTTTGACAAACATCCCTGCCCCCTCCCCATACACACACACCACAGAAATGAAGGAGGGGATGTTTCTACATTTCTTCCCTAGGTTCCTTGGTGATCATTCTTAGCAAATATCTAAGGGGAAAAAAATTTCAATGTATGGCTTTGAAACCCAGTGCTGGTTTACAATGCCAGACAAGGTTAGGAAGATGCTCTAGGGTATTCAGTCAGTACACACAGGGATCTACAGATAAGTGCGTGCTTTGTTGGCTGGGGTTTGTTCATCTGCGAGGTGGGGATTAAGAAAAGCATCCACACTGTGCCCCTGGCACATCATGAGTCCTGGGGTCATGTTCTCTGTACCCCTCTTCACATCCCTGGCACTACAGAGCCCCTCTGAAGGCCACAGATGTAGGAGAAGCCTGCTGTCAACTCCATGGTTGGGCCCACTTCCCAGATGGTCTCCTCCCTCTGCCCGGGCTGCGTTTCACTCTAGGAGAACATGACCCAGACATACCTAGGGCAAAGGCATGCATCCAAGCTTCTCTGATGGCTGGCCACATGATTAGAAATCTATTCCTTTGTAGACTATGAATCATTTATTGATAGCAATAGTAGACAAGGAATTCCTACACTGAATGCTCAGGTATTGTCTGTCACTTCAACCCAAATCCTCTGCATGGGAAGGTAACCTTCCACCTCCTGGATTTTCCCATTCCTGTCTCAAAATGGTCTAAACTTTCTATGTATGCTGAGGAGGTAGCATGCTGCTGTTCCTTGGTTGGAGGGGGCAGAGGATGATGTCCGAAACTCATCTTTCCTCTATGGCATGAAGTTGGACAGAAGAAAATATTTCACTGGGCTTTCATGGACTCTATTTTCTTCCTACAAAGGGGTTTTTCTAAGCAAGTCAGTTTATATCCCACGGATAAAGGACCTGTCTTAAGCCAATCATGAGGCAAGCACCTTCCTCCATAGGGATTATATTCTAACAAGTCCTTTTTGTGAGAGCTCACCTCAAGCCACCATTTCCAATAAGGTAGAGATGAGAACAACTTCCTCTGCTAGAATTCAAATGCCCAATGGGTGGTGGAAAGATATACCACTACGCTCTTGTTCCTCAAGGATTCTGACAGGAGCGGGGAGGGCAGGGGGAACAACACAAAAACACTGTTCTCTAGATGTTACCAGGTGGATCAGGATGACAAATACTCTTCAGGAGGGAGAAGGGGATTAAAGATCATAGCCTCCTTCCAGTGGCTTGATCTGGGCCCAAGGTACCAAGTGTAGTTTCAAGCATCCTGCCCTCTTCCCCAAGGGCCCCTTTCTGTCCATTTCAGTCGTTTTCTGTGTCTTTGTATGTTCACAACTTCTTGGACTTTTCCTCCTCTTAGTTAAAGCCAGCTTGCCTTGTTTCCCTCCAGAGTGGCTGAGGCTAGATACCTTTGGCACCTTGGCTACAGTGAAAGGAAGAAAATGAGTTCTTCCAACAATTTAATAACATTTATTTTTTCGTGTGAAAGGAATGGTAGGGAAGAAGGCGGAGAGCTCCAAGATGGCCACCAGTGATATTATAGGAATCTCATACTCACTATTTTCCCCAAAATTTATTTAATCCATCCCAAGTTTTTTCCTCTCTAACCAATTCCCTGACACCCCCAGCCTTCTCCAGTACAACTGAAGCTGAGTAAACTTGAATAAGGACAAACAGTGCCACGGAGTTGTCACCGACAAGCCATTGCACTAGGTACTTTTTCTTTTTTTAGATACCCAATTTGAACTTTCTCATGTCCCATCTGCATCTTGATACCAGCACAATTGGAGACTTTTAAATACACCCAATGGACAGGTAACTTATTCCCTTTTTTTTTTTCAGATTGGGAAATTCTCCCGGCTACTCACGGTAAACCAAACCCTCCTCTCCTTGGAAATCTCAGAATAGGTCTGTGTGATATCAAACACCTATGCTGGGAAAAACAGGAGCAAACAAAGCCATAAGGGGCTGCCTTTGAAATGGAGCCTGGGAACCTTTCTGCCACACAGCAGTATTTGTTTGCTTTCCTTGTTTCCCCAGACCTGATGCTCACCTGAAGCAACAACCTACACTTTGTCAGTTGCAGGGATGAGGAGGGGCAGGCAAGGGAGGCATTCTGGCTACTTGTCAAAGCATTCCCAACAAGAGACACTGTTCAAAGAGTTGGGATCTTAAGTAACCCTCAACCTGCTCTTCCTTTTACTTGGGAACATGCCAATGATTTCTGTGGATTCCACTTGGGCTCAACTCTAGTCATCCTTAAACCCAAAGCTCCTGACTGCCTCACTTTGGCAAGGAGTTGTGCCAGTGTGAGGATGGTAGGGACCGCTCACTGGCTGGCTGACACTGGCTTTGTGGTAGGTGATTTTGGAGCTGCCGCTTTCTTTGATGAACTCAAGTTGCGGAGATGGAAAGGATGAAGGAAACAAGGCAATGTCTTCCAGAAGCAGCCCAGTTGGCAGCCTATTAACCCCATGTTACTCCGGCAGGACCACGCAGGTGGACACTGCCCTCCACTGAAGATGAACAATAGTTAGGTTCTTAGAATCCTGCAGATGTTGTAGCTGCTTCTTAAAATGGCCCATAGTCATGGGATCATTCCTTGCCAGGATTGAAATGCCATACATGGCAAACTGACTTTGCTGAATGACACACAGGATACACCTGTGACTTCTTATGATGTCAAGGCCCAATAATTCTCTCTATTCTTGGACTTCCATCCACCCTCCTCTCGTTATTTGAGAAAAGGTCTCACTATGTAATCCAAGCTGGTCTCAAACTAATGACTTTTCCTGTTTTCACCTCCCAAGCACTGGGATTACAGGAATGTCCCATCTAGACTAGTCTCTACCATCTTGATATCATGTCTCCCCCCTCTTTCTGCATACAGGGACTATGGTATCTAGGGTTCAGGTCCAAATAGGATGAAGAGTTTAATGGTTAAATTAGTTACTATTGAGTATAGAATACCCTGTGGATGAGAGTTTCATAACCTAGGATACTGCTGAATTCCAGTGCCCACCCTTGGTCCAGAGGTGACACCAGCTCTTGGGACTGACCCATGTGTGAGGGATGGCCAGGCCTCCTGGCCTCGCAATGAACTTCAGTGCTCCACACACTCAGAGAATCACATGTTATCCAGGCCTGAAAGATGCCGGAGCAAGGTCTGGAAAAATACTCCAAGTGGTTTGAGGCACTAACATTGGCTTTGTACCATCTTTTTTTTTTTTTTGTCTTTCCTGGTGCTGAACTCTGAGCTGGGTGCTGTCCCTGAGATTGATTTGATCAACATTAGTTCTCTACCACTTGAGCCACAACTCTACTTCCAGCTCTTCCTGAGTAGTTTATTAGAGAAAAGAGTCTCACAGACTTTCCTGCCCAGGCTGGCTTTGAACACCATCCTCACATCTCAGCCTCCTGAGTAGCTAGGATTACAGGTGTGAGTCACTAACACCTGGCTTTGGGTCATCCATCATTTTAGTGTAACTTAAAAGGCAGATGAGGAGACTACTTCCAAAACTGACCTGCCAAGGCATCTGGGGAATTTACCAGAGGCATTTAGCACCACGGAAAGGAAGGTGGCTCCGATGTGGGTCAGAGGAAGTGGCCACGGTGACCTGGAGATGGAAGACCCTAGATGATTGAGGATCTGGATGGTCATTACTTAATGAGAATTTGGCATAAGAATACATGCGAACTCTTTGTGACTCCAAGATTTGATTGTGGTGCCTTTTGGAAAGGTTTGAAGCCTGAAAATTAACAGGCAGAAGAAGAAACACTAAAATATGATAAGGAAAAGGAAAGGAAAGGTATTATGAGCCAGCCACGGGTGGCTCACACCTGTAATTCTAGCTATTCAGGAGGCTGAGATTTGACCCTCCAGGTTCAAAGGCAGCAGAAAAGTCTACAAGATTCTTGTCTCCAATTAAGCACCAAAGAAGTTGGAAATAGAGCTGTGGCTCAAATGGTAGAGCAGTAGCCTCAAGCAAAAACAGCTCAGGGACAGTTTCCATGACCTGAGTTCAAGTCCCAGGACTGGCATTTTATAAAAAAAAGAAAAGACATTAAGGAAAGGAGTACAGAATGAAAAACAAAATTAATTAATAAGGCAAACACAGCTTTGGAATACATAAAAATCAGTTCTGAGATTCCATTCCATAAGGAAGTTAAAAAGATATTTGTCTTAGTCATTTTCTGATGCTGGTATCAAAAAACCTGTCTTTCAATTTCCTAATAAATGGGGCAGTGTCATTCTTCTTGATGGAGTCATAGGTAGAGAGAGAGAGAGAGAGAGAGAGAGAGAGAGAGAGAGAGAGAGAGAGAGAGAGAGAGAGAGAGAGAGAGAGAGAGAGAGAGAGAGAGAGATCACCTTTCTTGATCCATCCATCTACTGAGGGACTTCTGGGTTGGTTCCATATCTTAGCTATGGTGAATAATGCTGTGATAAACATAGTTGTGCTGGTAGCTTTAGTATGGCCTTGTTTGTGATCATTTGGGTAAATGCCCACAAGTGGGATTGCTGGGTCATAGGGGAGCTCTATGTGGAGTCTTTTGAGGAACCTCCATACTGCTTTCCAGCGTGGTTGAACAAGCTTACACTCCCACCAACAGTGCAGTAAGGTTCCCTTTTGGCCACATCCCCTCCAGCATCTGTTATTAGATTTCTTGATTATAGCCATTCTAACTGGGGTGAGATGGAATCTCAATGTAGTTTTGATTTGCATTTCTTTTATGGTTAGAGAAGTTGAGCATTTCTTCATGAGTCTATTGACCATTCTTATTTCCTCTTCAGAGAAGTCTCTCTTTAAGTCTTTAGCCCACTAAGTGAAGTAAGCCAGGCCCAAAGAAACATAGGTCCCATGGTTTCCCTTTTTTGCAATAACTAGTATATGTCTAGGACAAGCAAAGAAGGTCAAAAGCTATGTACATATGACCATATAAAATGATGCAAAGCAAAATGAACCCCTAGATAGAGACACAAGTGGTTTTATCTTTCTTGTTGTTGTTTTTAATGTATTTATAATGTATCATCTGAATTTTTTGTTTCTTTTGTATGTTCTTCTCCCATGGTATAACCCCTCTTATCACTGTATTTAATTCCAATGACCTGCATCTTGTAGATACATTTTTCTAATTTGGGGAGGGAAAGAGAAATAACAAAATGCTGAAACAAGGATACAGGTTGACCCATTGTAACAATGAGATGTACAAGACACTACCTTGAAAATGTATTTTATAACTTTAGTGGGGAGGGGGTGGGGAGGTGAGGAGGGAAGGGAAGATAGAGGAAAACAAAGGATGGAGTAACAATGCTTGATGAGAAATGTACTCATTACCATACTCATGTAACTGTAACCCCTCTGTACAGTATCTTTACAATTAAAATTATATTAAAATAATTTTTAAAAACCCTGAGACTGGGTAGTTAACAGAGAGTGGAGTTTTGTATTTGGCTCTCAATTTCTGTTACTTTTCCTGTACCTGCTCAGTATTCTTTTCACAGATAGCTCTTCCGTTGGCTCCACTTCCTTAGTATCAAGGGTTTTCTCACAGTTTGTGATGACAAAATAGACCATATTTAGTAAAAATGGCCTTGATGAGGTAGCAATAATGAGGTTTTCCTTCCTTCGGATCCCATCTGGAGAAACTGAGACTGAGAGGGTTGGCTTTGCCATCTCCTTGATCTTCTTCTTTGACTCTAAATGACCCCTGAGATTCCTGCTTTACCTTCTCTGCTTGCAGTGGCCACAGAAGGTTCTAAGTTCTGCCTCTTCAGTTAGATCAGCGCAGCCTGCAACATTTAGCAGAATAAAATTCGTCTTTGTGTGTAATGCCTACAGGAACCTCACCCCTGCCATGGACACAACTCAAAGGTTGGTCTCAATCAGGCATTTTACAATGTCTTTAGTGAAGGATTTGGTTCTTTGACCCATGAGGAAATTCCAATCCAGTCTACTGCCTCCTTGCTACTGTGTGGAGGTTTTGAAAAGTACCATGCTTCTATATCACAGGACCTACTGTTGCCCTCCAGTCCCCAGCTACCATCATACACTGCTGCTACCTTGTGCTCATCTATTGCTTCACAGCTGTCAACGTGTTTCCATAATCATTGTCATAGCTAATCTGCAGACCCTCCTTCTCAGCCCTCTTCCTTCTTGGACCTTTCCTGCGTTTGGATCCCCTAAGCTGTCAAGATTATATGCTACAAGGTCAAGATGTAGCCCAAGGTCATATGACTAATAAGAGACAGAGCTGAGCAAGGGAAAACCAGATGTTCAAGGGCTTCACTACTCTCAGGGATTCTCATCAGTTTAACCTTCCCTTCATTATTTGTCCAACCCCATGGGAGTTGTCTGCTGAGAGCTCAGAAAGATGAAGATAGGAAAGGATCTGAAGAACTAATGCTTTAACATGTCCTCCCTCTCCAGGACGTTTCATTTTAATGAGTCTTATTTGGTTACATACCATAAAAGAAGGCTCTCCTGAACATAAAATTGCAGGCATTTGTGAGAAGTGAGCTAGTGTTGGTAGAAAGTGGGAGTTCTCTTCCCCTTCTCAAAACATATCATATCCAGAAGCCTCATCAGAGGGGGCTGACCCTGTTCCTTGTAAGGCTCACCCAACACAGTGGATTTGTGCACCTGTTCCGCATGTTCAAAAGCTCAGAGACGCTTCCTTGCCCTTCCCTTATGGAAGAGTCTGAGTTGCATTTGGCTCCCACTCCACTCGCACTCAACTTTTCATGTCCAGCAACCCCACCTTTGGTCCAGTGGCAAGTAGCAAAGGTTAACTGGGCGCTTCCCAAAGCCATCTTGCCTCCCCTACACTGTGAACTGCTGTTTGCACATTTGCTGCTTGCTCATAACCCAAGCACATCTGCTGGGCAAGTAGGGATCAGCAGCTCCCATCCCAGCTGTTTCCCTCACTGTAAACATGAAGGGGGAGTAATTACGCCAACATCAACATTCCAGCTTGATGACTTTCTACCCAGTGAAATGAAGACCCATGAATTCTTCTTCTTGCCCACATAACGCACACCTCAAACCTCCCAAGACCCAAAGCCCAGGTGATTCTTTGAGGCTGGAATGTGACCTGGCAATGCGAAGGTGAGCCTGGAGGCTGAGGGAAGATTCACCAGGCAATTGGGTCCTGCCGTGAAGGAGAGTTGAAGAATGAAGTCAACATCGAAATAGAAGAAAGAAGCTACAACCAGGCAGCCTGCAGTAATCCCAGTATTCAGGAGGGTGAGGCAGGATGACCTTGGGTTTGAGGCCAGTGTAGGCTATATACTGAGATCCTGCCTCAAGAAAACCAACAATAGCAACAAGAACATGGAGAGAGGCTTCCAGATAGTCTTACTAGCCCAGACTCACTCAGAGTAAGTACATGCATAATATTATGGTTTTGATAAAAATTGGAATTTCTTAAAATTTCTTTTTTATTATTATCTTTAAGTGATTGTACAAAGGAGTTGTTATTTCACAAAGCAGCTAACAAGTATGATATAGCTTGATCAATGTCAATTTCAAGCCCAAGCTATCATGGAAACTATGTTTGCTGTCTGTTTTTCCTCCATGAAGGCAGGAAAAAAAATGGAATGAGCTTTCTCATTACAATAGCTTTCTTCAATTACTTAATAAACTTGCATTAAGCACAAAAACATCTTCCTTCAATCAGAATCATGTACCACAACACCTCGTGTAAAGAATTCCAACACATTAACTCAAAATGGAACATTCAGTGCCCTCCCTATATTTTATGATAACTGAAATTGGAGTACACATTTTAAAAAAAAGAGACTGGGACATGTCTGCCTTCAGTGTCTCCTCCATTTACCAAGTCTATGACCTTAAGTAGGCTTTATGGCCTGTCTGTATCTTGGCTTCTTTGGAGATGGAGAACAGTAAAGGTATGATGTGTGGAAAGTGGGTCCTAGAACACATTAAGTGGAATCCATATGTTACTGCCATGCTTTTTCTCTACCTTAAAGGGTTTGCAGGTAGCAATCTCCACAGAAGAGTTGTGAATGTTTGCTGCAAGCATGTGTAAGCCACACTCTGGCCAAAAGAACAGGAACTCAATATTTTGAGAGAGGGATAAAATGGAAGCCAAAAGAATAGCCAAGTCCAAGGGATGAAGGCACAAAAGATCTTTGTATGTCCAAAGTCTATGAAATCATACAGGGGAACAAGAGTGGGACATGCATAGTGACTGAGAAAAGACACAGCAAATGGACAGCTTGATCTCAAATAGATGAGAAGAAAAGAAAAAAAAAACCTGAGTAATAAATGGAGGGATTGCAGTGTTTTCTCATAAAGGACAGGAAGTCTTGGTAAATGTCTAAGGAAGAAAATAACCCAAACAAACCCATACCAAAAATATCCTGAGAGAAGGTAGTTTGGTGATGGATTGGAATAGGAAAAGCATGTCCCCATGGAAGAGAAGAGTCTTCTAAGGGTCTGGTGTTAGATTGTGTAATTTTTTTCTGGCCTTCAATAAAAGCACCCCATTTTATAATGAAAAAAATCATCTCTTTGGGATCAGCATTTTTAGCATGTATGTATGTATAGCCACAGACAGACAGACAGACAGATATATACATATACACACACATGGATATGTTTGCACAGTTGGACAGATATATGCAGACGTATGTGAGTTGAAGGGGAATAAGGATTTAAATAAGAACGATTAGGTTTAGCTGTGTACCAGCAGCTCACACATGTAATCCTAGTAATTCAGGAGGCTGTAATTCAGGAGGATTATAGTTCATAACCTGAGCAGGAAAGTCCATGAAATTCTTACCTCCAATTAAATACCAAAAAAGCCAGAAGTAGATCTATGGTTCAAGTGACAGAGCACTAGTGTTGAGCATAAGAGCACCCAGGTCCTGAGTTCAAGCTCCAGGACTGGCACACAAAAGTGTGTGTATGGGGGGGGTAGATTTATATGATAAAATTTCCTCCCATACCTCGTATCCATCCCATACCTTTTCCTCCCATACCTCTTACCCATCCCATTACCATGAAACTCCTATCCCGGAGTTCCACTCCTTTATTTCTGCTTAGTTTAATCACATGTGTTGTGGTTGAGAAACTGTTCATGAAGCTCTTCCCCATCAGTTACTGAACCCTATGACCTTGAGTAAGCCATGGTATCAGACTTCCTCCTCCACAATGAGGAGAGCTGAAAGAATTCCATGGAGCACAAGAGGAACAAAAAAGAAGACAGCACACCCGCTTAACAACATGCTTCCTATCTACCAGGTGTGAGAGCTGTTGATGCTGCAGAAAGGAGACAGACATGTAGCCATTGCTCCTGGTTAGACATGGCATCGATGTGGCACCTTTACCACCAGCTGTGTAGTGTGATCTGAAGCCTGGACATCCCCGTTCTGCTGTGAGCACCCTGGTCTTATCAGAGTCTGGATTAACATCACAGATGGAGGTGACTACCATGTACTTGCTGCATGAGGATGGGATGAGCTGTTACAGGTGTGGACCTGGGAGAACTTCTCATTCCAGATTGCACTAAAGTTTAATTACTGACACTACAAAAGAAGAGGAAAGGTAGAGATGAGAGGCAGGGAGAATGTGCCATCAGGAAGTTAAGGACAACCAATAAGGGACCGGGGATACAGACAGATACATTTGCTGATGCCCCGGGCTCAGCACACACAGTAAGACCACACACTATTCTCTTGTCACCGGACATGCTGTGACAAGAGATTCAGCAGATTTTTCTTCTAGATGTATTTCTAAATTGGAATCTAAAATTCACATTACTCATAATACCAGTAGCAAAATACTGTAGATTATACCAACATGATGAGCAAGAGAAGATGGTGTTCATTTGGACATATGAATTATAAGACCTCTTATCAGGTCTTACAGATAATCCAGCTGGGATGTAAGGAGAAGCTCACAAAGCTGGAGCTACAGCTTGTGAGTAACTTTGCCTGGGAACCAGTGTGTGTCCTGTGTTCGGAAATTTTCACATGTATCAATCAGTAGTTCATAAGCTTGTCAACATGGAGTAGAGTTTTCAAGAAAAGAATGAAGAGGATCATTTGCATTCTGAAATTATTATTTATTTGTTGGTTATGGGGTTTGAACTCTTGGCCTGGGGCGCTGTCCCTGAGCTCTTAAGGGCTAGCACTGTACCACTTGAGCCACAGCGCCACTTCTGGTTTTCTGAGTGGTTTATTGGAGATAAAAGTCTCACAGACTTTCCTGCCTGGGCTGGCTTTGGACCACAATCCTCAGATCTTACTGAAATGATTTTTTAAGAAGACAGGGAGATAGAAAGAGAAGAGAGAGAAAGTGAAGGAAAAGGAGGAGAGGGAAAAAGAGGGGAAAGGAGGGGAAAGGAAGGGAGAGGAGGGAAGAAGGAAAGGAGGAGGAAAATGAATAAAGAAAGGAGGGCAAGGGAAGAGAAAGGAAAGAAAGGAGGAAAGAAAGGGAAGAAAAAAAGGAAGAAGAAGGAAAGGAGGCAAGAAGATTGTGTGGGAAGAAGGGAAGGGAAAGGAAGGAGGGAGGGACAGGGGAGGAAGGGAGAAAGAGAGAGGATTCCCTCCAGGGTGGGTGTCTTTAAATGGCATCTTTTCTAGTGCATTTGAACCCTGAGTCCATTTACAAATATTGGATCTATGCAGCTGGATATAAGACTTAAGTTCTGGAGTAGAGTAAAACATGGGTAAAGCGAGACCACTTTGTAGGAACAATATCTAGGAGAAATGGAAATAAGCCAGAGGAAAGGAGCCTTTGCTTTAACTTAAGAGTGGGGAACTGAAAACCAGCTGCTCCCCTGAGGAGTCTGAGGCCAGGAGGAAGTGGGGGGTGAGAGCTGTTTAGTTCTTCAGTGCTCCTGTGTGAGGACAAAAGGGCAAGAAGGAGGGGAGCTGCTCTGGCACCAGCTGTGGTTCCAAGCAGTTCTAGAAGTTTCTGCCTCACCAAATACCATCTCCCCTCCCCACCCATGGCCACTGGAGGGGAGGACCAGGGCCAGACCCACGGAGCAGTGAGGTAGGGGAGCTGGCGGCCAGGCACCTGTGAGCCTCAGCCACATCATGATCAGAAGCTGCTTTTTGACTTAACGGAGTACAATTTTCCATCCCATATGTTCAAAGCATTTCATCCATGTGTGTCTTCTTGGCTCTTTGGAGCTTTTTTTCCCCCATTCAAATACACACACACACACACACACACACACACACACACACACATATAAACCTCCCTAAACTCCAACTCACCAAACACAAATATTTTGCTTCAGAAACCCACTCCATTTTTTTTTCCTCAAAGCCTGGCATATTTTAACCTAGAGAAGCTCAATGCCCCCCCCATCTGCTTTTGATTAATGTAACTTCTCTCTTTCTTGATCGGAACCCAATCACAGGAGAGGAGGTACCTCACTAACGCTGTGAGGTACAGCCGCGATCATGAGCAGCTGTGTGGAGGGAGTTTACATTTTAATTTAATGTAATTTCATTTTAATTTAATTTCCATGTAACTGCCTGTCTGATTTCCTCAATTTCTTCTATAGAGTAGACCCTCTCCCTAAAAACACATCCCATGCTTTTAAAAACTTGCAAACTGACACCCTAACTCCAGAAACATTGAGGTGAGGGATATGCATAGATATTGCATGTGTGTAGGTGCAGTCACAAATAAAGATGCATGCGCATTCTAACTACCTATGCTAGGTTCCTCAGCGTGACACATAAAGTGGCATTTCGGGGAATCTTGAACCCAAGGTTCTTTGGCACCAATGTAGTCCAAAGGACAGCAAAGGGCACTCTTACAACCATGCAGAAATGAAAGGAGAATGGTCCAAATTGAAGAACAATGCCCTGACAGAAAAGATTGCAGGATGTCGTTGTGTTTGAAGGTAATTTTGTAGGACTTGGTGGTTGCAGAATTTGGAAGGATATGGAGAGTTTACAAACTTGGTGTACTCCTTGGTTTTCATGAGGAAGATGGTATGTGTGTGTTGGCTGAGACCTAAATCCCTGGAGGAAAGTAGGGAGTAGGGTCATATTGAATTAAGTCTGGAACAAATCAAGGCTCGAATATGATGAAACTAATAGGAGAGGCCATGGCTGACACACAGAAGGAAGAGTGGAGTGACCAGCGTGACATGGGTAAAATCAAAGCACACCAACGGCAGGGGGGGATCATGGGTAAAATCAAGGCACACCAAGGGCAGGGGGGGATCATGGGTAAAATCAAAGCACACCAACGGCAGGGGGGATCATGGGTAAAATCAAAGCACACCAATGGCAGGGGGGATCAGGGGCAAGTGGGAAGTCAGGACACCTAGAGGGACAAGAGCACCAAAAAAGCACTAGCACTCAGTCTATTCTTGGTCATATCTGACCAAAAGAAGTATGTATGACAAGGTCCAAGTAGTTTCAAAGATATTACTGATGAGAGAGAGAGAGAAAGAGAGAGAGAGAGGAGGAAGAGAGAGAGCAGCTTAGGGATGAGAAGCATAGCAAGAGTGACAGCAGCTGGGAGGGCAGGCTGACAGTGGAGCGCTTTGATGTACCAGGTGTTGTGCTCTGAGATTTATACCCACACACAGTAGGGTGTCAACCAGGATCCCTGTCCTTAGTCTCAGGAACACCTCATCCCTCCTCCTTCTCCTGGTAGTGACAGCCAAAAATGTCCCCTAGATACAACTCTGCCCCTGGCTGAGAAGCATTGTTTCAGAGGCTTAGAAAAGGCTCAGGAAATTCCAGCAGCTCTCAGTCTGGCTGCGTGTTCATTTCCTCACTGCCAAATGAGCCAACCCCATCCTATCAAACCTAGCAGCCATAAATATTAGGATCTTCCTTAGATCAGAGACTGGCTCATAAGTCATAGGATGTTTCAGTCTATGGGAGCTTTTTTGTTTTTGTTTTTTGAACAGATGAGGAAATAGAGACCCACAGAAGTTAAATAATTCACAACATTCTCAGGTTCAGCCAAACATCTGGCTGATTCAGGTTGGAACTCAGGCCCTCTGTCATCACAGCAGGATGCCCACTTCCGATTTCCTGAGAGGAGAATGCAGGAAATTTCCAGGACTGAAAACTTCTTGGGGTTTACCTACATGGGAGTTTAGGGGTGGTAGGGATGAGAAGGCTGAAGTCTGCTGTCGTTCTGACTGCAGCAACTTCTATGGCCTCAAGGGCAGCTGATGCCTGTACAAGTCAGCTGGGTGGCGACAACAATCCTCTGGCATTTGCCATTGTTCGTCACAAGTCACAAGTGGTCACTATCAAAGATTACTATTCGTGTATCTGTGAATCACAGAATGCCAGACTCATGAGATCCAGATGTCCCTGCAGACACAGACAAGGCCCTCAGACCGATCCCGTGGGCTTTGTGTGTCAGGCCTAGATTCATTCAGAAAACAGCTCCCTCCTAAAATATAAGCCTTGAGGAAAAAAATAATAAAACAAGACAAATAAGAATATCTGAAGCTGCTTGTACAATACTGAAACTAGCTGCCATGGCTTTCCAAGCCTCTCCCCGACCACACTTCTCACGCCTTTGATTCTGGATTCATTCTTCTACGGTTCAAAGCAAAGGAGGGATCAGAGTTTCTATCACGGGACTCCAGGAGAGGAAATGGGAATTGAAAGACATAAATAGGTGAACATGGAAGAATAAAATTCTTTTTTGCTGCTGTAAACCTTAAAGCTACAAAAGCAGAATCGGACAGCTGTGTGGCTGCTGAGTCCCCTCTCCCTGGTCTGATCCCTCATTTTGAAAGTTTGGATTGAACCACTTTCTCAGAAGCACAGCTGAAAAACCCTTAAAAACACATGCATGCATACATAGGGTCTCAGGAGCTCCATGCGTCTGGAGTAAGGATTAGAGACCTTCGACTGGGTTCCCTCATGTTCAAATTCCAGCTGCACCTAAGATGGTACAGTACATCAACTGAGGCTCAGGAAACTCGTCCGGTTCTCAAGAATGAGAAAACACAGCTGTGCTGGATCTCACGGAAGGTGGAGGGTGAGCCTTTCCTCTTCCTATCACCACCCTGTCCAAAAAGGAAGGTCAGTGTGATGCCCCACCATGCTGGGTCACCTGCACATGGAGTCCGGGGTACACACCTGTGCACCTGCCATCTTGCAATCTAAAACACAGGTACATGTCACAAGGAAAATACACTGAGTCAACAATAAACTCTGGGTTTAGCAATTTTCTTGTCTTTGCTTTGTATCTATTTTTTCATTTTTATTTTTTTGTTTTCCTCCAGGGGTTGAAATTTAATCTCTCTTTTAGCAAAGTAGAGCTGGCTTTCTCTCTTCCTCTGGGTTGGTTGGGTTTTTTTCTCTCTCTCTCCAGTATAGTCTCAGTGGCTATCCTTCAGATACGCTCAGCTGATGATGAGGCCTGTGTATTGTCACCAAGGCCCATGGTCACGACAGCACTGTGCTATGATGCAGGTGCTCTTCCCTTCCCTTGACGCCCTCCCACCATAAACGTCCACAGCCACAGTGATCTGGCTGTTAATCTGCAAGGTCAGCACTGTTAGGTGCTGACAGCGAAGGAATCCCTGAACAAAAATTCGCCCCCCGTGGGGTGTCTGTGTGTGCAAGCATGTGTGCATGAGTGCGCACGCACAGGCACACACATGGCTCTTCTGGGCCAGTCTAAATCCCTAATGGCCTCACTATGCACTCACCCGAGTGACATAAGCTCATCCAGTAGCAGTTCTACAAACCTCTGGCTTGGGGCGAAGTTGCCCCTCTTTCTCGGATGTCCGCCATAACATTTCTCCCTTCCCCGAGAGGCAACACAAACATCATTCTCCAGCTGCACTCCCATCCCATGCTTGATGACCCACGTTACTGGCTAGCACAGACTCATTTTTTTTTTTTAGTTTAACTCACATCCGGTTAGACACAAAGATATTTTTAAGGCTACTTTGTGGGGGGTGAAACACATCAGGGGTCACTGCAAATTCATTCCAAATTGAGCCTCACAGCCTAACCCCACAGAGAGCTGAAAGGAGGAAATGACTCACTCCACAGGCCAGTACTCTCTGCTAATATGCTAAAAAAACCCCCTCTCCCAGAGCAGAAGGCCAGCCACCATCACCAAAGTCCGGCTGCTACTTGAAACCCAAGTCCTGCTTCCAAAGCTCCCATTGCCTTCCATCTTCCCCAAGACAGCCACATCCTAATGAGCTAGGTACATCTATATTCCAGATCATCCTTGCATGGAATAAAAAGTTGACAGCCACAAGCTCCTCCTCAGCTCATTTCCTTGTGAAAATCTGGAGAAGGTCAACCATTGCCAGTCAGATGATTTCACAAACCTTTAGTCTGTCCTCCCCTCCTTGGCTTACCATTCTCCAGATCCGTTGTTTTCTGATGAACTGGTAGATATGATCAGGATCATATAATGCCTGATGTTGACTCTCATTAGCCAAAACTTGTATTTATTTACTACCAAGTCACCTCTCTACTCCAGTCTACATATGTGTCCCATCTTAGGGCACGAGAAGATCTGAGATAGAGATCCCCTTGCTGGCTGAGTTGTACAGATGGCAGGAGAGACACTAGGGAATGGATGAGTGCAATAATGTGGCACCATGGCTAGGCTTTAGGAAGCATGGTGCCCTGGCATAGCATAGGCGGTCAGTGCCACCTGCAGGCAGTGGGGAGGCCCTGAGACTGGATGAGCAGGTATTTCCAGGCAGGGGAGTGGACTGGCAAAGGCACAGCACATAGCTCTTGGAGCTACTTGACACCTATTGTCCTTAGGATGATGAAGGACACATCTGCACACAGTAGGCATCTAGTGAATGAATTTATGAATTAATATTTTCTTTTTTATTAAGTTTTTCATTGTGAAAATACTGTACAGAGGGGTTACAATCACATGAGCAAGGTAATAAGTACATTTCTTATCAAGTATTGTCGCCTCCTCCTTTGTTTTTCCCCCACCATCCCTTCTTTCCCCCACCTCCCCCTACCTAAATTGTAAAGTTAGTTTTTCAACATAGGGTCTTATTGCAGTGGGTCCACCTGTATCCCTATCTAAACAAAATTGTTTTCTCCCTTCCCCTCCACAAATTATACCAACATCAAATACAGTAAAAACAGGGGTCATACCATGGGGGAGGGACATACAAAGCAACAAAAAATCACGTGGTACCTTATAAATACATTAGAAACAATAGCAAGGAAGAAAAAACCACTTGTGTCCTTATCTTGGGGTTCATTTCACTTAACATCATCTTATCTGACCTTTTCTGCTTGTCTCAGGTATATACTAGTTATTGCAAATAAGGGAAACCATGGGGCCTATGTTTCTTTGGGCCTGGCTTACTTCACTTAATATATTTTTTTTCCAAAAGTCTTTCCATTTCCTAACAAATGGGGCAATTTCATTCTTTCTGATGGAGGCATAGAATTCCATTGTGTATATATACCACATTTTCTTGATCCATTCATCTACTGAGGGGCATCTGGGTTGGTTCCATATCTTAGCTATGGTAAATAATGCTGCAATAAACATAGTTGTGCTGGTAGCTTTAGTGTGGTCTTGTTTGTAAACATTTGGGTAAATGCCCAAAAGTGGGATTGCTGGGTCATAGGGGAGCTCTATGTGGAGTCTTTTGAGGAACCTCCATACTGCTTTCCAAAGTGATTGAACAAGTTTATAGTCCCACCAACAATGCAGTAGGGTTCCCTTCTGTCCACATCCCTTCCAGCATCTGTTGTTGATTATAGCCATTCTAACTGGGGTGAGGTGGAATCTCAATGTTATTTTGATTTGCATTTCTTGTATGGCTAGAGAGGTTGAGCATTTCTTCATGTGTCTATTGGCCATTATGAATCCTTTTCTAATCATGAGTAGTTTAGGAGGAGATAGTGGTTAAGACAAGACAGTAAATAAAGGTGAGAGTGGCCGTGCAGGCAGATCAGTAGTCCCAGGGCTCAACCCAGGAGGATACAGACATCAGGAAAGCATCTCAGAGGTCTCTCATGTGCCACCAAGGATTCTCGGCTCTTCCTGACAGAGTACTTACCTGGAGCTCAAATTATGACCTATTTGTGATATGCATTTCTTCCAAGGAACTGAACAGTGAAGTGTAACATATATACCTGCCAAGGGTAATTTTGGAACATATCTTCTCCCTCAATATTATATATATATATATGTACATATATATATATGTACATATATATATGTGTACATATATATATATATATTATATATATATTATATATATTATATATATATTATATATATATGTACATATATATAATATACCTATTCTCTCTCTCTCTCTCTTTCTCTTTCTCTCCCACAAGAGAGAGAGAAAATGAGTGAGTGTGAGAGAGTATGAGAATAGATTATGATAGCATGAGATACATAAGGGAATATGGTAACAAAAAATTGAAATTGGTATTTCCAGAATGACTACAAGGCTTTTTGATATTGTGTTGGTTTCAACAATCTACAAAATGATCCTGCAATGCAGCAAATCTCTGCTGAGTTATCATGAGCCTTGTAGATATAGAAATGAGGAAAGTGGAAAGCCTTAGGGGGGACATCAAGACTGGAAAAAAACATGGTTGACCTTTCTCCCTGTATGAGTTGGTATTGATATGGTATTTTAGGGAAGAAAACATACCTTAAAATTCATAGAGATAAAAAATGAAGAGAGGAGAGAGTTACAGCCCAGAATTTAATGCATCTAGGACTTACATTCTGCTGAGTGCATCTTAGACATTAATTAACTGAATCCTCTCTTAATCGCATGTGGTATTCATCAGTACAAAGGTCAAACAAACAATATGCTCATGTTTTCATACTTTGAGACCTCAAGAAAAACAAGTGACATTTTCAAGGAACAGGTCATGAGAGTCACAGCACATTTATTGTATCTACTTGGTCCTGGAAAGAAGGCCATGCCACTGGCTCCACAAAGGGCAGTGCTTCTACCCCTTGGCAATAAGGGTAGACAGCCAGGCTTCTTGTTTCCAAGCACTGGAATAGGATGCACTCCTTGGGAAAAAATATTTAATTGCTCTGATTTTGTTTTCTTATATGCAAATTGGCAAGTGACATAGTGTTAGCCCCAAAAGACTGATACACTCAGTAGTAAAATATGGCAGTCTATCTAGACACATAGTAAGTACTCAGATACTCAGCTATCTCAAACTGTGCATAGTAAAATATGTTTGCAACACTTAGTGCATATCAGAATCACATGGAGAGCTTTCTAAAACGCAGATTTATGGTGCCACCCTCAAGTTTGTGATTCCACAAATTTTAAAGTCTGATTCCATGGTCTAAAGGCTAGTTCCATATGTCTACTGTCTAATTCCATAGGTCTAGAGTCTGATTTCATAAGTCTAGGTTCTAATTCCAGTGTTTAACTCCATAGTTCTAGGGTCTAATTCCATAGGTGTACAGTTTAATTCCATAGTCCTAGATTCTAAATCCATAGGTCTATGGTTTAATTCCATAGGTCGAGAGTCTAACTTCATAGGTCTAGAGTCTGATTCTACAGGTCTAGAGTCTTATTCCATAGGTCTAAGGGCTGATCCCATAGGTCTAGTCTGATTCCATAGGTCTAGGGTCTGATTCTGTGGATCTAGGGTCTGATTGCGCAGAGCCTTGGGTCTGATTCCATCAGTGTTAGAAGGACCTGAACATTGCATCTTCTGGTCTTGGACCACATGTGAGGCAACCACACCAGGTCCTTGGTAATCCTTCTGAGGAACTTAGTGAAGAGTAACAGAAATCTCTGCCAAGTGTTACCTGGGACTCTGTTCTGTTGTGTTGATGGGACACCCAATCTGGGTCTTTGCCTGCTTTTTCCATGGAACTTTTAAGCCACTCATCCAAAGAGAAGTTTTACACAATTTACAGTTTTATTACCTATTTGTTAGCATAAATAAGAAAAACATCAATTGATGGAAATGATATTAGGTTATTTGAATCATGAAGGGGAACAATATTTCAAAGAATAAGGATGGAGTAATGTTCTCAGAGCTCTTCGGTAAGGTGACTGCAGAAATTGGAGATGTTTCTTGGTAATTTTTTTTTGGGGGGGGGCAGTGGTCGTGGGTCTTGAACTCTGAGCTTGGGGGCTATCCCTCAACTCTTCAGCTCAAGGCGAGTGCTCTACTGCTTGAGCTACAGGACCACTTCTGGTTTTCTAGTGGTTTATTGGAGATAAAGAGTCTCACGGACTTTCCTGCCCGAGCTGACTTTGAACCATGATCCTCAGATCTCAGCTTCCTGAATAGCTAGGATTACAGGCGTGAGCCACCGGTGCCCGGCGGTAATAATTTTTTAACCTATCTAAAAGGCTGATCTTTCATTGGTCCATGAATATTATATCCAGAATCCAAGTTCATATTACATCTACTCTCTTAACACTGTGTACCCATTGCTTAGGACACCTTTGACTCAGCCTTCCACAGCAGCCAAAGCATTGTCTAATCTAACACCCAGCTCCAGCACAGTCTATTACTCAAGGATCCTGAAGCTGCCAGGTGAAGATTTTAAAAAGACACTGAAATTTTGTGGGAAACCACCAGTTTTCCAACAGAAGATAGAGCACAAAGAAAAGACATGTTGGGAAATACCAGCTGTGGGAAGAAATAACAGTATATTGGCAATACACATGTAAATAATTTGCCCCACCTCAGTGCTCATCCCTAATGGAAAATGAGAATGTTACATCTTTCTCAGACAAACCTGTACTGGGAAACAGATGTCAGCATGGGTCAGCAGTCATGTGGAAGTACCAGGCTGTTTTCATTATTGTAACTCTGTAATAAGTTTGAAATCAAGACGCATGAGATCCACAGTTTTATCATTTCACTCAACATTACTTTAACTATCAAACTATCAAAAGGCTTATTAGTTGAAGGGAAAAAATATAAAAAATAAGAGGAAAAACTATTAAATAAGAAAAACTATAAATAAGAAGAAAACTATTCAACTCCAAGAATGAAATGGAATTCTTCAGTATTGTTTGGCTTACCTATGAAGAGTCAGGGAAGATGCCTGAGCACTGGTCCAGTTTTGGCAGGAGCAGGGGAGGTCTCTGTTCATAAGCATCTGAGAATATCATCCTCAACTGTTCTCCAGTTGCTCAGAGTCCCAGCCAAGCCTCCTGGCTAAACTCACAACTCTAGGTGGGAAGTCATTCTGCATTCACATTCTCAATATCAGGAGTACAAGAAAGAGCATCAGAACAAAGGGGATAAGTAGCAGACAGAATGAGATTTACAGAGCTTCATGAGGGCTATGTCCACTTAGGGAAGTGAATTTCCTTCCCATTTCTCAGTGCAGTGGCAAAAGGTGAGAGGTTGGCAGAACAAAAGAACAAAAACCAAAAAACACTAAATTCCATAGCGAAGACCTCTTTCCATCCAAAGCACTATAGTGGATACAGAATCTTTTTTTCAACAAGAAATACGAAAAGTGACAATATCATCCAGACATCAGAAGAGAGTGGTGAGAGGCCATTAGCGCCTGAAGACCAGTCACAATGGCAAAGCCAAGAAAATGTGAGCAAAATAAAATTTATTTAAATAGAAAACAAAAGGGATACAAGAGATGAGAACAAATCCAGAGAAACTGCAAAGAATGAAGCCAGAGAGTGCATTCTGTTGGCCCAGCTCTACTGTGTCTGTGTTCTGTGTACCATCTCAGTAACTCCTGGTAGTGACACTCTGAGATAAATAGCCCTACCTCCAGCTTGCTGATAGTAAAACTGAAGAAGGAGCTGAGGCCCAATGTGCTGTATTGTGTGGAAAGTATGAGGTAGGGTCTGGAAGGTAGAACTTGGGCCTTCATTGTTTAATGAATTCTCCTTCTGTGGATGCAGCCGGCTTGAGAGGAGTTCATGCGGATGTTGTAAGGCAATCACATAGCATGGCGATCCATTCTCCTTTCCCTTTCTGAAACCCGTATTGGTTGCAAAAGGCTTGGGTAAAATTACCCCATTCATAGAGAATAACTCCTTATGACAATGGGTCTGTTCAGAGCCAGGTACCTGTCGCAGTGAACCCCAAACACAGATCTGAGCAGCTCCACTTGAGCTTCTGATCAACACAGCAGAGATGTACTCTTTACCTGACTTACGTTACTGTAACCCTCTGTACTTCACCTTTATCATAACAGTAAATTTAAAAAAATACAACATTTTTAAGGGTCAAACTCAGAGTTTGTTATCTACAGAATATAGGAGAAAAAGAAGCAAAGATAATATATACTGAAAGTCTCTAGATCAAAAGTCCTGAGGTATTTCTCCAGATATCCTTCAACAGCCCAGCATTTACAGTGGTTGGAGGAGGATAAAAGAAGGGCAGAGAGAGACAGCCGCCATTTTATACCTATCCCAGCTGGGGAAAGAAAAACTGGTTTTCCATACTGCCAACCTCTTAAGCTCTTCACACAACTTTGTCACTGTCCCTTCCAGTTTAAGGCTTTCTTGGGAAGAAAAATCTAAGGCTAAGGCTTAGGGCTTGCGTGTGTGTGATAGGTGAATTCCTTTCCTGTTTTGTGTTCCCTGGGACCTAGTCCCTTATAACAACTCCACTTTTATATGGATTAAGAACCAAAATGTCGAACACATAGCAGCCAAAAGAATCTTATTGCAGTTTCCGACCTTAGGCCTGCCAAGAACTCTGAGTTTCAGGGAAGCTAAATCAATTACTTAAGAAGTTTCCATTTTTTCAGCTTTTCTCAAGAAAAGTTGGAGGGAGACTCCCACTTACCTTTCCAAAAAAACAGTGCACACACAGCCATGAACCGATAACTAAGGCATTTCCATGCTTGACAGAGTGGATGGGTGGGCCCAGGGAGGGACTGCCAGGAACACCAGTGGAACTCCATAGCTTTCTGGGAAATCAACCAAAAGCTTTGTAGCCTCTTGCCCAGGTAAGCGAAGGAATCTGCACTTCTGTTTTCGGCAAACTTAGTTATCCAGAATTCAATGCTTTTCTCTTTTAAAAAAATGATTTTTAATGTCTTGAAAGAGTTGCACAAAGGAGTTCCAATTCAGCATGTCAGTTTGTGAGTACAATGAATTCATTGCTTTGACACAAAAATATGATCTAAGCTCATAAACATCACTGTCTACTTTCAGAATCCTACAGAAAATTATGTAGTATATCATTTTTAAATATCTTCATTGGTTGTTAGGAAAAGGGTGTTAAGGGGAGGGTGGAAGTTTGTTTTTTAAACAGAATACAGATTTTGTGTAGAAAATTTCTAATCTAAATGTCTACAGAAAGTGCAGGGTACTTACAATCCAAGTACTTTAACTGAATTATTTTCCTAATAAGTTCAGACAATTAGTTAATATTGTGCATATTTCTTCATTCATTCACTATTTTATACAGATTCTGTTATGTTATGGTGGTGCTTGGATTTGAACTCAGGGCTTAATGTTTGTCACATGAGGCCTGCCCCTAGGCCAATTTGCTTTAGTTTATTTTCCTGATAGGGTCTTCTGTTTGTTTTTTTTTTTCCCCTGGGGCCAGATTTAGAAATAGATTCTTCTACTTTCAGCCTCTTGTTTAGCTCGGATTACAGGGGTACCCAAGCATACCTGGACTTCCACACAATTATTTTTGATCATCTATAATATTCCCAATGTAAGTCAAGTCACCAAGAATCTACATACAAGGGAAACCTGACTCATCCCTAAAGAATCTTCAAGACAAATAGGCACGTGGACACTATTTTAAACATTTCTCTGTTGGAATAGCATACGAGAAAGGACCATGTGGCCTGAGCTGGGTCCTCTGAGAAGAGTCATTGCACGAAGTTCCCAGCGAGGCTCCTGGTGGTGGCCTAACTGCTGGCAAGAATGTAGACTAGCACAACCACCATGGAAGGCAGTTTGAAGATGCCTTTAAAAAAGTAAGCACAGGACTACCTTATGACCCAGCCAGACCACTCCGGGGCATTTCTCTAGAAGGCGGCAAGTCAGTATACAGAAAAGACACTTGCCCATCCATGTTCATTACTGTACTATTATACATCCTAGCCAGGGCATGAAATCAGCTCTGCTGCCCTTTAATGGACAAATGGTTCGAGAAAATCTGAAATATAGATAGATGGGAGAGAGAGAGAGAGAGAGAGAGAGAGAGAGAGAGAGAGAGAGAGAGAGAGAGAGAGAGAGAGAGAGAGAGAGAGAGAAAGAGAGAAAGAGAGAGGAAACAGAGAGAGAGAGGGAGGGGGGGAGAGAGAGAGAGGGAGAGAGAGAGAAAGACGGGGAAGGAGGGAGAGAGAGAGAGGAATTTTACTTATCCATCAGGAAAAATAATATCATTTTGGATGGACCTGAAAGAAATAATATTAAGTAAAGAAAATCAGGCTCAGGGAGACAAAAGGTGACTGTTTTCTCTCATACATGGAAGTTTGATGTAAATTACATATATAGATATATATACATATATATATAAACATGTGCAGGGCTATATGCACATATGCACAAACATATCAACTGGAATATGGGATAAGCAAAGGATTGCAGTGGTGCAACACCTTTGAACAACTATCTCCCGGTTTGACAAAATGAATACCAGGAAGCAGAGATTTGTTGGTGACACGGGCAGGTGACAGGGAGGAAGGCAGACAAATGGAGAGAGGAAAGGTTGGCAAATGCAGCCTGAGTGTACCAAAGAGACACTGATATGATTTCGGGAACCTTCTCATGGTAACCGTGGGGAAGATCAGGCTGTGCTCATCAGCCATGGCTGCCGTGGGTCTTCGGCCCTCTACAGGCTGAATGGGGAGACTAACTTTGTCCAGCAGACAGCTGGAGACACAAAAGAAATTCTCTAGGCGCAGAGGCCAGGTCACTGCCCTCATTGCAAAAGTACCAGCTTCACAAGGTGTCAGCATGAGGCCCAGGGAGGAAGGCAGACTGGCCAGGCCCTGCCGTGGCAGCCTGCAAGAGACAGCGGGAGCCAACAAGCAGGAGCAGAGCCATGTTATTCAAATTCTCCACTCCATTTCTGAGGCAGGGGGTCTCATTAAGGGCTGACTCCCCTCCCCCCCATCACCTCTAGAGAGTGGGCCAGACAACAAGGAATGTTTGTCTTCCCTTGGCAGGACCACTCTACGCTGGGGCCACGCTGACTTCCTCAAAAGGCTAGCATGAAGGGCAGACGGAAGGAAGGAAGAGGAAAAGAAAAAAAGCAAAGAAGGATGGATGGCCACGAGGAAGAATGTGGCTGCTGCCTTAAATGTAGCACTGTTTGAGCTCCAAGCTCACTAGCCAAGAGCTCATGTTAAATGGTGAGTAAATGAAAAGGTCACCGTGTCCAGGACCCAATTACCCTCAGCCTGGTGTGCAGGAAGGCCCAATTAGTCCTCATTAGCCGCCTTCTTTAGGGGCTGCATGTGGGCAGCTTTGGCTCTTGCAGCCCCAGCTAAGATTGTGTGCTGGGTTTAAGCACCCCATTGTGAGCTTTGCTTTTTCAAGGTTCAGCTCTAAAGACTTGCTGGCTCGACCCAAGGAATACAAGAGTATGGTCCTCAAGTAATAACTGTCCTTCCTTACCTACTCTTCTTTTTATCTAAACTACAAATTCTCTTGACCACACACATTTTGCACAAGTCAAAACACCCCACGTCGCAGCTTCTGAAGGCCTGTGCACACAGACATACATGCACTTCTGAAGTCAAGTATCTGACTTTGAGTATCAAGCTGGAGCAGGCAATACATCCTAACTTAAATGCTTTAAATACAGCAAGAGATAGAACTGAACTGCACATGCCTATTGTGTTGTATTGGTTTAGCTCCCTATTATAACTGCTATGCCATCAGCCACCTGAGTAACGCAATCTGGTGCTCATATTTTGTCCCAACTGCCTCTAAGAACAGTATGATGGATTCAAACCTCGGTAGACCTGAAATCTTGTCTTTGTGGAAATTCTGTCCTTCTCTGTCAGTTCTGCTTTTGTTTCCCTTCTTTTTTTTTTTTTTTAATTGGTCATGGGGCTTAAACTCTGGGCCTGGGCACTGTCCCTCAGCATTTCAGCTGAAGACTAGTACTCTAGCACTTGAGCCACAGCCCCACTTCTGGTTTTCTGTGATTAACTGGAGATGAGTCTCACAGACTTTCCTGCCCAGTCTGATTTTCAACCATGATGCTCAGATCTCAGCCCGCTGTGTAGCTAGGACTACAGACATGAGCCACCAGCACTCAGCTCAACTTCCTTTTGCTGTATCTTTTTACTTCTTTACCTCTTTGGCTCCCTACACTTGACTCAGTTTCCCCTTACTGAAGACCATGCCCTCTGATGGGATCAACTCAGCTCCATGGAGGGACCTGACCCTGGCTCACCTTATGTCAGTGTTTCTTCTGATCCAGGAAATACCCAGTACCAAAATACCTTGGTTCTTGTTGACATTTCAAATGCCTGGGTTCCACCAACTAAATCAATACTGCTAAGAGTAGGAAATAGAAATGAGAATTTGAAGTCGATTTTCCAGGACTTCCCTTGCTTGAATACATGCACGCGTGTGTGCGCATACATACACACATACATACACACACACACACACACACACACACACACACACACATACACACACACAAGATAAACCCATGGAAATAAAGCATTTGGCCTCTCATAGCTACAAGAAAAGTTTGTAAACCAAAAAAACTCAGGAATTCCAGGACAATGCTATAAGAGTTAGCCTCAGCTGGGAGTTGTATAAACATGTCTGGATATTAGAATTCTTGCTGCATGCAATCTTCCCAGATCCAATGATGGACGACCACTTCCCATACTAAAGGTCAACAGATAAGTGGAGAAGGCTCACTAGTCATTTCTCACCATGCAGCAAGAACCAAGAGACAGAGCTAATGTGGGAAGGCAGCAGGCAGTCGAAGGGAGACAATAATTGTGATCTGACTGATGGTAACTCAAGAACTAGTGTGACTCAGATGTCCCCAGAGTGGCAGGACTCTTGGTGCCTGGGCCACCTACAAGCCGAGGGTTGAATGACCATATGTTTGGGCCCTGCCAGTTTCCTTTGCTTTATACACATTAAACCATCTGAAACAAGAGTAACGTTGAGGACTTTCTGTCTTTTCCCAGTCAAGTGCACTTACCCCAGGGGCCTCAGAGGTAAGTGTCAGATGGTAAGTTCTGCACAGAACCCTATCACTATACAGTGGCTTTGAGATTTTTTTTTTCCTCTTACAATGGTTACCCCAGAAGGTGGGCTCCAGGGTATTTAGTTTTAAAGGTCAAAGCTATCTTCTGTGTTTTGGGGGTTTTTACAACTGTTTTCCTTAGAAATTCTTTTCATCTTCACAGTAATTCTGGCTTTACTTTCCTGGGTACTCTGTCCAAAACTAAGAAGAAGCAATAGGGGAAAAAGTACCATTCATATCATGGAACCCACACATTCCCTGAATCCCCAAGAATCCTCGATCCTCTGGAGAAGATTTCAGAGACAGCTACTTCCAGCTGTGGGAGAATATGGGAAACATGGCTGATGAGGGACACTCTTCTTGAACAACGTGGAGATGCTGTAAGCAAGAGACAAGAGACATATTGACACCAGTAGTCAGACAGTAGACAGAGCCCTAGGCCCGATAAAACACCATTGGCTTTATCTAGGGGAGATGATTCTTTGCTTCTCTGTTGAAATTCAGAGTTCCTGCAATTCAAGTGTGAAAAGCAATGATATTAAGCTCCTTCCTTCTTCATTTCACTACTAACTTGTGCTGCAGATTTCTCAGTCTAATTTGAAGTCCATTCATTCATAATTGGGATCACTGGTTTGCTAGGCACAAAGCCCAAATGTCTGGGTATAATGAAGCAGCTCCTGATCTTTGAGAGCCTAAAATTCAATAGATGGAGATTGCCTCTACAGGCAGGTACATGGCGGAAATGGGAATGTGGTGTGAAGGGAAGTAAATAGTGCGATGGGAACACACAGGGCAGATGTCCAGCTCTCATTTTGGTGAGGCTGTCCAGACAGCAGAAAGACAGTCATAGAGATAAGTGGATCCGATATTCCAGGATTCATGGTCAGCATATTTGAAGGCATCTGGGAGAAGACTATTAGCTTCTGAAGCTTTTGGAGTATAGGAATTAAAAACATAGCCTTTGGAAATAGGAAAAAGCAGCCAGGAGGTTTGGCAAAGGTCAGATAATGGCCAAGGAAGGAAGCAGAAGCATCACACGGGGACAGACAGTCACATGACTGTGTTATCTATCCCTCCGAGACTATTTTTACCACTGTTCACCCATCAATTCAGAACATTCCATTGTGGATAGTTTTGCTGTTATTTGGTGTAGCAGTTAGTTCGGAAACAGATGATCTTAATTTCCAACCTTTTATGGCAGTACTCTGTATAGACAAAGATCCCCAAATTTATGAATCAGAGACCACCCCACCCCACTGGTGTCCTCACTGGCCTGTAGCCTTTACAGAGTTCCGTCCCAAAGACACCAGGCACTAAGCTGTTAGCAAAGAAGAGAATCTCGATTCCAATACTCTTCAGAAAGGAGGTATACCTGCTGCATTGTCTATGACGCCCTAACCTGTGCTCCAACCTTGACTGACGAGTGAGCCCAACCCTCCCCACAATGGGCCTCTCACTCCCACCCACATCCTTCCTCCCTGTTCCTCTACTGGCCGTTCCTCCAGACAGTGGGCACAACTGAGAGAGCAGCAATCTGATTTCCAGTCAGGGAAGAGCCTCTCGCCTCCACAAGGATGAATCCAGCTTCTATTTTCTTATTTCATCCTGACTTCAGAGGAAAAAAATGAAATAACACAAAAACTCTTAGCATGTATATTCAGAATTTGCAATCTGCACTTGATCAGGATCGGAAAATTCTCAGATACTCAAGTGCTGCAATGTGAAAATTCAAGTCGAACATAATCTGAAAGTGGGTTTTTCTGAGACTCTAGAAGATAAAGGATGATGGGAGGGATGGGAAGAAGAAGTAAAGAATGTAATGAAGAAAAGATGATAATTGTTGGCTCCTGGTTATGCATGGTTTCTACACATATCCTCTGGCTTTTATGTTATCACAAAATCAGTGCATGATTAACAGCAGTCAGAAAGGTTACATGAACTCTGAAAGCAAGGAAAAACAGGAGGATATTCTTAGGAGATGGTCACAAGGACTGAATAGCTATGTGTATATGATCATATGAAATGATGCTTATCAAAATGAACTCCAAGAAATGGATGCAAAAGATATTTTTATTTTACTTTTTATGGTTCTTTTTTTCTGCTCTCTTTCCTTTTGTTGCTTGTTTTTATTTCTGTACCTTTTGTCTTGTATGTAAGTTTAACTGACTCGGGGAGGGGAAGGGGAAACACAGAAAATGGGACAAAGGGTGAACTAATTCAGCAGTGATACTCACTAGGCACTGTGTTGGAAATGAACTATACAACTTGAGGGGTTGGGGAAAAGGATGGAAAAACCTGGTAGAGATGAAGGAAAGGTTGACACTGTTCAAAAAGAAGTGTACTCAATACCTGACTGATGTTACTGACCCCTCTGTACATCACCTTTGTAATCATTGTTTTTAAAAGGAAAAGTCTAGCTTCACTTTACCAACCCATCTTTCAAAAGAAAGGTTATATAATGAAAACTCCATTTTGTGTGCTCTCTAAGAAAAACTAAGTCGAGTCTACAAGATCTAGATTGACTCTAAGACGAACCTAGATTGAATCTGGGGGTGGGGAGGGGAAAGAAATGTCTCTGGAAAACATGTCCACACAGAGCATGACTATTTATAACAGCTTTATTCCTATTTGACTTCAAATGTTAACAACTAACATATTCTTCAGGAGGTGGAAGGGGAAGCTGGGACACATCCATGCTTGTTAATTCAGCAATAAACATGAATCAGATTATCAGGTATGGGGAAGACTATATCGTGAAGAGAAATAAATCAGTCTAAACAAGCTGAATTCTGTATGGTTCCAATGATATGACATTCTGTAAGAGGGAAAAAGTAAAGGCACAGTGAATAGTGCAGTTGATTTAGGGGTTGAGGTGTGGGATAAAGAAAAGACTTACTAGTGAAATGAAGGAGATTTTTTTAGGACAGTAAAACAGATTCTATAAGTTATAGAAATGGTAGCCATGCAACATTTTAGTCAAAACCCATAGAAATATACAACAAGGAGTGAACTCTAAAGCAAACGACAGTCTGGAGTTTGGTTAATCTGTTGATACGGGTACATCAATGGAAGAAATGGATCAAAACAGTACAACATTTGAATAATAGGGGGATTCATTGGAGAACCTAGGTGGGAATTCATACTTTCTGATTCATTTTTCTGAAAAAAACAAGTAAGCAACTAAAACTGTTCTGAAAGATAAAGTCTCCTGGAAGGAAAAGAAGTCTCTGGCCTGAGTTTTTCCTGGAAGGTAGACAAAGGAACTTCACGTCCTAGTGGTGGGCTTGTGAGGAAGGGGGCTTCGGAGACAGAAGGCCTCAATGATGGATGGCTTCTCACAGTTTTGTATCATCCTCAGTCCTGGAGGAGGAGGGGTGGTGACCACACACTGCTTATTCAGGCAGTTACCTGACGTCATGGGCAAAGTCTAGAGGAACGCTCATCCCTCGGATTTGGGGGTGGTCTGACTAATAGGTGACTAAGAATTGTCAAATAGACATATATAGGCAAAGCTGCATTGTCAATGGAAACAGGAGCACTCACCTGGTAGAGCTCAGCCTTTAGAATTAGGTGACTCATGCTCCCCCCCACAGAGGCTGCCAATGACCGGGTTTGGGGGTCATCCCATAGTGTGTAGGCTGGATTTGCTGAGGAGTTCTCACGCGGGCACCCACATCCCTGAGGACACAAGGAGAGGAAGGCATTGAAAAAGGAGGAATAGAGCCGGCCTGCAAGCATTCAGAACTAATAATCTGTTGTTTGAAAGACATGCCAAGAGTGAATATGGTGCCATCTTGTTCCCTCCCCACCCTCCACAGCTCTTCTCTGAGTACTTCATTTAAAAGAAATGCCAGTTCACACTGTTGAGAGCTGAATCGTGCATTCTTCAGCCAGTCAGTGAAGGCAGCATTGTTGCTCTCCTCATTGTAGAGATGCAGGGATTGAGGTAGTCTGCCCCGCAGGACCCAGGCATGACAGCATGCCATTGCTCGTCTCCAGAGCTGGAAAGCTGACTCATCTAGGTTTATTGCTTTGCCCTTTAATCACGTTGGATGTGTTTGTAATCCTTTCTGGGACTGTTAATAGTTCTGCTCAAACAGTAAGTCCGGGGTGGGGGTGGGGGGTCCGGTCATGGGGCCTGAACTCTGGGCCTGGGCGCTGTCCCTCAGCTCTTCAGCTCAAGGCTAGCGCTCTACCACTTGAGCCACAGGCATGCAAGGCAAGCACTCTACCACTGAGCCACCTTCCCAGCCCCCAAATGCTTTTTATTTCTTAAAGTCCTTCTTTCATCTTTGATTGACACTGCTCCTAGATTCCATAATGTTTTCTCCAGGTTTTCAGAGTCTCTACCTCAGAAGAAATAAATTAATCCCTTTTTCAATGGCCTCTTGGGCTACTGGTGTCATGCAGACCATCCTGCAGTGAATTAGCAACAGGAAACAGGGTCCATACCCAAAGGCATAGGCACCCGTACCTACATGCCCATGGGAATATGCCATCTGATCACCCATTGAGGATCTGATGAATTCTGGACTCTGAGCTAACCATTCGACCTGCACGATCATTTAATCAAAACCCATGTGACCCCCATTTTAAAGCATAGCTTGGAAGGGATGACAAACTGCCATCAATGCAGAGGGCCAGGCCTATGCAGGGATGGCAACTTCAGACCTGGACTCTTCCGGCCCCTAACAGGGTATGAAAATGGAATAAATACTCAGTCTATGGAGATCAAAGAGGAATCTGAACATCTTCCTACTGAATTCCTTGTGCTTTTGAGATGCCATTATAAAACTATTAAATATGACCCTGTTTTCTCTGGTTGTTTTCCCAAGGGGAGCCTGAGAGTTCTCTGCATGAGATGGCTGGTTTATGTCTGCAAGGGGCCATGAATAATAATGCCATTGCCGTGAATACCTTGGATTCCCTCGCAACCACAAACCGTAGGATGTATAAAATGAATGTGCAAACTTCCTGAATATTTGTCCCATCCATTCCTGGCATGCCTCCTTTACCACAGAACCTTCTACAGATCCAAGAGTTAAAAGTCTTAAAGAAAGAGAGAGACACAGAGAAATCCCTCAGTACCCAATATAATATAAGCTTCAAGCCTAGCAGGTCACATGAGTACATTCTTCTGCTCCTAGTCATCACAGAGCTGGTGGATACGGAAACAGACAAACTCTGACTTTTCTTTTTTTTTTGGTCGGCCGTGGGGCTTGAACTCTGGGCCTGGGCGCTGTCCCTCAGCTCTTCAGCTCAAGGCGAGCGCTCTACCACTTGAGCTACAGCGCCACTTCCGGTTTTCTGGTGGTTTATTGGAGATAGGAGTCTCACGGTCTCTCCTGCCCGGGCTGGCTTTGAACCACGATCCTCAGATCTCAGCCTCCTGAGTAGCTAGGATTACAGGCGTGAGCCACCAGCGCCCGGCAAACTCTGACTTTTCTATAGCCCTCACTTGGGCACCATTTTCTTTCTAGGGATGATACTCAAAGAAGTCTTTACAGGAGACTTTTGCTCTCATATTTCCCCCAAGAAGTCAACAGAAGACAAAGATGCAAGATAAGATTTGGAGATGTAAAAATACCAATCATTAGGCTTCTAATTCAACGGATGAACTTCTGTCCTGGTTATTGAGATAGTATGGACCAAGACTTGCTTCTCTTTAACATTGTTTCACATATATAGCTTGAGGATCAGATTGCATTTATCTAAGCACATCTTCAATAACCGTCTCTGAGGAACCATTACTACTATTGTCAGTAAACAGAGTTGAGCCCAGGCAGCCATATTGAGATGCATGTAAGCCATCCTCCCTCAACTCCAAAAGATTCAGAGTGCTTGGAGGCTAGAAGGTGCTTTTCTCCATCATGATGTGTATGTGAATAATTGGTCAAATCCACACTATAAAATGGGGATGGAGAGCAGATATGCCTGAAAGAGTCTAGCAAGTAGTGGAAATAGAAAGTTCAATTTAAGTGGCAGCTGGGTGAAGACAGACATCCTTGCCCTTTAACAGGGAATTACGGTTCTCAGCAGTTGCCAGTAGGATCAGCTAAATAAAAGGTAGGGTCTCTTGTCTTTAGACCAGCAATGGGAGCTCAAACTAAATGTGTGGCTCCTCCATGTCATATAAGGAGCTTTGTCTACTTGTGAAGTTGGCCGTGGCCAGGAAGAAAGATCTGAACATGTGGATAGTTGTGGCAGCCGTGGCCATGGCTGAGCACATGAGCTGGCTTGGGCATGATATTCCACCAGGCTGTGGGGAGAGGTGGGATGGCCTTCCTGCCCTAACTCTCCTGAAGTCGACTCAGAATTCTGTGTGCTGATGGATTTAAGAATGACTGCTCATTATGCCTGAAATTGATCATCCTGGAGTCTTTCATCATTTGGAAAGCTGTGGTCACACCACTCCAATGAGGGGAGGATCCTAACACGTCTTTCTTTTCTTTTCCTTGTAAATGATGTGATGTCTCTTGTCCAGCCATGATTGCTAACAATTGTCTGTCTTCATCCATCTTTTATTTTAATTTGTCACTTTTAATATAACTCATCCTCATTGTATTTAAAAATATGATACATTGGTTTTGAACTGGTTTTGACAAATCATGAATTTCATGTCAGGTAAACTGAAGACAATGTATAGAATTTTCCAAACATAGCTATCCCTACATTTCATAAGTGATGTCATTTTGACATATTTCTTTTAAGATATTTCTTTTTTAGGAAAGAAATTATCACAGACACACCTGAAGTACCCCTATGTGTGTGTGTGTGTGTGTGTGTGTGTGTGTGTGTATTATATATATAATATATATATAAATCATATATATCACATATACTATATATTATATATTATATATATTCTTTTTTTACTCCAATATTAACTACAATCTGGAAGTTTTTCTAACTTTCCAATTGACAGTTTTATATTTACCACTTAAGTAAATATATAGCATTACTTTCTTTTTTAAAATTTTATTTTATTTTATTTGTGAACATACTGTTTCTTTTTCAAGTTACTAAAATTATATACCACATTCACTACTTGTAAAAGGATTTTGTGTTAATATTTTCAGAATATATCTATGTGGATACATGTAGATCTGGGATATTTATCTTAATTCCTATTTAATTACTCTTCTTAATTTCAATTACTCTTCTATTCATATAGAAGAGTTTACCAATGCTTCATGCATAAGATTTCTGATGGCTTGTCTTTTTTATCTTTAGTGACAGTCTTCGTGCTTGAACTCATGGCCAATGTACTGTCCCTGAGAGGAGTCGGTTTGTTTTTCCTCAAAGATATTGTTCTACTACTTGAGCCACAGTTCCACTTCTCGCTTTTTTTTTTTTTTTTGGTGATTACTTGGAGATAAGAGTCTCATTGATTTTCCTGTCTGTGCTAGCTTTGAACTACAATCCTCAGATCTCAGTCTCTTAAGTAGCTAAGGCTATAGGAGTCAGCCACCAGCACCTGGCAGCTTTTCAGATTTTAAGAAATGTATCAGAAGGAAAAAAATAAAGAACTCTGAGTTGTTTAAATTAGAATTACTACTTATTCTGATCTTCAAACTGTTGAGGGTTGGACTTATGGCCTAAGACCAGATTCCATGTTCATTTCTCTGAGTGGACATTCTATATGACCTCATCTATTGCACCTTTGTGTATGACAGACTACACCTTCCATTTCTCAAAAATTTCTTTCTTTCTCTTGCTTCCTCAGTCCTAGGTAGAGAAAACTTGCTCATTTGCTCCCGAGAGTCTTCTATGAAGGTTTTTTTATGGAGCAGGTTTGCATCCCAACTCAGAACAACTAGCATCCCTGGAGCCAAAGTCCCTACCTCCTGAACACCTGTGACCCGATGCATAAGCCTGTATGTCTCACAATGGTCTAAATCTCAATCACCCCACTGCCCCATGGGGACTGTGACCGTAGGAGCTGTGTTATGGGGAAGAATTTCTTCCTCGTTGCTAACATCTCGGGGTTCCCTTCATTTATTTCTCTCTTCAGATCCAGCTTATAAACTGTGGTGCTGTTATAACTTCTCTAGAATCTGCTTTTCAGGACAAGAGATTGGGTTGTAAAAATCCAATTCATGCTGCTCACATTTTACTTTTTATGTAACAAATCCCTACTTGGAGGAGTAGGGAAATCCACCAATCTATAATTATTGCATGAACATTTATTAAGGCATTTAATTTCCTTAAATGAATAAAACTCCCCCAAGTACACATAGGAATGAGTTAGAATGACACATAAACTTCTAAGTATGACAAATAGTCTCTATTGTATGAGCCATTATTTATCTTTTGTGTCTCAGTCTATGGCTCTGTTATTTTAAATCTGTGGTTTCAATAATGAAACTTTTCAGAATTAACATATGGAATGGCACTTTTGCTAAACTATTTAGTCCTCATTTCTTGCTTCCAGGTTTAGTTTAACATGATCCCTCGCTTTAGCTACCATACTTTGTAGAAAACGCGTTCTCTTGCAGAGCCAAGGAAATGTAAAACAGAAATGACACACACACACATGTCCCAGAAGTATCCATCTGTTCCTCCACCCTTCTGGAATTTAGGAATTTTTTCATCTACTAGCATGAAGACTTTTCTCCTCTAAGGCTCATATATTTGATATTTTGTGAGACCTGGTAAAGCCATAACATAGCACGAGGTGAGATCCAAGGAGTTCAGATAGCATTTGTTATTTACCATGCATTCAAACCTCTTGATAATTAAGTGTTAGTTTTACTTTGGGGGGGAGAAACAATTATGAGAATGAAAATTAGGAGCTTAAAAATTGGCAAAATAGGGCCTTTATGTTGTTGCGTATTGAACAGGGGGAAAATGACAAGAGGCAGACAGCTAGGATTTATACTCCCTGAGAAGATGCCATAGCCAAATATAGACTGGGGATTACCCCTCATTAAACTCCTGTTTGGAAACAGTTATTAAGATTTCGGAAAGTTTTGTTTTTCCTATAGCGAATGCTGCAGAATGCTCATAGCAGTTCTCGATTATCCACCCTTCAATTATGAAAAAGATTTGCAAGTCCCACTTCCTCCCAGCAGGCACTGTATTGATTAAATAACTCCAAATTATAACTTAACAGAGGCCGTGGGACCAGAAAACAATTACAATAGCTTTAGAAGGAAAAATACAATGTAGCAAAATTTAATCTCCTGGATTTGTTTGCTCCATTTCTGTATAAATTATCTGCCCAAGGCATATACATAATATTGAATTTAGAGATATAGCTTACAATGACACAGGCATTAAAACAACCTAAAGGGAGCTGCTAGTATAGGTGAGGTTTACAGCTCTAAAAACCATTAAGAGTTAGAGCAAGCATGAGAGAAAATGGGCTTTCAGCACAAGTGGGATCATTCTTGGAGCATTTATTACAGTCAGGAGAGCAAAATAACTTCCAAGAAGGCAGAAGGGAAGGGTCATGTGTATCTATGGCAAGTGCCCAGGCACATGACATGTCAATTGTTGGGAATTTGGCAATCTATGGTTCAATTTTATTCAGGTATTTTAACGCTGAATCCAGCAACCTCACAGTTGTGCTAAAGAAATTTGTCAAGTTTTAAGAGACCAATATCAGTATTGTTATAAGCTAAAATCAAAAGGAACCAAAGTTCAATGACATTGGTTAAAAAATACTAAGAATGGTTAATGATGCTTAGAAATTGCAGAACTGTGTTACAGAAGAGTTAAGTCAGTCCAGGGGAAATCACACATTTGTATGTGTTATTTTTGTCTTCTAATGTGTGTTCAGATTTTATGAGAAAAGAAACATGTAGATATCTTGTGGCAACCAGGAAAGCCCATGTTTATTTGTTTTCTTTGCTTCCTTCTTTTTAAATCATTCTTAGGCAATTCAACACTAGGATGTATAAGGCAGCCTTAATTCAATACTGAAAGAAAATACCTAGTGTCAGGTAAACAAATCCTAGAATAAACTTGTCCAAGATAAACTTTTCATCTGGCTATTGCTTCTCTTCTCCCATTGTGTTCTCTCCATTTTACTCACTGACTTCTATTCTGTAACACAGTTCTGCAATTTCTAAGCATCATTAACCATTCTTAGTATTTTTTAACCAATGTCATTGAACTTTGGCTTCTTTTTATTTTGCCCTGTAACAATATTGATATTTGGTCTCTTAAATCTTGAAGAATTTCTTTAACACAACTGTGAGGTTGCTGGACTCAGTTAAATGCATGAATAAAATTTAAACTTCAGATTGATCCTCTTCAGGGATCCAATAGGGAAGGGAGAAGGGAGGGGCAGGAAAGTGACTCGACTTGTCTATAATGGAGGCCAGGCTTCTCTAGTAGTTCCTTTGATAGCTTCTCTGACTCCTTCCCCACTGAAGTCATTTAAATATATTTGGTAGCCTACAGTAGTCAGGTATTCCCTTCAGTTAGCAAGCCCTCCCTGCCCCCATCACAGTGGCCCAGGAAAGAAATATTGTGTCAGGAAATATCAAGAGGCCTCTGTTATTGAGCTGGAGTGGAGCTGGTAGACCAGAACTCCCTGACTGAGGGCATCCAGGAAAACACAGTGAGCCTCTCTCTCCTGCCCTGCTCTCCCAAACGGAACTCTGAAGGCCATCCTCTGTGACTCTCTAACTGCAGACAGTACCCTTCTACCCAATCCCAAGTGTTCCAGAAGCCGCATTCCACTGGCAATGGCATGCAAATCCTGGTGCTTCCCCACTTCCTTCAGGGCAGGGTGGGCATGTTTCCCAGCCTATTGATTGCTCTATCTAGGAAAACTTATCTTCATCTCCACTCTTCTTCTGTTATAACGTTCATGTGAGGGGAGGAAGGGAACCTAAGACCTGGGAGGTGGATTTTTTTTTTCTCTCTCCCTTGAAATCCCTACCTTGTGGTCTTCTTGACAGCTCCCTTTGCTTTCAGTGTGGGTTGCGTCTCTCTGCCTTTGTGGGAATTCCATGTTTACCTGAGAGTGAGAGTGGCCCCTTTGCAATGGTCTAGACTCCTTTTGATAATGAGTGCCAGCAAGGGAGACTTTGTGCGAAGAAATTCATGAGGTGTGGAGTAAGATCTTCTGACATTTATCTTTACCCACATAAAAGGAAATGGATTAAAAAATGCATTTTTTGCTTGTGAGAAGAGCATGGCAAAGCAAGAGGTAAGTAAGTGATCAATCAAGTAGCGTGCCATAAAGGCCAGGGACAGTAATGGGACAGTAATGCTCACTGGTGAAGGTCTTCCTAGCTAGGAATGTTCAGCTTCGATGGCTATGCAGGGGGCAATCCTCCGATGGGTGATTGTTGTACTATTGAATCAAGACAGAACCCAATTCCCACACTTAGGTGCATGGCCAACACAAAATAAAAGGCCAGCTGTAGATAGAAGAGTGGAGAATGGGATTCAGAAGACGCAGGAAGCAGGTTGCAGGTGAGTGTTAGGATGTGAGGTCCTGGGAAGCTGCCAAGGTTGTGAACAGAGTAATGAAATGAAGGACCAAGACATCTTATCTAAGCAACGGAACCAAAGAGTGAATAGGTGACATCTGGCTTATGCATGTAAGAGCGCATGTCCCAATGCCTGGAACACGTTAACTAGTTATTGCTGGATGGTGAGATTCTAAGATATTAGTATTTTCTTTCTTCCTTCCTGTCTTCTTTCCCTCCTTCCTTTCTTCTTTCTTTCTTTTGTTCTTTCTTCCTTTCTTTCTTCTTCTCTCTCTTTTCCTTATCTCTTTCACTGACATGTTTCTTAGATATTTTTTGCCATATTGTTATAATTAAAAAGAAAAGCACACTTGAATTTAACCTAAAAGCAAGAAAAATAGAAGAATCTGGGTGATGATAATCATTCTACCTTAGTACATCTATTCTGAATTCAATGTGTTCTCCTATTGTCCAGATTTTTAATAAAATTAGCATGTTTCTATTGTCTTGCATTCATAAAGCAATTTCCAATACTGATATTTTTAGAGGCATTTATCAAAAGGATGAATAATAAATTTCAAGCTGGGTGCTGGTGGTTCACTTGTAATCCTAGCTACTCAGGAGTCTGAGACCTGGAGGATTTAAGTTTGAAGCCAATCTGGACAGACAAGTCTGTGAGCCTCCATCTCCAGTTAACCAACAAAATGCCAGACTGGAAGTATGAGTCAGTTGGTACATTGCCAACCCTGATCAAATAAGCTGAACAAGAGTAGGAAGCCCTCAGTTCAAGCCCTGATACACAATAACAAGGACAGCAAAACAATAATAATATCCAGAAATTTATTTCCCTGAATTCTTAACAAATAAAAAGCTGAAGACCAACAAATAAAGCTATAGCAACTTCCATAAGTGAATTCTTCCTTTACAAGGCTTTTAGATAGTAATCCACTTTCCCCAAGGTACACTGTCTTAGTGTGTATCCTGAACTAGAACTGAACACTACCGATGGAGTGATTTATTTAGAATAGAGGGGTATTTGGTTCATGGCTCTGGAAACTGGGATTGTGATGCCAACATCTTCACTAGGCCCACACACCTCACATTACTGCCATATTGGAAGTTCAGGCTTCAGCACATGCTGCTGTGGAGAACAGATTCAAAGCATAGTGTACACCTGTGATGTTTGTACCATGGGAACATTTTGTCCCACCAAGAAGACAGAAGTTACAGTCCTGAGCTTATCCTTAGGCTCCATCCTTCCAGTCATTCTGTTTTCCCCAGAGCCTCTTACCAGCTACTTCCATTGCTGGAGGACTAGTCTTCTACCCTTATCCCTTCTATTGGAGAAACAATAGATACTAGACTAGAGGTAGGATGACAGGAGTGGAGGGCCAGAATGCTGGTACTCCAGAGAGCAGAGGGCAGGAGAGAATGTAGTGATGGATGGACTGAATGGTTGGCAAGGCAGGTGCTGTTTATAAGAGCTACTTCCTAGAAACCATAGAGAAGAGGAAATGCTTTCTTTACATAAAGGCCTTACTCTGTGTTTTAATCAGAAATATAAGCCCAGGTAGAGAAAAACTAGTACCCTACCTCTGCTTGCAAAAGGAACTTGATTCAGGAATGTATTTTTCCCCTTACTACTTCAGCCTGAAAGATGGAAAAACAAGAGGAGAGATGGGTGGAGAAAAACAATACAGCCTCGATAGTTTTTAGCCAATATAATAAGCAGATCCACAGACCAACCTAGCATTTAAATAATAAAATATGACTCTGGGCTCTTCAGTCTGCTTGCCTAAATTTGAACCACGGTGTTGTCCTTCACTGACTATATGCAAATTTTATAACAATTCTCACTTGTAAAAGGAGAATCATTCAATAGCCTGTCTCATGGGTTATTTTCAATTTTAAATAAATCAATTGCTGCAATAGGCAATGTGTAGCGATTGAATGTGAGCCCTAAACGGGCCTGTCTATGTACCAAAACCCCCTGCCTACCCTTGACCCCAAAGCTATTTTCTTCTTTAAAGCCTTAATTACTGACATTCAGGATCCAGTCCACCTGCTTCTTTTCAGAACCTGAGTTCTTACATAATGACAGTTCATAAAATTTAGCTCATTGAGTCAATACTAAACACCAAGCAGTACTGAGTAGCCAAGTTACCCCATATCTTACACAGCTCCACACAGCCAGGGAAAAATATAACTAGACAAGATCCATTTTTCATTTTTACTCCACCCAATAAAATACTCAAATGGGATAATTACTTGTAGAGTTTTGTAAATCATGGATGTCAAGACTCAGATGATAAGGTAGATAACATTCAAAGATACAGGTAGGAAAAGGGTCAACATTTAACTTAGCCTTTTTCATTACTGTATTATCTAAAATGTGTTTAGAGATCTATACAACTCTCTGAAGTTCATGGGTAATAAGTGTGAAAGGGAAAAGCAAACCCATGTGAAAGAAGCTTGAACACTGTTAGACTAAACCAAATAAGCTAAATTTACTTATTTTAGGCATTTCAGAGTCATCTGCATATTTAGGTAGTTCTCATATAGGTCTTAGATAGATCCAGAATTTTGTTATGAGGTAAAATACTCATGAGTACTATGTCTGCATTTCTTTTTTTTTTTTTTTGGGTCCGGTCGTGGGGCCTGAACTCTGGGCCTGGGCGCTGTCCCTCAGCTCTTCAGCTCAAGGCTAGCGCTCTACCACTATGGCTTTTTTCTTTTTGCTTATGTGGTGTTGAGGAATCGAACCCAGGGCCTCGAGCATGCAAGGCAAGCACTCTACCACTGAGCCACCTTCCCAGCCCTATGTCTGCATTTCTTTAGTGTCTACTTCCTGTTTCCAGATTCCATCCAGGAAACCAACGGCATATACTTATTCTATCTCCTTCAGTTCTTCTTTGCCATGATAATTCCCCGAGCTTTTCTTTTGACTACCCAGACAACTCTGTGGGGCACTGGTCAGGCATTTTGTAGAAAGGCCTTCAATTCATGTTGGTAGGCTGTCTTTCTCACAAGTAGATGGTAGTTATGGTTTTCAGGAAGAAAACAATAGTGGTAAGGATTATTTTTTTTTGAAAATGGGTCTGGGGTGGGGACAGCTCCAGTCAGAATGGGAATAATTAATTTTTCCTAGAATCTATAACTTTCATTAAGTCCTCTCAGTCTAATGGACCTCTCTACATCACCAGCTCTTTAAAATCACTTGTGACACTCCATTGTAATGTCATTAATGCTGTCATAGAGTGGGACAGTTCCTGTGCCAGGCAGAGTTATTTTCTGAACTTGTCCTCCTGAAACACTCTTCTGTTACTGCTACACAAGCACACACACACACACACACACACACACACACACACACACACACACACAGAGTATGCAGTCTGAGGACATTTTTGTGTGGTATAAAGGTGACATTCAAAGAACAAATAGAAAATATCTTTTAATGGATTATTGGTTTAAAACAGACAAATGTAGAAGTAGACTCAATCTGGATGGGTTTTACCACCTAATAGAGAGATTGTGAACTGAATCTGCCATGTCCCTCACAGGGATTTGTCTGAAAGGCTCCACAAACAGCCTTCCAGGGTTTTGCCTACCTCGATGCAACTGGATGCAGATGGACTAAATGATGCTAGTTACCATTTGAAGATGAAAAATTACACATCCATTCATTCACACCTTATTCTATCAATGTGAGCTCTCCTAAGGATCACCTGGGAAGCACACAAAAATGTACAAGACTCTATTTCCCACATTCTACTAGACAATCTGTGAGGTTGGGCCTGGAAATGTACAGTTTTAAGGTCTCTCTATAGGGGGACAACAATGTCTGAATATATTTGTTTATACCCACTTAGGGCAATACAAATCTATTTGAATCAATCACTTCCTGAATTTAACATGTGACACACAATACACACACACACATACACACACACACACACACACACCATCATAATCATCATCATCATCATCAACCAATATGAAGTAAAAAGTAAATTTCAGCTTACCAGACTAATTCATCCTTATTAATTAACTGATCTTCTGAGATAAGAGTTCTTATTTGATCTCCACCTCTGAGTCCTTTGATGAACATGGGACTATTGGGAAGTAAAAGTTACCTCATTATCAATGTTTTATATCAATATTTCCTAACCATAATCTTCTACGCATGAACACACACATACATACATAGATTGTAAGCTATAGAAGTTCATCTTTCACAAACATTACAAAGATATTTAGGGTAAAACTATGCAATTCACAAGATTAAGAGCATCTATGCTATATATGCAAGAGAAAGAGATATTTCCATTTTATTTCTTTTTAAAGCAACTAATATATGCCAAGAGAAGACTTCCATGCAATATCTACCAAATGCTTCACAAGAATATTGGGTGTACTATATCAGCCCATTGACTGCACACACATACCCACACACACCCACATACACAATACATATGAATGCTTCCACAACATAGATATGGATACACATACATACATACACCTATAACTTAGGCACATGCACATTTTTTTTACTATATTTATTTCCCAAGGCTGCTTCTGAAGTCAGAACTGACTTGCTGGCTATCCACTATCAAAGCACAAGCGACCATGTATTTGGACCTAGGTTACTGGCTTCAGCAAAACTGCTTTTGGTTTATCTGTGAATCAGGTTATGGATCCCAGGAGAAGAAACGGAAATCATCAAACTCATCTCATGTGATATACTGAGAAGAAACACTTTGCAACATGAAAGAGCTTGGTGAGTACTTTACCAAGCTATGCAGGTCCATGTAAATGACCTGTGATATATGACCAGTCAGCCAAAGGAACAGAAATCATACATTATTTCCAAATTTAAAGTAATACACCATTTGTATTTACCGTTGTTCTAACAAAACAGTAGATTTCATGGGGGCGGGGGGAACTTTCTGCCAACACACACATGGATTTTTTAGTTAAAAAGCATCTGCATGAGGGTGTGTCCACATATACACATGAAATTTGTATTCCATTTCTGTACTTGGATTCACGACATAAACTAGTAGATGGTGTTATTATTGTGCTGGGACCATGTGATTCACTTTTGTGGAAATTTACACAAGCTCCTAATCCAGACATATTAAATCGAGCACAAGTTCTTTTGTTTTCCTTTCCATCCTTTTTTTTTTCCACAGATCTTCAGAGTCCTACAATTCATTCAGCTTTCTTCTCATACATTCTTTTGCATTCTTTTCCTTTACTGTAGTTGTTCTTTGTGTTTCTTTGGATAAAAGATTGGCGTCTCTAAATATGTGAGTAACCGTCTTCACACATAAAATAACCATGCTCCCGGGACAGTCCTGTGTAGACAGAATTGAAGAAATCACATAACAATTTTCCCCTCTAATGAATTTACCATCAAAGGCCTCAGATTGAAGCTATGTGTCATTTTTGAGCACTTTCTATATTGTTCTGATCATTTTCAGTGGCCTTGTCTTTTCCAGAAGAACACATTTCTATGCAGTTGGTATAACTGGTCTTACGTTTCATGTAAAGCAACCTTAGCTCCTGGAGACCAGGACCACAGAGTCATAAAGCTGGGCTCAAACACAGGCCTGTGTGATGCTGACTGCCATCTTCAGATATTGTCCTGAACTACCTTTGACAGAGGCCAAGGAGCACAAAGGAAGCAGCATGTTGGAGAAGGAAGAGGATTATGCATAGAGTGTGAGCTAATCAAGGCTGAAGCCTCGGGAGGAGTATAATAAATGCTTAAGAGGAAGGAACGTTTGCTGGAACTAATGAGGGAGGGTCCCTAGGCCCTGCAATGAGGCAGGTTCTGGGAAGACTTCCACAGGAGAGAAGCTGGGGAATCATTATGTTCCCAGCTGAATGGCAAATGATTCCAGCTCTGTCTCTACTTGGCTTCCTCAGTTTTCGGTTGAGCAGGGGCTGCGCTCAAGAAAGATACAAGGGCAGAGTGTGACGTGAAACAGAAAAGCAACACAAAGTGTCACTGGTAAAGGGGGCAGGGAGTCACTTCCCCCTTCAACGTATTCTCAGAGAAGCCTGCTTCTATCTTCCATGTACACCTGTGCAATGGCCAAATGCACGGTAGGTCCATAGTCATTCTTGTCAGTTATCTGTTAGGGGAGAAGCAGACTGTTAATGTTCTGTCCCATTCTGTGGGAATCCTTCTCTAACTTTGTTCACTTCTGTCCAATTTGCCTCAGCCTTTGAAGGCTGGTGGTTAAGATTTGGATCTGAAATCCTCCCCCAAAGGCTCATGTCAGTTAAAGGCTTGTTAGTGCATGGGGCTATTGGGAGATAGTAGCCCCAGTAGAAGAAGTGGCGCCTAAAGAGAGGAAGTTAGGTCATTGGGTGAGCAAGTACTCTCGAAGAGGATATACTGAGACTCCATTCCTTCCCTCTTTCTACTTCTCAGTTACAATGAAATGATAGGCCTCCTGTCCCTACCACAAGGAATTGTGCTACCACTTCCCAAAGCAACAGAGCCATGAAACTATGGATTGAGACCTCTGAAACCACAAACCAAAATAGACCTTTGCTTCCTTAAGTTGATTTATCTCAGGTGGGTTTTTGCTTGTTTGTTTTAGGAAATTGGGGCTTTTTTTTTGAGGGGGTGGTTTTATCTTGTTTTGTTTTATTTTGATTCACGTCAAAGAGCTTCTCAAACTTAAATGTACTTAAGAATCACAGAAAATATTCATGAAGATAGGTTCTTAATTAGTAAGTCTGAGTTAAGGGTCTGGCAGTTCTAAGATGTCGAGTTTTCACATCCCACGGGTGTGTCTGATTGTAGGCCCCACATACATTAAGATCATTTGTTTCTTTTGCAGAGCTGGGGATGGGATATACCAAGTTCCCTCCCCCCACCGGCTAGACAAGTGCTCTGCAGCTCAGCAGCACCCTTGGTCCCTATACTTTCAATTGTGAGTTTCTGAGAAATGAAATTATCTTAGCACAAGAACAGGAAGATTGCGACTTTCTTCCAAGAAGATGTCATTTTCCTCACCTTCACTCTCCTGCTTTCTCACATGGCTCTCTTTTCTATCCATTCTACATGTGGCTTAGGCTAACAAAAGGGCACTCAGGGCTAGAAAATGTAGCATGAAATCCCAGGCTTGTCAGCTGCCCCCTCTCCCCAGCTCCTGCTTTCCCTCCTGGCCTCCTCCCTTTGCCGGCTCCCATCTGGATGGCTGGACTTCCTTCCTCTCCAGAGGGGATTCCACAGACACAGCTGCTTCCTCCCGCACACGAGCTGGTGTCTTATAGAAAGGCAGTGATCTAGGGCTTGAATAAGTCAGCAGGCCTAGGCAGAGACCTCAGAAAGAGAGTGGCCAAACCACTCACTGGGAGAGAGACGCCTATGTTCCTGACCCAAACCACCCTTGTGTATGTTTGTCTGAGCTGCATGTCATCAAATGTCATCTGTGGGCCTCTCTCAGTTCGAGAATCAGTCATCAAGACCATATTTGGAGTCATTTGGTTCCAGGTCAGACATTCCGATTTAACACATTTATCCCATGATTTCCTAATGCTATCGAATGACACATCATTTTTTTTTCTCCCTTTGTTTTTCTCTTTCAACTAATTTATTTAATGGGTCCAGAATGGGTGATTAGACCATAAAAACATGTGGTATCCTAATTGGATTTTGAAAATGTGTAAACATGGCCCTCCAGTGGCTTGCCTTTACCATCTGGACCAAATATAAACTCTGACCAGTGCTTCCAAAGTGCCCTCCTTCCAGCCCCACACTAACACGGTACTTCTCCTCTCTGGGGTCGCTCCCCATCATCCAGGTCACCTTCTTATCTGTAGAATGCATTTACCAAAGTCTTCCGGAGGCCAGTGCCTGAGCTGATCTCAAGAGGAGCTGAGATAATTCAGTTTAATGTTGGAAGTGTTTGCAGGCTTCAGCTCACAATCTAAAACTAACCCCAACCATTCATCGGTCCACTGAGGAATGTGTGATGAATTCCTGAGCCCGGAAAATTCACCTCAATGTCTTCCCATTTATTTCTCAGCAAAGTATACGTTTCACTCATGTCAATGTTTGAGTCATTAACAGACACTAGCCAAATGTTTCAGTTAGTGAAGCATGCATTGCTAATTCAGATTCTAGGGACCAATCATGAACAGGCAGACAAAGTTGTTCAGGTCTTAAAGTTTACATTCAGGTTTGGGAAGGTGGATAATGAGCAGTAAACAAATGATCATTTCAGGTGGTTAAAAATAAGTATTACTGGTGGTATGAGGCTAGAGGCAGGGGATGAGTTCATTCTCTTCATCTGAACCTTTTATTTTTAATGCACTTTAAGAAATTGTTCACATCACAAACAAATACCTGCTTAAATTAAAATATCCATGTCAGAAGTTTGCATGTGAATAAAACCTGTTATATGTTACACAGGTCTCAAGGGAAGGTTCTTTGTGAGGCCAGGCATGTCTGGGAAAGCATCACTGAGGAGATGAACCACTGATTGGTTGATGACAAGGCCTTTCTCTTCAGTGTTAAGGGTAGTCTGAAGTTTCTAGTGCTTCATTTGGACTCATCCCAGATGACCTCCAGGAAATTGATTGGCTTACATAATAAAAGCACTACATTGAAACCTTTAGTTGACAACAATCAGCACACTGAGGTGGGTAGACAGATGGAGAACAGATGGATGGACAGGAGGAAGGATGGACAGAGGGAAGAATGGGTGGCAGGTGTATACATGGATGGGCCCAGGAATACAGGGGCTGTGAATTAGCAGCTGACTTCATAAGAGGATTCTAGACAAGTTAACATACATCTCCAAATCCAACTTTATCTGACCTGTGGCACTCTGCCTGCAATTTGACACATAAGCTAAGTTCAGCCCCTTTCCTTGGATCTCTATCACACACACACACACACACACACACACACACACACACACACACACACACACACACACACACACACACACACACACACACACACACACAGAGTGTTATTGTTTTCTTGAGTCCTAACTAGAAAAATCCTTAAGGGAAGGAATAATTAACATAGGCTGTGTGAAATATAATCTGTGTGTGTGTATGTGTATGTGTGTGTGTGTGTGTGTGTGTGTGTGTGTGTGTGTGTGTGTGTGTGTGTTGGTACCAAGCCTTGAACATAGGGCCTCATGGGTTTTGTTCAGCTATTTTGCTCATGGCTGGTGCTCTACTACTTGAGCTATGCCTCCAGTTCTGGCTTTTTGCTGGCTAATTGGAGATGAGTCTCAGACTTTTCTGCACAGGATGACATCAAAACATAGCCCTCAGATCTTAGCTTCCTAAGTAACTAAGATTATAGCCTGGTGAAAGTGATCTTACTCAATCACTCAGTACAAAGATCCCTTTGTATTCAACAAGACCCACCAAGAAGCCCTCAGACTTTAGGATAGGAGAGTCCTCCTAGGGTGACTGAAACACAGGAGGACAGCCTTGCTGAGACCGGCAGCACACACAGGCCTTCTCCAGTCTGAGAGAGGCATAGCAAGGAGGCTGAGCAAGGGTTGCGTAGTTTGTTTTTGTCCCAAAGGGTAAGAAGGGAGTCTATTTCCTCTCCGGAAGCAAAATGCAGGAACTCCATGATCATCATTCTCAGTGACTGGGCCAGTGTGGGGGGAACCTCCGGAATTTTCAAAGGTGGTAGAGCAAAGATGAATGCAGAGAAGGCTCTGTGGTGGCGTTCCGGGGGGTGGTGATGCATAGTGCACGAGGTGAAGCTTAGGCCTGTAAGAATACACAAGGTGTGGCCAGCGTTTAGCCTTGCAACTCTGAAGTTGTGAAGATAAGAACTTGAAGGAACTATGGCAGATCTGGTAGGGCAAGCTCACCGCCAGACCTACTTCATTTTTTTATCTGTGCTCCAGGGATATGAAAGAAGATCCTTGCCTTTCCTTCACTCCGCTTGAAGTTGCACTGACTTTCCTGGGAGTGTTGTTGTGTGGCCTTCCTCTCGCTGCTATCAAATAAGACCTCAGCTGCCCATCTGGGGCTAATGGCAGACAGGGCTGCTAAGGAGAGGGCAGACCAGCTCCCACACACGTTTCCCTGTGTGGAAAGCACTCTGGGTGGCTGGGACCAGGAACAATCAGAGCAATGTTGGAAGCACCTCTTTGCCACAGCGAGTGGCCATGTAAGGGAGGATTTCTCTGAATCCATGGCCTCCTTTGGACTCTGTGGAGGAGCTAAGCTTCAAGCAGGAGGGGGACAGCACGGCTCCAGAGACACATCTTGCCCCCACCTCTTTCCGAAGCAGCCAGAGTCACAGCTCTAGCTTTAAATTGGATATGCAATTAAGGGTTTAAATTAAGCCACACTAAGTTTTAATTACCAAATGTGACCAGGAAGTTATGGAATACACCCAAGATTTTGTTAAGGGAAGCAAAAACAGCGGATTCTACATAGCACAATTGAACGCAGTGATTAAAAAAAAAAAGTACATAAAATCATTTTCATTTTTCATCAGACTTTTTACTTGCAATTCTTTCTAGATTCCATTGTCGTAGAAGCCTTCACTTAAAGTGAATTCCAGGTTCTCATGGCCAAATACTTCAAGAATGTTAATTTTCCCCTTTTGCTGCCTTGCTGCCTTACTTTTTACATATTTCTAGGATTGCATAATGTCATTTTACTCATTGATCACTGCACATTAAATCTGGCACCAGAAGTTCAAAGTCAAGAATTTGGTCATTAGCAAGAGAATGTATCTGGCATCAATGATTATGTTCCCTCCAGAGGGAAGGAATTAAATGAAGAGCAGAAGATTTGCCTCCGGTTTGTTGGGTGAGACTCTAAAGCATGCACATGGTCAATCCACAGTGGGGCTCAGACACTCCTGTTCAGACACCCTTGTTCTGAAAACACAGTTGTATACACTCTTGTTGAGATGTTCCCACTCTTGTATATAAAGTACATTGATTCTGGATTTGGTAGCTCTTGACTTGATTCAAAGATGCTTTCTGGAAAGCCTGTCCAACAGAGACAATCTCAACCAACCAAACACAAACATGCAGGTAATCAGTGCACAGGGAGTCAAATTAGCATACAATTCAAGGAACGAGACACTTGCCCTCTCTTGATTCTCCTGACATAGCCATCTTGGCAAGATCTTTATGCTCCCACTAACAAAGCTTAAAACTGAAAGAAGATGCATTTTCAAATGAAATTGCCCTATGTTTTCTGTGGTTAATATTAAAAATAAGTTATACATCTCCAAGTCTAATATTTTTCCATATTAATAAAATGTAAAAGAAAACAGGTGCCTTCCTGTGGTAATTTTTACTTTAAATTTACATCTGCAGCATAACTGACTAACCAAGATACCCATTATAGTCTTTCTGTGGATGATCATGTAACTTTCAGAAATAATTTTGCAAACTTTAAGTCAGCTAACATATTTGATCACTAGATGCCAGTTTATGCCATCATTTCAATGACTTCCAAGTGATGTAATCTTCAAATGGGAGGGGATTGGATACAGGAGACATGCAAGATCAAGTATTTTACAGCAAGAAGTCTTTCAGGTAGACTGGCTGGATTCCATGTAAGTCCATTCATATCTGGAAGTCTTTATCGTTGTCTTAAGCCTGGAAATCAATGACCGCTGTCCCCACGAGAGTCTGAAACCTGAAACAAGCATATTTCTTTAAGGACCTTTGCAAAAGTACTTAATTTTCCAGGAGAATTCACTGTCCTGACCTGGCTCCTGGAATTCAAGGGACGGGCGGGAAGTCGAATCCAATAAACGAATAACTTTCAGGAACTTCAAACTTCATTATTTCTGATGGCAACCCACATCTTTTTCCGTTGTAAAAGAAAAAAAAAAGGAAAGAAAGAAAGGTATTTTGGACTCAAGTAGCTCTTTCAAAAAGGAGAATGAGAGCATGCAGCCCTCCATACCCCGGTGAGAGTCTTGCATTCTATATCTTGTTGGCTCAGAGAGCCTTTGTTTGCAGTCCAGCTCCTGGTTGAGGGTCAGCTAACCAAAAGAGGGAATGAGGTTCAAATTCTTTAATTAGTTTTGTCAGTGATTCTCTATGGTTGGCAATAAAAGAAATACTTTCTAGGAGATCAGGTTCTCACACTGAAACTTTGGATAGGCTAACACAGTTGAAAGGCCAAGATCATTTTCAGCCCTTTGTTCTAGCCTGTCTCTGAACTGGGCATTTTGCTAAAGGGCTTTGGAGCCAAGATGTGTATGCCATCCCAGCAGACATGGCTCACAGGTACCGATAAGCTTGTGTCTTTCAAACAGTATGCATAGCTATCTGCCATCTTAGAATGGCTTCCTAAAGCAGGGCACTCCAGGAGCCAACTGGAAGACAAGTGTGTTTTGTTTGGGAATGTTGTGAATTAACATTACTGTCTGCCATACATAATTCTTGTGAGGTTCGAAAGTGAAGTTCCTCCAAAGTAAAAGAATGACCAGTGGAAGGCGGCCTACCAAAGCTGCTGAAACTTGTCAGAAGTAAGAATTGGTTGCCAGGCACCACTGGCTCACACCTGTAATCCCAGCTACTCAGGAGACTTGAGATCTGAGGACTGTGATTTGAAACCAGCTCAGGCAGCTAAGTCCATGAGACTCTTATCTTCAATTAACCAGTATAAAACCTGAAATGAAGTCATGGCTCAAGTGGTAGAGCACTAGCCTTGAGTGGAAAAAACTAGGAGCAGATGTATAGCTCCTGAGTTCAAGCCCCAGTATCAGCACAAAAGAAAAAGAGGGGGCTGGGAAGGTACCTCAGTGGTAGAGTGTTTTCCTTGCATGCATGATGCCCTGGGTTCAATTCCTCAGCACCACATAAGCAGAAAAAGCCGGAAGTGACACCAGAGCTCAAGTGGTAGAGCGCTAGCGTTGAGCTGAAGAGCTGAGGGACAGCGCCCAGGCCCAGAGTTCAGGCCCCATGACCGACAAAAAAAAAAAAAGAAAGAAAGAAAGAAAAGGAGAATAAAGGAAAATAAAAGAGGTCAGCATTGGGAATGGGAGCAACCTTCCTAGAAGACTCCTGGTGACATCCAAATGCTTTACCATCCACAGATTGCATCCTCTGCTCATTTAGATCACTTAAAGACTGACCACTGAGCCTTCTACAGAAACAATGCTTGTAAACATATTTCACTTATTGATCTGGTTCTGTAGTTAGAAATTGTATAACCCAGGATGAAGCCATGAGGCCCTGGTCCAAGGTGGGACATTTCACCCTTGAACAAAGCCCACAAAGGAGAAGTTTCCATGTCTTTGCAGCTTATGGAGCAGCTGGGCTGTGTCTGAGAAGGACCCCGCCCTCTGTTTCCTCAGTGAGTCACAGCTCTTCTCCTTCCTTGGGGAGTACCCGCCTTGCTTCTTGATGGAGGAGAAGGCCATATTTGGAGAGATCTTGTCTCTTCCCTTTGGTAGAAGAGAAAGAGGGATGAAGCAAAAGGTCAAATCTTCGGTGGAAATCCAATCTCACGAAGACTTTTCTTGGGCCATCTGATATTCCCGGACGGGTCTTTGTCACAGATCACACATTCAGCTGAAGGAAAAGTTTTCTAAAAGTTACTAAATCTCTTCCTTTCAACTTTCCTGTTCAGAAGAAAAACAAACAAAGTAATTTGGGGGGGGGGAGAGTGACCTCTCTGATTTGGGGAATCTGATGAGCCTCAAAACTGTCAGATCCATATCACATTCCTTCAAATGAGAAACTAAACCAAGATGGAAACATAGACCCAAGCGAGAAAGTATGCGTGCTGGGCAAATGCTCTCTCCTATGTGTGTTCTCCACGGGATCCATGTGTTTTCTGTGCTACTCGGGCTGGCATTGTGTCCACTGAAGTCATAATCAACAAATTGTCTCCACGTTCCCTTCAACTGCATGTCCTGTTTGGAGATCTCACTTCATCCTTTACTTTGTTTTGGTGCGAAGAATATTGAGATGTAAGTCCCATTTTCTCATCCTTGTTGTGCATTCTACACATAAAACTTGTAGAATATTCAACTGTAGAGTGCCTTTTAATATTATTTGGCCCTTAACACACGATGTACTTGGCCCCACATGACACAGAGAGTAAGAGGTACAGCTTACTCATGTTCCTGACAACCATCCTTCTCCATACACTGGACATCATGTTTTATCCACAGCAGTTGCTTTCTGAACCCAGTGGTATTTGTGACTTTTCCCACCAAGTCCTGTGGCAGATGTCTGCTGTCTGAACAAGAGGCCGGCCCTTTGGCTGTAACAATTATCTCCCAGTGCCCCAATTCTGCAACAGTGTTTGAAGTTTTCGTGCTGGGTCTTTTCAATGATTTCTTCTGCCCGCCCTGCTTAGGATTGCTAAAAAAAAAAAAAAAAAAAAAAAAAGCAAATAACAACAATAAGCCTGGCCTTAACTTTGCCAAAAGAAATTGCCTGGGACTTTTCAGAAGCCACATTCAATTTATGAATAAATGAAATGGATCTCCTGGACCAAGCATGACAATAAGCCCTGGCCTACATACTCCAGGCCTGAAAGAAGTTGAGGCAATGGGCCTAATGAGAAGCAGTCAACAAATCTAATGAGAATCAGACAGAATGCCTAATGAGACATTTAACATGCTCTGCCTCTCCCTCCTCTTTTGTTCCGTTTTCATGGGAATCTGTGTTTGGGGAGCTCAGTTGCACTGGCTACAAGCAGATACATATGGCTTTTGTGGGGTGATCCAGGAAGCAATAGAAAGAGAGCAAGAGGCCCAGGAATAAGGGAGGATAAAACTTGGAAAATATAACCTCAAACCCATGAGAAGGTGGTGGGATGTGGTTTTTCCTTCTGGTGGCATCTATGCCTTTCCCAGAATACCATTAAGAGTCATAGAGCTATAGGTGATGGCACCCCAACCCAGGCAGAGATTTCGATCGCATGACATCACTGCTCTGAGAGCAAGGAAGATAAGGAAGGCGTGCTGCTACTCTGCTTCATCCATTGGGAATGGAGGCGTTGTTGTTACAAAAGAAGGATACCTGGGATGGTCTCCTTATGAGGTCATCTTGCTAGGAACAGTAGGCGTTCTCACCTGTTCAGCTTGGATGGGGTTGGCAGCTAGAGAGATAGGTATCAGATTATAGGGTGGGCTGAGCTGGAAGTGGGGGAGGGATGCGGCCTTACTGAGTTACCGCTTTGCATATCTATTACCTGTGCTGGAGGCACATAAAGGCTACCCACGCGCGCGCGTGCACACACACACACACACGCACACGCACACACACACACACACACACACACACACACACACACACACACACACACACCATACCCGCACACATGCACGCACTTCACATTTTTATCTAACCCACAGATTTAACAGTTTTGCAGTGTAGCTTAGCTTTGAGAAAGTAGGCAAGATTTCTGTTTTATTTAGCTTTCTCCAAGCGCAAGAAATTTGCATTGGCCCCTGTTGCCTGCCTATCAAACCAGCAGAGCCTCTATGGATATACATGTTCTTTGTTTTAGTTGCTTACCCAAATATATGCTTTAAATGCAACCCGATCCTTCTCTCCAGCCATCTGTTTATTTATTTATGACAACTCTTCTTTGGGTTGTCAAGGTCCAGCTTCTGCTGGCCCACCTGTATCTGAGTTAAATTGGAAGGTAAATGGAACAGACTTGCTCTTTGGTGGCGCCACCTAGTGGCCTCCAGCGGTAACAGAGTTCTCAGCAGTGACGACAAATAGAGATGTCAGAATACTCTGGGTTGATGGGAGGAGAGAAGAAAATTACAGCAACATTGAGAAAGTTTCAGGTACAAGGCACAGAATTCCACACGTGCCAGCTCTTTAATTACTTTCCAGAAAAAAAACAACCCTCTATGTGGTCATATCATTCCCTTAAGGCTGCTTCAGTGAATATCGTCTGTGAGCAGAGCACTGGGCTAAGATGGTTTTTTTGTTTGTTTGTTTGTTGCTGTTGTTTTAATATATCACTTACTCATTTATCCTAGAAAGGATATGGAGGCCTGAAAAATTGGTCCCTTTAGGATTAGTCTCAAGGTTCTGTAACAGGCCCCAGGACTTTCGTTCCGTGTGACTTTAAATTATTTAACTTTTCTGTGCCTCTGTTTCCCCACCCATAAAAACACATCTATCATAAAGTACTGTGCTTGTATAAAATAAATACTAACAGGCATAAAGTGTTTTAAAAGAACATAAAACACAACGAGCATAACAATGCCTGCTACTATTATTAATTATTAAAAACAGCTAAAACTTGTACCCCAGTACAGCTAAGCTACACTGGACACACACATACACACACACACACACACACACACACACACACACACACACACAAAGTATACTGACAAGTCTTATAAGTCTCATGTCAATAAATCTCAGATGAACACTTGATTTTGTAGGTTAATCATCCTTTTTTTGTTTTTTTTGTCAGTTGTAGGGCTTAAACTCTGGGCTTGTGCGCCGTCCCTGAGCTCTTCAGCTCAAGGCAAGCACTCTACCACTTGAGCCACAGCACCACTTCTGGTTTTCTAGTCATTTGTTGGAGATGAGAGTCTCATGGACTTTCCTGCCCTGGCTGGCATTGAACCGTGATCATCAGATCTTAGCCTCCTGAGTAGCTAGGATTATAGGCATGAGCCACCAGCACTTGGCTCATTATTTTCTTTTCATGACCTGGTTGTCATTTTGGGGGGAAGCTGGGGTTTCTTTGAGTTTGGGGTTTTGTTCTGGTCCTGAGGCTTAAACTCAGGGACTAGATAATGTCCTTGAGCTTTGTGCTTAAGGGTAGCACTCTATTCCTGGAGCCACAGCTCCACTTCTGCTGTGTCTGTGTGTGTCTATGGGCACACGTGCGTGCACGCATGAGCACGTGATGACACATGCATTGTTAATTACAGATACGAATCTCATGGACAGGAAACGGTCCAAGCTGCCATGATTTTCAGGTATCAGTCTCCTGTGTAGCTAGGATTTCAGGCACTATCACTCAGCTCATGACAGGTTTTAGGTTCCCTAAACAATGGTTCCTCACCCTCACCACAACCATCTTCAACCTACATAGGCACTCTTGCCCATTCTGGTAAGAAAGCAATTAGCCACTGTCTTTCACCCAGCATATCCACTGGTCCGTTTTCTGCCCATTATTGGTAAGAGATGAAATTCACATTTTCATTAGAAGATGACTGCTAGCTAGGCAAGAAGTAAGGATTGAGATATCACAATTTGAAGTCAACTCAGGTTAAAAAAAAGTTTATGAGATACCATCTCAACTCATAGCTGCACACAGTAGCTTGTACCTTCATCTCAGCCATGCCAGAAGTATGAACAGGAGGATTTCAGTTTAAGTCAGCCAGCAAAAATGTTAGATCTTTTTTGAAAAACAAAAGAAAGCAAAAACAAAGGGAGGGTGGCTGAAGACATCACTCAGTGGTAGAGTTCTTCCTTGGCTAGCACAGTGCTCTGAGTTCAAACATGAGTGCTGTCAGAAGAAAAAAAAATAAATGACTGTGTCCGTATGCTCCTAGATCTCATATCCTCTTGTTTTTGAAAAGGATTGGCCTTTGTTTTTGTAATAAACAAGCATGCAACTATCAACTATTCCTGCCCTGTCAGGGACTGAAAGTTTGTGTCACCCACTAGCATACACATAACAACATAGCAGCCATCAGCATGATGGTATTAGGAGAGGTAAGCTTCCGGGAAGAATTCAAGTTATGATGGTAGACCCTTTGTCAATAGGATTGGTGCCTTTGTACCAGGAATGCCAGAGATCATGCGAGTTCTCTCCCCACCAGGACTGGCAACAGAAGTCAACCAGGGTCCTCATCCAGGTGGCCCTTTTCCCTTTGACCTTGTTTTCCAAGGTCATGAGGGATAGTTTTCTCTTTTCTCTACACCACTCTGTTATGGCTCTCAGCTAGAGCTAATTCTCTAGGTAGAGTCATCTTCATTATTGCTAGTATTTTATCTTTTAATATGTAGACATTTGTAGTACAGATGGGTTCATTGTGATATCTCCATATATGTACATGGTATACTTTGAGCAAATTCACCCTCTCCACCTTACTCCCATCCTTCTCCTTCATCCTCCCTACCTTTTCTTCAAACAGTGCTTGGTGGGTCCCACTGTGTTATCATTATGTACATATGTGTAATGTCTTTTAATCCTCCTTCGCCTCTGAGTAATCCTCCTTTCCCATTTCTTCTTTCTACAAAGTTTCTGGTTATGGCCATGTTCTATTCTATTGCTATCCTCCTCCTAGTCATCATCATCATCATCAACATCATCATCATCATCATCATCATCATCATCACCACCATCATCTTTCACTCAGTGCAGTAAGCTTTCCACCCCCACCATACTGCCAGGTCCTCAAGGATCTCCATGTCAACAATATCTCAAAAACAAACACAAAGACAGGTACCACTGGCTCACACCTGTAATCCTAGTTACTTAGGAGGCTGAGATTTGAAGATAGCAGCTTGAAGCCATCCTTAGCAGAAAAGTCCATGAAAGTCTTAGTTCCAATTAATCTTCAGCTGTGGCTCAAGTTGTAAAGGACCAACTTTGCGTAAGAAACTAAGCAAAAGCTCAAGGGCCTGAGTTCAAATCCATGCATCAGCACAAAGCAAGCAAACCCTCCTCCCTGCCAAAACATACCTTGTTGCTAAGAAAAATTTCTAGCCAAGTATAAGCTATTTCAAGGGAAAAGTGGGACAAGAAGACATGCCTGACTTACCCGAAAACATGAATTCATCTAGAGACCCACAAAAAACATAAAGCTGTATTTAAGATCAGAAGTAAAAAGTAATAAAATAATAATTAACATGTAGCCACGAATCCAGTTGTATTAGATTCATCTTTATACTGAAGCAGCCACAAAAATGCAAATTTTATTGTTCTTAGTAGAGGAAGAAACCACAGAAAGAAAGAAAAATGCTATTAAAAGGCCCACTAGAAGGAAGGCACCAATGGCTCACACCTGTAATCCTAGCTGCTCAGGAGACTGAAATCTGAGGATCACGATTCAAAGCCAACCAGGGCAGGAAAGTCCATGAGACTCTTATCTCCAATAAACTACCAAAACTCCAGAAGTGGAGCAGTGGCTTAAGTGGTAGAGTGCTAGTCTTGAGCACAAAAACTCAGAGACATTTTTGCCCAGGCCTTGAGTTCAAGCCATGGAACCAAGAAAAAAAAAATAAAAGAAGGTCTATGACAATCATAATGTGGCTTGCTGATGAAGGGTTCACCTCTTACAGAAAAAACATCTGCACAGTGCTTTAAGATTTCTGACTTCACACTTTGTCCTGTGGGGATGAGGATGTTATGCATTAATGACAGTGACATGAAAATTGCAATGCTCTACTGTATTTATTGTATTTGTATCTGGCACTTATTTAGGGTTCGCTGAGTATAAGGTAATATTCTACTTATGTCTACTTTTTTCTTTCAAATACCAAATTATGTAAAGTGTACAGTATTCAGCATGCAGTCTCTTGAATAAATATAAAGTGTGATTACAACATCTGGCTGAACTACTACAGACCCATAAAACTCACTCTCCTTGTCTCTGTCTCTGTCTCTGTCTCTGTCTCTGTCTCTGTCTCTGTCTCTCTCTCTCTCTCTCTCTCACACACACACACACACACACACACACACACACACACACACACACACACACACACACACAGAGTGGTTGCTAAGCAAGGATTTGAAGAATTCTAATGGAGACAGGCTTCTCAATCCTGGATGCTCAAAACACCCCAGGCATGGGGGCTGTGGAAAAAGGCACCCATGGCTCAGCCTATAATCCTAAACTACTCAGGAGGCTGAGACCTGAAGATCAAGTTTCAGATCCAGCCTGGGCAGACAAATCTTACATACTCTATCTCCAATTAATCAGCAAAAAGCCAGAACTGGAAGTGCAATTCAAATGGTGGAGTGCCAGCCATGAGTGAGAAGCTGATCCGGAGCACAGAGCTCTGAGTTCAAGCCCCAGGACATTTACAAATAGAAAAAGACCTCCATACAAGGCCCTACTTGGACTACTTAAATCAGAATCCTTGAGTCTTACTAAACATGTGCTCTCCTAATTGTTTCCTAGATGATGATACTATTTAGCTAGAACTTGGAATACTTCATACATAACAAGTAGACACTAGGGCATTAAAGTTTCCAAATAAGACCACTCTTTATAGGTATGAAATACCACTGGATTGGAAACTACTACTGGTGACCCTGTGTTTCTCTGTCTTGATTCTGGAGTGCCTTTCAAATTTACAAGCCATTGTATGTTCAACCCAGTCAGAATCCACTGGAATTAAATATTCATTGAAAAAATCTTCCAACTATAGAGAGGTTATGGAGAGAACCGGTGGCTTCTATCCTGGGACCGGACTCCCAGACACCAAGGAATTCCCCAGGACTCGAAGCCAGCACTGAGGTTGCACACCTGGAACAAGGGCAGCGCAATTCAGAGCAGTCTCACCCAGAGCCGGCCTTCATTCCCGCAAGACAGGAAGTGAAGCAGTTCCAGGATTGGCCCCAGCACTGCTAGCTTGAAAGGGAGAAGTAAGGCCGATCCCTTCTGTCTGAGTAGTGCAATGGCCTGGCAAAGTAGGTACAACTGTCCAGGCTCTGCAAGTTGAGGGAGATGAGCTCATCCAGTAACTGGAAATTACCTGGGGAGTTAGGAGCAGAGTGTTAACAGGTATTCACTTAATAGCAATGCAATTAGATAAGGTTTCCAGAAAATGCAATTCTGCCCATCTCAAGGTGTGAATGGTATTCAAACAAAGCAAGAAGGGAATGTGCAAGAATGGTCATAAATTAGCATGTGTATGAGTGGAGGGTGATGATGGGTAGATCTAAATTATCAAGTACAATAGAAGATTAGAATGTTAAGCAGCGAAGAATCAGGTCAGAGTAAAGAGTCAAGTTAGAGGCATTTGGCAGACCCATGGCGGTTGGCTGAAAGTGGAGAATGGAGTTAAGATGAGGCTGGGAAGGGAGAGGGCAGAGGTCATATGATGGGATTGTGCCCCGCACGAAAGCAGCAATGTAATTACACAGGAATGGAGCAGGAGAAATCCCTGGGCTTCATAGATGATTGATGTGTAGAGAAAGGGGAAGAAGGAGAGGCAGAGACAGAGACATGGGGGGGAGAGGGAACAATGGAGAGAGGATAAAGGGAGAGGATAAAGGATAGGGGAGACAGAGGAGAGACACAGAGAGACACATGATAGAGAGGGGAAGAAAGAGGGGAGAAGAGAAAGGAGAGGAAAGAGAGAGCAGAGAAGGGAGAGTGGGGAGAGGAGAAAAGAGAGAATAGAGACAGAAAAAATACAGAAAGGAGAGAGAGAGGCAGAGAGGAGAGAGGAGAAAGAAGAATAGAGAGAGGAGAGGAGAAGAGAGACAGAAGACAGAAAGAAGAGAGAGGAGAGAGGCAGAGATCATAGAGAAAGGAAAAAGAAGCAGAGAGGGGAGATGAAAAGCGAGAATGAAGAGAGAAGAGAGAAGGGAGACAGAAACAACAGTGAGAAAGGAGAGAGAGAGGCTGAGGTAGACAGAGGGAGATGAGAGAGAGAGAGAGACAGAGGAGAAAGCAAAGAGGAGGATGGAGAATGAGAAAGAGCAACAAGAAAGTTGCAGACGGTGCTTGGAGAATGTTTTCCTCATGATGTATAATTTGAAATGCGTGGGGACAAGCATTTTCAAACAAAGACCATGGACCACATGAGGGTTTGGGGTGCCAGTGTTTAATGGGGTGTGCCAGCTGTGTAGCTCAGAGCTGGCTCTGTCCTGACTTGCTAGGCGGCATGGGGTGTCTCTAGAGCAGGCGGTGGGAGGATCTCGCCTGTCTGCTCCATTCTCATCCTCTCTTTTCCTCATCGCCCTGACAGTTTGGGTTCCTACTTTCCTAATTCAATTGTTTTTGTAAATCCCATTCATCTAGTGATTGATTACAGGTGTCTCTACACTAGGACATGACAGAGAAGAGCTGGCCTCCCCTTGCTTCTAACCTCAGTAAAACCAATGGCTTGGGAATCTTGGAGCTGGCAGTGAGCAACTGAATTCAGGAGGGTGGTACTGCAGTGGAAACTCCAGCCCACTTGGTAAGGTCACTCTTGGCACACCAAGCCTGTCTCTCCTGTTACCACAAAGATGGTAAAATAGCAAGACAGAAAGCTGGCAGAGATCCCATGGGCTTCTTCTCTCTCCCTCCTGATCCCCAAAACTAGTGTGTGCGTCTACTTGGCTTCAAGCTCACTCTTTCAGCCTTCAACTAGGCAGAGGTGTCTGACTTGCAGTGTGTACACTATTATTTTTTTTAAGAACTAAGAACAGTCTCTCAACAAACCACTGCTCAAAAGGTCAAATCTCAATACTTCAAACTGTGACCGGGACACATAAATATATTCCAGATCACTCAGCCCACAGGTGTAGACGCTAAGTGCTGCAAATTTCATGTGCAGGCTGGTGCAGTGCTTTCTGCAAGTCTCCAGATGTGTAAGGAATGTTTTATGTACAGGAAGACAGAGGCTATGCAGAGACAGCTGGGCTTCTCAGGGAGAAAAAAAGTATGGACATGTACTTAATTCTAGCACAAATCCTCTAAATGCAAGCCACCAACCTAGGAGGGGAGCTGGAAGCAGCCAGGGGGATTTTTGTCCATGCATTCCTACCAAACCTGTTGAGTGCCTATTATATATCAGACATTTTCCAAAGATATTTCTCCATCTGGGACCCAATTGCTCATGCTGGAGGAAGCTGTTTCCTGCCACTTACAAGTCACCAGGCAATTGGAGGGGTTAAGAACACCATACTGGGACATTTGGCTTTGATATATGAAATCACCAGAAAAAGGATTTTGTGACTTACCTTTCGTTCAACTAACCTCGTCCCTTTTCATAAATACCTTGGACAGAAAACTACTCTGAGAAGTGAATTTCACACAAAAAGGTAACTTTGCTGAAAGAATTGGTAAAATAGACAACCTGGGGGATATATATTCCTGGCCCCGCCTGTGCTGGTAGATGTAACTGCTAGGAAGCCAATGCCCTCCAGAGCCATTCCTTTTCCAATTCTCCATGTGTAGGAGTGCAGATGTTTCTCTATGATGACTGCAATGATGGTGAGGAGGAGGAGGGTGAGGAGGATGCTAAGGATAAGGAAATAATAGATGGAGGAGTTTAAAAAGGTGGGAGAAGAAAGTACTCAAGAACACTGAATAATCGATCATAATCCACACAACCCTCCTTCAGAAGTATTTATTGAACACTCATTACTTCCAGTACATGAGAGGGGCTGAGGATACAATAGTACACACAGAAATTAATGTGTCCATAGAACTTTCTTTAGTGTAATGGAAGAGAGAGAAGGCTAAAACTTAAATAGATAGGATACCAAGTCCTAGGAATGCTGGGAGAAAGCTAAGGGGGAGGGGTGTAATGTGCTTGTGTCTTGGGGAGGGAGTGTAAGTAGCTTCATGGTTGTCAGAGAAATTGAAGGAAGAAAATAATAAACATTTACAAAGAATCTGAGAGCTACTTTGGACAAGGTCTTTGACAGTTGACTCAGTTTCCTCATTGCTGCTTCTCCTAGCAGGCTAAACTCTTCATTTCCTCTCAGAAATATACTACATGTAAGGATCAAGGAAACCTTTGGTTATTGGACCATAGAGACAAACATGCAGACATGAGTTTCTCTCCAGTGCCTATTTTCTGTATTTTCTGTCCATCACATCTCAGGTCTTTTCCTCTGGGTGAATTCTGAGTTATTTCTGTTTCTTCCAACATTTCAAGAAACCTGTTCTTAGCAATGTGCTCTAATTTCTTTAGAATTAGAGTATGATATTTATTCATCCAGATCAAAGAGTTCTAAGCTAAAATATATTAGAAACCTGGACAGTTCCCAAGTTAGGAGTAGTCTTTGAGAAAGAAGAATGTAGCTTTTTTCTGTTTTAGTTATCTTTCATTCCTAAATTGGATTTCTGGAATATTTTCGTTCTAGAATTATTGACACAGAAAGCACTGGAATCTGGGTGTGGGTAGCTCATGTCTACAACCTTAGCTACTCAGGAGGCTGAGATCTGAGGATTACCATTAGAAGTCATCTCAGGCAAGAAAGCCTGTGAGACTCTTATCTCCAAATAACTGCCAAAAAAGCAGGAAGTGGAACTGTGGTTCAAAGCTTTGAACCACAACCACAAAGCTCAGGGACAATACCCAGGCCCTGAGTTCAATCCCCAAGATTGTCACACACAAACACACCACACACACAGACACCCACACACACACACACACACACACACACACACACACACACACACACGCACACGACATTGGACTCAGTCCTTTTTTCCACATGTGCTTTAGGAAAGCAAGAAGCCCTTTCACTACTCCAGGGTGCAGGTGCACTGCACATCTCCCTGGGGCCTCCAATCTGCCAAGGGGTATGGATTATATACCCGTTAATCCTTTCCTGCCAGGAAGTGGCCACCACATAACTCAGCAGTGTGGGGAAAGGCTTGATGGATTTCCCCAACAGCTGCCTACTCTTCTCCCTCCATTCCCCTTCCTTGGGTTTAGCTAGGATCCATCCTTCTGATCCAGTTCTAGAATCTTAGAAACAACTTCACAGTTGGGAAATTGAGGAGGAAAGCCCAGGAGGGAGCGGGGAGAGCCATCCATGAAGATCCACTGTACTCACAGCTCCACATGTTGAACTGAAACCCCACTGTACATCTAATAAAAAGATAATAATAATCAAAAAACTAGCATCTGGGGAAAATCATTCTTATGTCTATAATCCTTTCCAACTACACAATACATTTGAGTATTTTTTTAATCTTTCATTTTAAGAGATTGTCTTCAGTCTAAGAGTTGTTTAAAAAGTTTTCGCTATTTGATCATCTACATCTTAGACAACCTTGAAAGGGACGTTAGAAGTTTTGTCCTAGGACCTGACCTGGGTCATTTTCGAGCCCCCCGGTGGCATCTTGTTTCTTGTTGCTTCTCAGTTGCACCTCAAAGGTGCAAAGCCCAGCACTGAATTCCAGCCATGTGAGTCAGGGTGGGCAATAGAAAACAAGTCACCTCCTCACCCACTTCCTGCTGAGGAATTCCACAGTGGAAACTGAAGGTGCAGCTGCTTCCTGTACCGTCCGATGTGAACACCCAACACGAGAAACCGTCGGTGACTTCAGTGCCCTTCGTTTCCCGCCCTCCTTGCGAGGTGATGGCCGCCCCACAGGAGGACCACAGAGGCAGCTAGGATCTCCCTTGAACCTCCCAAGAGGAAACTCCCTGGCTCCACAGACAGAGCAAACACCCAGGGCCTCAAGGCACCGGGATGCCCTGGCTCGGAGGGTCGCCTGGGAGAGATAGTAGGCAGGGCTTGGAGGACATAAAAGTCAGGGGGTGAGGCCCATCCTTAGGAGTGATGCTTCAGGGAGTTTAGCTGTGCTGGGGCCATAATCAGAGATGATCGCCCTTCGGGGAGAAGGTGAGTTAGAGACAGAGGTCCAGGTCTCACAAAACATCATAAGTCGGAATCTGTGCTTCACGGGTGTCTCCTGCACGCACCCAACTTGGAGAAGCTGTGCTTGAGAACCAGCTTCTCCTGACACCGCCTGTGTGCTCAGCCCTGGGAACTTCCTCATCCACTTACCCACCACCAACTCCCTCAACAGCTCTGTCTGTCTGTCTGTCTGTCTGTCTGTCTGCCTCTCCTAACCTGCCAATCTTGTCACGTTCTTGCCCTTAAATACACTCGTTGAATTCTCACAGCCATTTGTAGAGATTGCTTCTAGCTTCTGCTTCACAGGTGTGAGACACACTCAGCGAGCAAGAGGAACCTGTGGTGTGTGAGCATGCCTGGGATTGGAAGTCGGGCTTGGTTCATTCCAAGGCCAAACCTCCCAACCTCTACCTCCCACCAAATAGCCCAAATTGCTCTAGATTCAGCTCCTCCAGACCCCTCTTTCCAGAGAAAGATTTTTCAGAACAGCTGAAGCTGTGCTGTTCCCACACATCCCGTGGAGAAGGAATCTGCCTCTGGCAACTCAGAGGCCCCCCAACACCTCTGAGCACCCCTATCCTGACCTGATCTTTTATCTGTAAGTTAAATAGCTAAAGGAACCTCCAGCTTCACATCTTCAGATACCATCTAAGAGGAAGGGCTCTGCTGAGCTCGCCTGCCCTGGATCCTGTTATTCTTCACTGACCCAAACTGTTCTATGCCCATTGTCATCTCAGTCATGGGGACTGAAGATAGAGACACCAAGAAATTTAAGTCAACTTCCCAATAAATAAGTGGGCTAAAGACTTAGCAAGAAACTTCACTAAAGAGGAAATAAGAATGGCCAATAGACACCTGAAGAAATGCTCAACCTCTCTAGCCATAAAAGAAATGCACATCAAAACAACCTTGAGATTCCACCTCACCCCAATTAGAATGGCTATAATCAAGAACTCTAATAACAACAGATGCTGGAGGGGATGTGGTCAAAAGGGAATCCTACTGCATTGTTGGTGGAAGTGTAAACTTGTTCAACCACTTTGGAAAGTAGTGTGGAGGTTCCTCAAAAGACTCCACATAGAGCTCCCCTAATGACCCAGCAATCCCACTTTTGGGCATTTACCCAAATGGTCACAAACAAGACCACACTAAAGCTACCAGCACAACTATGTTTATTACAGCATTATTTAGCATAGCTAAGATATGTAACTAACCCAGATGCCCTCAGAAGATAAATGGGTCAAGAAAATTGGTGTGTGTATGTATGTATGTAAATATAGATAGATATAGATATGTATAGATATATAATGGAACTCTATGCCTCCATCAGAAAGAATGACAATGTTTGGAAATGGAAAGACTTGAAAAATTATATTAAGTGAAGTTAGGACCAAAGAAACATAGGTTCCCATATTTTCCCTTATTTGCAATAACTAGTATATGTCTATGACAAGCAAAGAAGATCAAACGCTATGCACATATGATCATATAAGATAATGTTAAGTGAAATAAACCTCAAGATAAGGACACAAGTAGTTTTTTTTCTTTCTTGGTATTGTTTTTGATGTATTTATAATGTACTATGTGATTTTTTTGTTTCTTTTGTATGTTCTTCCCCCACGATATAACCCTGTTTTCACTGTTTTGGATTCTGGTGCCCTGCATCTTGTATATATATATATTTTTTTTTCTAATTTGGGGAGGGAAAGGGAAATAACAAAATGCTGAAACAAGGATACAGGTTGACCCATTGTAACAATGAGATGTACAAGACACTATGGTGAAAACAAACTTTACAACTTCGGGATGGGGAGAGAGGGGTTGGGGATGTGGGGAGGGAAGGGATGGTAGGGGAAAACAAAGGAAGAGGTAACAATGCTTGATAGGAAATGTACTCATTACCTGTAACCTCTCTGTACAGTATTTTTACAATAAAAACATATATATATATATATATATATATATATATATATATATATAAAGAAATTTAAGTCAAGATTTTTTTAAACTTTTTGTTTTCCTTTTTCCTTGTTTGTTCATTTATCTGTCTTTGGGAGTGTAAGGGAAGCACAGAAATGGTACAAAAGGTGAACAAACATAGCAGTAGTATTCACTAGACACTATGTTGAAAATGAACTATACAATTTGTAAGTGAGATGGGAAGGAAAAACAGGGAGAGTATGAGGGAAGGGTAATATTGTCCAAAAGGAAACGTACTTCCTACCTGACTTAGGTAACTGTAAACCCTCTGTACATCACCTTTATAATAACAATAATTTTGTATATTTTTATTGTAAAAATGCTGTACAGAAGAGTTATAGTTACATGAGCAAGGCAATGAGTACATTTCCTCTTGAGCATTGTTGCCTCCAAGAAACTTAAGTCCATGTAGGACATTTTGGGAGATGCAAGTGGAATATCCAATCTCATGACTGAAGCTGGCAGAATGAATTTCCCCAATCTAATCCTACACTACACAAACAAACGTACAGCAAATGAATGACAAAGGTAAACAGAAAAAATTTAAATTGAAAAAATTATGTATGAAGTAGAAATTGATATTGACAAATTGTATATTATAAAGAATAAACCAAAAGGGGTGACATTGCCAAGATGCATTGTAGTCATCAGCTGATTTGGTGAATGGTAACTGCTCTGTACAACTACTTAAAAATAACAAAATACACTTATAAAACTAAATCAAGTTAGTATTGCAAAACGTTTCTTCCTAAACATCTATTTATAAAATAGAGAATTTAAAAGAATGTTAAAACCATAGGTTTATAGGAGCTCTTTATGTTATTCTTGATAGTTTCTTTTCTGAATAGTTGTGTTTTCCTCAATCATATATATATATATATATATATAGTGCTGTGGAACACATTTAAGATTGCTGTAACCCTAACACCATTAACCATATTTTGAGTTGTATAGCACTGTATAGTACCGAATAAAATAAGTTTTGTTGAATGCTATTCCAGTAGATTCTACCACTCTATAAGAGGTCCTTTGAATGAAAGTCCTCAAGGAAAATGAGATCCAAAGCTTGATCACGCTAGAAGCAGACCCTTCTCTTGGAAGGAGTGGGAGCGATGAGCCTGGCTTCTTTTCCCTGGGAGTAGTCCCGAATGTGAAGTCTTCTTTCCACTCATAAATGAGGGTCAGTCACTCTTGACCTTTCACACTTCGGCACACATTTAAACTAAACATCTTCGTCTGGATGGCTGTTGGCTTAACATAGAAGTGTTTCCCAATAACAAGAACTTCACAAGATGAATAATCTAGAGCTATCACAAGTCTGTAGCACACATCATGCGTGGCAGGCTCTCTGGGAGTATAGATGGGAGTGGACACCAATCAAGCCATCTAGAAAGGGAAGTTGTCAACCTTCTTCCTGTGTCTACTGCTGCTTTCTCCCAGCCTCCCTTGCCAAAACATTCAGACAGCCACAGAGACACACTTGGACAAATTTCATACAGCACCCAAAACATCGCACTTGCAAGACAAGTGTTTTGCCACTGAGCTACATAGGGTAGAGTCAAGGGAGATCTCAAATAGTATAATTCCCTTAGAAAGGCAAAATCATAGTTCAGCAAAATTAAACACCAAGAAGCAGGTACTAGGAAAAGTTATTGGTGGAGTAAAGGGAAAAAGGGGGACATGGGGAAGATACAGACAAGAATCTAATGTGGGGCTGGGAAGGTGGCTCAGTGGTAGAGCGCTTGCCTTGCATGCCTGAGGCCCTGGGTTCGATTCCTCAGCACCACATAAGCAAAAAGAAAAAAGCCAGAAGTGGCACTGTGGCTCAAGTGGTAGAGTGCTAGCCTTGAGCTGAAGAACTGAGGGACAGTGCCGAGGCCCAAAGTTCAGGCCCCACGACCGGACCCAAAAAAAAACAAAAACAAAAACAAGAATCTAATGTGTAGCCTACAAAATTCATAAGAAGTGAAGAGAAGGGGTGGGTAGGGAAGGGATGCTGAGAAGGTTGAAATGGTGGGAATTGTTCCAGATATATTGTATTCATAAACTGCTTTGTTAAATGGCAACTCCTTTACACAACTACTTAAAGAAAATAAAAAGAAAAAATAATAAAACAAAAAAGACAGATCATGGCCCATAGAATTTATGGTTATTTGAAAAAAATTCTCTTCTGAAAAAAAATGTCTTCTTTTCTTTCAACAATCCAACTTTAAGCTATAAATGCCTTGTGCTTCATTTTCAAACTATTTCCATATGGTTCTTTCCTCCTACCCCAGTACCCAGAACCATTGCACACACTCTTGTCCATCAATAGTGAGATATCAGGATTGGCAATGGAGAACTGCTTCTTTCTCAGATGCCAGAGAGAAACACTGAAGACTGCTTTCTTCTTCCTTTTTGTTATCTTCAAGTGTTTGTAAAAGGGATATCAACTCAACATGTCAGCTCATGAGTACAATACATCTATGTCACCTCTTCCGTAATTCTCCCCCATCTCTCCCAAACCCACCCATCCGCTCAAGTTCCATTTTTGCATATGTACATTGAATATTATGACTGTGTTTGCCCATCCTTTCTCTCTCCATTCATCTTACACTTCTTCCCTTTTCCTGCCCCCCCTATAAATACAAGGTCCAGCTTCGTGATAATGCATTTTGTTAAATTGTAAATAAGTTGTTCAAAGGAGTTACACCATTGGAATCCTTCTCTGCATATACCATTCCCTAATCAATTTATTTGTATATATGTATCTGCCTATGACCCTGTATAGGTTTGCATGTATATTTAGAATCTAGATCTCTGTCTTAACATATCTCTTTTTCCTTCTGGGTTGATCACTTTGATGAGGAAACAGCCATAATTTCATTAATCTGCTACTTTCTCTAGACACTATGGCAGTGCTGTCTAGACATAGGACAGTGTCATGTATTATCTTGGACCAACATCTCAGAAAATATATAAAAATGTATAAAATGTATTTTAACCATTTTTAATAAAGGAATTAAAAACAGATTAGGCAAGTACAAATAACATAAGGTACAAGTGATAAGGGTTTTGGATAATGGGATGAATAGACAGAGTGTTTTCTGAGGGAGCAGACCTTTTCCATTTTTCTTGGCTCAGAGAGCCCTAACTTAACAGAGATAGTGGGGAAGGCAGGCTTGCTAGGGAGAATTGCATAACATACTGATGTAAAACATTTCTCCATGTGGATGAGAAATGACGGAGCTAATAGATTTCCTATGGCTGTAGAAGAGATGAGCAAGGAAGTTTAATTCTGGGAATTTCTGTTTTCCGTCCCAGGCTAACTTCTCGGGGCCATGATCACTTCCGTGAAGGGAGGCACTTGCTAAAAATAGACAGCTAATGTTTTCCTTAGAATTACAGAACACGTCAGAAGAGACTAATGACCCAATGCTGCACTATTTTCTTTTCATTTCAGTGACCTCAAACAAATAAACCTGATAAATATTATCAGAGTCACATATGCTCATTAAGGGTTCTAGTCAGTGGCTATGTTTGTTTTACTGTGTAATAGATGAGGTAACCATGGCGATGAGTGGAATAAGCTGGGGTGGTTTTCGTATTTTCCCATCTTAGCACTGGAGACTTGCTCATTGTTTCTTCACTGGCTTGCATGGGGAAAAGGGCAGCTTACTAAAACACTTACTCATTTCGACATCTCTTTAAAAAGTCTGCATTTATGTCGTTTCTGATCTAGCTCCATGATACATGATGAATGTTTTGAGGAGAGTAGTTGCTGAATACAGCATTGAACATTAAGTAAGTATTCTCAATGGCTAAAGAGAGCAGCTTGAAAATTATTCAATTGAGGATATTATTCTTTAATAAATTATAAACTCTCCATAATGTGAGATGGAGCCAGCAGGCATTTTGTTGACCAGAGGACAAAATGTGGTTAGTGTTATAGGAAATTTAAATCATTAAAAAGTCACAACAAACCTGGGTGCCAGTGGTGGCTCATGCCTATAATTCTAGATCCTCAGTAGGCTGACCTCCGAGGATCACAGTTCAAAGCCAGACGGGCAAGAAAATCTGTGAGACTCTTAGCTGCAATAAACTGCCAAAAAGCTAGAAGTGGAGCTGTGGCTCAAGTAGTAGAGCACCAGCCTTGAGCAAAAAGCTCAGGAACAGTGCCCAGGCCCTAAATGCAAGCCTTAGGCTGGCACAAAAAAGACAAAAGGAAAAGTCAAAGCATAATGATACTAGCCTACTCTCTTTTTTTAATATTTCAGACTTGAGGGTATTTGTTTGGTTGGAAAAGATGGGGAGAATGCTGAAAGGTGTGATATTGGTCAGTATACACTGTTCTTATCAACTCCTTTGTTGAATTGAAACCCCTTTGTACAACTACTTAAAGATAAAATAATAATAATAATAATAATAGATAATAATAGTAATGGATTTCTGACTAGTAAAAAAAAACCACTAATTTCCTAATGGAATTTCTATACCTTTTCATATCTAATCTTTGGGGTTGCCATAGTTTTAAAGGATTGATCTTCTCATTTTTTAAATAAATTCTTACTAAATTAGAAAAAATTACACTTGTAATTTGATTAGCCACATGGGCTCTTTTTTTCCTTCTTGGTCTAATTCATCTTGCTGACTGTCAGAAGAATAATCTAAAAAAAAAATCTGACCATTTCTCTCCCATGAAAAGTAATACATAGGATACATATGTGCATATATATTGTGCCTATTTTAGCTCCTTTAAAAATTCTCTCCTTGCTGTCTAGTGTCATTCATTACCCTCCTGAATTTCCTGTAGGGCCAAACAAGAGGCTTTTGTCCCCCCACCCCTCTCTCTCTCTGGAAAATGCTTCCTCTCATCTTCTAACTAAAATTATTATAGTCAAAAATGAACAGAAATATACCTTCTGAGATTTTTAATTTTCCAGTGTAACCCCTAACTTGCAGTGGTTCTCTTCTTTCTTATTCTCTAGCACATTCTCCAGCCTGAAAATCATGTCCTTTTTCAACACCAGGCATATTCACATTTCAAACCATCTCTTTCTGATGTCTCGCTCTTCTACTGAGCTGCTGATGGTATCTTTTCATCACTGAGCATTTGCCATTGATGCAATTCCTAACTCCAAACAGGTTCCATGACCATCCCTTTACAATGAATCACAACATGCTTCTCCCCCAAACAGGCACACATGCAGAACTTAAACCAAATGACAGATTCAGACAGGAGCTGTAGAGTGAAGCCAGAGATATGGTTCTGCAGAAGTAACATAGCAACTTTTACTTACTATTTAAAGCCATGGACACCCCTTGACACAAGAACATGGTGAACACACAACTTTCTTCTCTGATATGTGGGGAGATGAAGTCACCAAGAAGACCAAAGGCTGACCACTGTGTGACACCAAGATGGCAGCAGGAATTATGTGCAGGACAGCCAGAGCCATAAAGCTACAGGCCTCGGTTTAGTTTCCTTATAGAATTCAGGGACCTGGCCTGAAAGGATAAGTTACAGGGAGGGATATAACCAAAGAAAATAGCATCACACTTGATAGTAAGATTGTTTCCACCAGCATTGTCCAAATTTACAGTGTAATTAGATAGATAGATAGATAGATAGATAGATAGATAGATAGATAGATAGATAGATACATACATACATACATACATACATACATACATACATACATACATACATACATACATACATACATGCATGCATGCATGCATGCATACATACATACATACATACATACATACGTACGTACGTACGTACGTACGTACATACATAGATCTCTATATATGTCACAACATTCTAAAGTGGGAAATACTGGGAAACACACAACACCACAGATGAAAGGAGGCTTAGACACAATAGCCCTTATTTACATAAGTATATAACAGGAAGGACTCAAGTCCTAATCACCTAATCCATCACAAATGGAAGTGATGAGAAACCATACAGGTGGCTGCATGTATCCATTTTAGATCCTGTAAGCCTGGATTCATCACTTCTTACTGGGCAATTACTGGTAACAAGGTCCAGTTTCCTCATCTGTAACATTGTATCTATAGTCATCCTTCAGTCTCCACTGGGAATTTGTTCCAGACATCTAAAGATGCTACAATCCACAGATGCTTAAGTCTCTTAGATGTAATGGTGTAGCATTTGCATATACTCTTTGATCATCATTCTATGCCAACTCTTGATTACTTATAATACAAAATAAAGTAAATATGATGCAAACATTTATAATACTACATTATTTAAGGACAAGGGAAGATGTCTGTGTTCATTCAGTGCAAATGTAAGCATTGTAGGTCAGAGTAGATCTTTGATCTGTGGTTGTTTGAAGCCATGGATTTGGAAGGCCAACTATCCCTTGAGGGCACAGTGAGGTTTAGAGATTCTACATCTTGAGCAGGTGCAACAACACTTAAAAAAATTGTGTCTTTAATAATTGATGGGTGTTAATATCGCAATCGTGTTTGGGGTGGATTTTTATCTATTGGAGCTACACAACATTGCAATCTATTTAGTATTTGGGGAAAGACTTTAAAGGGGAAAGCCTATCTTCTAATACAACAGAGCACAAATTGGAAAGGGGTCACCTGTGGAGCTGGGCCAATCAGAGACTCCCCCTCGGGTTCCAGATTTGGATGCTCCAGGGCAGGGCTCCCTCCCTGCCTCATTCTGCCATGTGATTCCATGGCACAGGCCCTTATGCTTTGTACATGTGATCTGAAGTGGATGTTTCTAGGAGCTTTCTGATATCCTCCAGCAAATTCTTTCTTTATTTTTTTCTACCTTAGAATAAACAAACTTAGCGTTGTTTATTTCTGCCTGGTAAGATCCTCACTATGGATAATGATTCCAGCAGAAATTGACCTACCTCTTTACAATCTGTTCACTGTCTCTTCATTGTTAACATACTTTGCTATATACCATTTCCTCCATTATAACTGTGGCACAACTTCCCCTGTTCATGGACAGAGTATATGGATCTCCAAAAATAGAAAACTGGACATAAGCGGCAAACTTGATTTTAATTCACCAGCTGAAGCAATGGTATATACAAATCTAGGTGGGGAGGCATATCCTTCCCCTCTGAGATTTTCAGGCCTAACTCTGGCTGCTGGAAGAGCAGAAGCCTAGAAAGTCCAGTCTCACTCTGTGAGAGCCAATTGCTTGTCTGGTGCAGGCACGACTCTCTGCTCAGTAGCCAGTGATTTTCCAATGTTTTTAAGTTGGAGGGAAATACATGACAGATGTGTTGGCTCTAGAAACAATAAAAACAGCTCCTTAAATCACCAAGAAGGAGGGGGCGGGGAGTAATACAATACTGGATAAATCAAGGGGGAGGCAGCGGGACTGTCTGTTATGGTTGTGAGCAGCAAAGGGGTGATGTGTTCAGTAGCAATAAATAGCAGAGGTGAGGGAGTCTTGGACCACAGCATCAACCAGTGTAGAAATGTTCTCTGAGCCCCAGCCTACAGAAATACAACCCGCAACTGGAGGGACGGGGAAGGATAAAATACTAACTGAAATTCAAGTAAGGCCACCGTATTAAAACATAGTATTCTCTACGTACTTCATAAACGAAAGGGAAGGAAAGCCTGGGTTGGTGGTAGACTGTCTCAAGTTCAAGACAGCTGTTTTCAACATTTATTGTACTTCAGAATTCCCTGAGGTTCTTGTTAGACATGCCGATTTCGGGGGTTCTTTGCCGAGAGTTGCTTCAGTACTGGAGTCTATTTTGGTTTTGTGTAGGTACATGGGGCTTGAAATCAAGGTCTCATGCTCTTGCTTGCCCTTATTTTTTTTCTCTTTTGCTTAAGGTTGGTACTCAACCACTTGAGCCACATACTACTTTTGACTTTTTGCTGATTAATTGAAGGTAAGAGTGTTATGGAAATTTCTTCCCAGGCTGGCTTCAAACCATGCTGATCAGATCTCAGACTGCTGTGTAACTACAATTACAGGTATGAGCCACTGACAATCAGCAGAGTCTACTTTTGACAAGTTAGATGGTACCTGTAAAGCAGAGAGCTTTATTCTGTGCATGGTACAAGAGTCTAGTGAGGTTTCCTTGGTCTCAATAAGTATAATGACAGGTCATATTGTCCCAGGGTAAGATATTCAATTCAAAGATTGAATTACAGTATTAACATTAAAATACTATGAGTAATCAGAGTAAGTAAAACTTGTTTTTGAAAATTCTAACTTTCAAGGTGGATTTGTTCTGTGGTGATGGCCATCATACATGGAGACCTCACTGGGAACAAGACTAAACTAACTTCTTTATATGCACTACAAGTTTCTTCTTAAAGCAGTTCTATGAGCTTAGTTTTTACAGGGAAAGAAACAAATGGACAGAGAGTATTAGCATCACTTAAGATAACAATTACACTTTCATGTCCACTTGACTGAGCTGTGAGTTATCCAGACAGTCAGCCAAACAGTATGCTGAGCTTTGTCTATAATCTTGTGGATTAATGTTTGACTTGGTAGGCTGAGTACAGAAAATGGTCTTTCGTACTGCAAGTGAATTTCATCAGATCAAAGTGTCAAATTCAAGTTCCTACTAGAGTAAGAGCATCCAGTCTACTATTGCCTTTGAACTTAAACTTTCAAGGCTCTCCTGTTTGGTAGGTCTTTAGAGTATAGATCATGCAACAAGACTTCATGTCATAAGCTCATGGAAGTCTTCAGCTTTTTGATCATAGAAAGCACACAAATTCCAGCTACCAGGACAATGAAAGAAAAAAGAAATCCTTGTGGCTTAAAATGCTCAATCGATGGCATTTTGTTAAGGTAGTACAAGCAAATGAATAGATATTTTGGTATTAAGTGGAGTGCTGATGTAACAGGCCCAAAGCAGAGGGAAGTGGTTTTGGCATTTTGTGATGGATAGTCAGAAGTTTTTGAGAGCCTCCAATGGAAATGCAGGATGCAGGATAGAAGCTAGCAGAAAGTAATATCTCTTATAAAGTGACAGATAAATTTGCTGAATTATGATCATGTTCTAGTGTTTTGTAGAAGCTAGAGCCAATGAGCAATGTAATTGTAATAGTGAAGAGATTTCTAAGGTAACTCTTGGTTATTTCTATGTGTATCATTCAATGAAAGGAGAATTGAGGGAGACATTTAAGTACAAAGGAACTGGAATTTAAATATTTTGACATTTTGACATCATTCATTTTTAAAAAGCCAGTTAGTCTTGCTCTGAAGAGAACACCAAGGGTATGATTGAAGACTTGATCATCTCAAAAGGAGATTGTTAAATCTTGAACTTAAGGGGCCACATAGAGCAAGGCAGAATGGGCTAAGTCTGTCGTATTCTAAATGGGACAAGATGTGCCCTTAAAACTAAGTGGCTAGAGTTTATACTATCTTTCAAGAAAAAGGAAAGAAGGCAACAGGGGTGTAACTCACCCTGTAAAACATCTCACATGCATGAGGCACTGGGTCTGTTCTTAGCACTGAAAAAATGAGAAAGAGAAAGACAGACAGACAGTGAAATAAGAAAGAGGAGAATAGAAAGACGAAAGAGAGAAAGCAAAGAAAAAGAGAAGGGCTGGAGAGGTAATTCAGACATTCCCAAAGCTTCCAGTTCAACACTGATCCAGAGCACACAGAATAAGAGCAAGGTTGCCTCCACCTGATTCTGAGTGAAAACAGCTCCCATGGGGAGCAAACGTGCCGCAGAGAGATGACTTGCTTTCCTTCCCACGCACCAGGAGGGATTATTCTTGAGTTTTACATTCTACTTGGATTTCTCTTGTTAGATTGCACACTTGTTTGGACCAGTCATCCCTTTCTTTCTCCTAACATCTTCCTCTTGAAATGAAAACACAACCCTTTGCCTGTCCTCTCATTGTATTTTGGAAGTACAAAACTCATCGTATCTCAGAGGTTCACGGGTAAAGAATTCTTGTTTAGGACAAATTGTACCTTGAGTCATCTATATCTTTATCTATTTATGTCTATATACATATACCCATATGTATATATATATATATATATATAATTTATATTATATTTAGGAGAAACAACTTTAGACTTTAGAGACATTACTGGGTTAACTATGTGGGAGGAATTACCATGGAAAGAGCATATTTGCAAATCCTAAGGACATGAATTCGTGGAGAACAGGCCAAAGATAAGAAATGAATTTTCATAGTCATGGACCAATGCTCTCCTACTGGTATTTTCAGGTAAAGCCACAAGGCCACTTGTCTGTCAGTGAGGATGTTTGTAAACCTCCGCTCGAGGTAATTAGGGCAGCACTCTTGGGATGGGATTGGTGCCCTTGTGAGAAACACTTCTCTCTCCCACTCTGATTTATGAGGACACAGCCAAAGCAATTGTGGGGCTGACAGAAAGCCAAGAAGAAAGCCCTCACTGGGAAATAGAATTAGCTGGTATCTTCACCATGGACCATGCAGAACATAGATGTCTATTACTGAAGGAGCTCATTCTATGAGACTTTGTTGTGGCAAGCAGGGAAGTGTAAACCACATGCCTAAGAAGGGGTAAGGTACGAATAGGAGCCTAGGAGCCTAACAAGTATTTTTCACTTGACTACACTACATGCTCCTGGAATTACTGGAAAGATAGCTTTGTTTTCCTCCTTCAGCTACCCTTGAGTCTCCTAATTTCCCTATTGCAATGGATAAGAAAAAAATGTGAGTCGATCGAAGGGTCCAGGTGCTTGGATTTATTCTTCCTCCTTACCATGTCTGAGACCTGGGATAGGAATTTCCCCCATCTTCTTTCCTAAAAGGTGTAGGCCAACCACAAAGGAAAGAAACAGCCAAAGCTCTCATTTCTACATGACTCAACCCTGTCACCAACACCTGGGTTGAAATGAAGTTTCACCAGATGGAGCCACGGCCCTGCAGGGCTAGCTCTCCAGCAGCAGTGTGTCCTGCAGGACCCACTGTGACGCACGTTGTAGTCAGCTCATCAGACCACCGGCTTGTTGGCCTTCTGGGTCTGGTAAGAGCTGGAACCCTGGGAGAAAAATGTAAATACGTATTTAGTACCTACATGGAGGTTAAAATGTGCACACACATGCACACACAATAGCATTTCTGGTCTGTAGATTAATATAGACAACATTTCAGGTTAAAAGCTGGGCCGGATTTGAGTCCTGGAAAAGAGTAGAGTAATGGCAAGCAGCCTACTTTGCTCGTACAAGTGGGAAAAGAGTCCCAGGATGATTTGTTTCAGGATGGATGTCCAAAATGAAAAGGGGGAAAGCAAGTCCACAGGAGTGGAAGCAAGGCTTAGCTCCATCCTGGAAAACAAAAGACCACCATGGGGAGCAATCAACAGCGAACGTGTGGGTGCACCACCTTTGTCCAGCCTACTGCCAGCCAGGAAGTCCATGAGGAGATCAGACAAAGACATTACCTAGCATGCTCATCCACAGTCTTTCCGTGCCTACTACTGCACAAAGGAGACAGCCATAAAGCCTCCACATGTCCTCCCGCCATCTGTCTTGTGCATTGGGATAACCTGGTCTTTTGCCTCTCCTTCGCAAGCATCGTGCCTTCCACATCAATTGCCCTCTCAGTCCTGGTGTTCTGCCCATTCCTGTACTATCCAGCCATCCTGGTATCCCAGATTTTTTTTTTCAGACTGGACCACTCATGTTTCCACTGTGGTTAACCCGGACCAGTTCAGTCGCACCACAGAAGCCCTGTTCCAAGTTTTACTCCCTGCTTTATGGTTATTTTCTTTCCCAGCATCTCACTCGTGACTTCCATTGCACTCATTAGTATGAATTTACTGTATCTGCTGACAGATATAGACATATCTGCCCCTCAGGCTGTAAGGACCATGAACAAGGGCACAGTTCTTTTTTTATGGTATCCCTTCAAAGGACCCAGCCACCTACAGTATGTGCCTGACACTTGGGTTCAAAAGGTATTTGAATGAATGAATGAGTGAATGAATGAATGAATGGCAGGATTTAAGCTGCCTGTGATTGAAGACCTCAGAGAACTGATACAGGCATCCAAGTTGTCTAGAGAACTACCCCTGCCTGATTTCTTCTGAGAGTTGACTTCTCTGTGACACTTTGGCCAGAAGCAGAAAGGAAGGTTTTGTCATCCATTAGGATGTCTTAGTCTATTTTTCTGTTGCTAATAACACAAAGCCACAGACTAAGTAAGTTATAACAAAAAAAGGGTTTATCTTGGCTCCTGACTCTGGCCACATATGGCAATATGCTTTTGCTGGTAGAGCTGCAAGGACCAAACCAAACTGGCTTTTTTTTTTAATGGAAGACTCAATCTCCAGACAATCCATCAACCCACTGATCCATGAATCACATGAATGGATCAATCCATCCAATAGGATGAGATAATGATTGCCTCCCAAATGCCCCCTCTGGGTTTTACTTTTTAATAGTTTCAGCTGAAGATTAAATTTCAACCCTGTCTGTGTGCTGATCGATAGGTAAAAGCAAGAGCCAAAGATCTGCCAGAGCTCCACAGTCAGCCTTGTACCCCGGTCCAAGCTGCCATGGTCTACAGAGGGATGCTTTTCTAGTAGATTCAACAAGAGCAAGAAGCTTTTTGGCAATTCACACAGAGAGACAGAAGGGGCAATCCAGGATCCTGTCAGTGACTCAAAGGAGTTGTAGAACAGAGTCAACACTGTCCAGAATCAAGTCTCAGTCCCAAGACAGCTCAGGCTTAAAGGTCAAGTGGCATGTTCTTCAGACCCAAGAGGACATCAGCCAGATCCAACAAGAGGGCTTCCAGGAAAGAGCAGGAAGTGACGACATTGCAGAAAATCTCCCAAATAGAAATGTACTGATCAATGCATTTCACCTTAATTGATATGGAGAGGAAAGCAAAGACCAGGAATGCCAAAGAAACAGGACAAAGGAGAATAACCTTGTGCTATGTCCATAGTCTCTGACTCCCTCAGAAAGGTGTTTATCAAAATAACTTCCCCACAGGAGGAAGTGGTTTGAATTTCTGGTCAGAGCAGCTGCATTGTGAGCTTGGGTTAGTCCCTTCTGCTATAAACTTCACGCAACTTGAAGATTGAGAAATATGTACTGAACCCTCATTCTTTTACTGTTTTTCTCCCATGGAATATAGTCAGGACTGGATAAAATAAGGTTGTTTCATGCAAGTTGCTTTATGAATTCACAGAGACTCTTGACAGACTTTAAATAATGTGCTCTGAAGAGAAAACCAGGAGCAGGAAGAAATTGAAAATGACATTGCTATTCATTTTAGGAGTTGGAGCTCAGTCCTGTCCCTTTAACCTTGTAGCCAACAGACTCTGGGAGTCACCTCAACAGCTTCCTTTTGCAGATGGTCTATTGTATGCTCTATTATTATTGACATCGCAACCTGTTCTCTCTTCTCTCCCTCCCAGCAGCAGCTAGAATCGCAGCCAAATGGCCTTGACTGAAGAAACCCGTTCAAGGCCAATTGTCTGCGGTTACACGTGTGCACAGGCCTCACACTCACTCCATCCTGACAAGTGCAGAGGTTGAAAACATCACTAGACAGTCTGTTGTTCTGAGAGGGATAGGCCTGCTGCTGTAAGATTTATCATCAGGGAACTGCAAGGTTGTGAAAGGCCTTTACTTGAACCAGAATTGGTCATTCAGAGTTCACAGTGTAAGTTGATCATTTATTTATATTTTTATGCACTTTCTTTCCAGGAGGAGCGAGTACCTGTGGGACTATTATCTCACTGAGAGTTGTGTGGTCAAGGTCCTCTCTCACTGGACAGCCTGTAGGCTATGGCTTTAACCCTGTGGGTTCTATGCCACCTCTAGAAAGAAGGAGATTAGAGTATCTCCATTCGGATCCCTCTCAAATGGGATCATGAGACATAGTTTGTGATTCCAGCAGACTTATTCTTCCCACTCATAAAAGGGATCATGGCTAGAAGAAGGAAAATGGGTCTGGGGAGGGGAAAAATAATCAAAGAAAGGGTTTCAGGCAACCAAGTTTCTTCTTGTAACTATTGATAGGCTATATTGATAAGATCAAATTCAGTGGCATAGAGCTTAGCCATGACTAGGAGAAGGGTCATAGGAAGGCACTGTACCCAAATAAAAGCCACACCTACACTGTCTCTTAGGATTGAAGCCTGGAAGAGTATGCCAATCCCATTTAGTCCACATATTCTAATTTTATTGAGTAGATGAGGTTCTAGAGGTCTAAAGAGTCATGTAAGGTCATCACCCAAAGTAACGACTCAAACTTGTCTAAAGTCTAACCTCTATTCTCTGTGGTCTCTAAAGCCACATCTGGAAGCATCAGGAGGGGATAATGGGAGCCTTTGCTTGCCTCACTCACCACCCCAAAAGAGCCAGCAGATCTAACTCAAGGCTCGCTAGTTCTCCCATGAAAATTGCAAGTAGTGCATTGTATACCTTCATCTTCTGTGTGTCCCATGCTGGCTATTCACTCCTCCCTCCAAGCCAGGCCTGAGCCACAAAGGATGGAAGGGATGCTTGCTCTGGGTTCTGTTCATTCAGATTGGAACTAGATATTCATGGATAATGGGTTTCCATGGAGTTAAGTCAGGGCTGTGAACATAATGTCTGCATCTTATTATTGATGGATTTTCACATGCTACCCTGATTTCCAAGTCTTAGTTGGGATTCTCCAAAATTTTCTGCTTTGCATCTACTATAATGTAGAACACAGTGGACATTAGTACATTCAACCCATACTCTCAACCAAGTTCTTCCTTGCCTTCTTCTCTCCCTTGCCTCAAAGGGTAACTATACAGTATGGTTCTATCCAGGAAATCCAGGCAGAATGCTTTGGATCTGTTATGGATTACAAAAAAAAGAGAGGCAAAGACATACCCTTCCAATTTCTGCCTATCTAGAAACAGATGCTCTGCATGAAGAGAACGTAGCATCTATAGAACATTTCTGCAAAAAGGCTGTAGAGCAGATGGACCTCATACAAAGATACCAGTCTTGTATGGCCTCTGTCCTGACTTCATAACATATAGAGAAAAGAAAGAATATACAGCGATAGGTGTAAGATATTTTCTTAGATGGTATAGATTCCTAGGTTTACAGTAAATAGAATCATTCCCTCCTTTATGAAATTGACTTAAATGATTTCAACATCTTTGTGTGACTCAGAACCCAAGGAAGCCATTTACACATACAGATCTAGAATACACTGTACCTCAAGGGTACTGGAAATGTTCTCTCCCACAGCTTCTCTTCATTATAGTCTAGAATTGAGTGAAGGTATCCAAATTAGGCTTCTTTCGGTTCTTTTAAGGGAAGTGATAGAAAATCCTAAGTAAAATTGCTAGAATATCGAAGAAATGTGGTATGGTTTATAAAATTCCTCAAATGTTACAATCCCTTCAGAGTCCATTTCTCATTCAATAATTCATCATGAAGCAAATGTTTATTGTCCAACCCTTATGGCAGGTACACAGATACTATGATAAATAAGATGTTTCTGATTTCAAAGAGCTTTAAAATAGGTCCTAAGGCAAACGATTCAGCAAGTCCTTTCCCACGATGTTTGAGGAGTACTAGATAGTTGAGGACTGCATTCAAGTCTTAGAAAAATGAAGAATTGAGGGACATACAAAGCAACAAAGAAATAATCTTATAAATGTGTTAGAAACAATCACATGAAAGAAAAAAAAACATTTGAATACATATCTTAGGGTTCATTTCCCTAACATCAACTTATCTGACCTTTTCTGCTTGACGCAGACATATACTAGTTATTGCAAATAAGGGAAACCATGGGATGTTGCTTTGTCTGTCCCTCCCCCATGGTATAACCCCTGTTTTCACTGTATTTGAGGTTGGTATAATTTGTGGAGGGGAAGGGAAAAAAACAAATCATTTAAATAGGGATACAGGTGGACCCATTGCAACAATGAGATGTACAAGTCGTTATGTCGAAAATGAACTTTACAACTTTAGTGGGGGGGAGGATTGGGTGGGGTGATGGGGGGAGGATGGGTAGGGATGGGAAGGGGAAACAAAGGAGGAGGCTAGAATGCTTGATAAGAAATGTACTCATTATCTTGCCCATGTAATTGTAACCCCTCTGTACAGTATTGTCACAATAAAAAAAAGAAAAATGAAGAATTGATAAGCATGGTTAACAACAAATAATTGAGCTCATATAACATATGTTCCTCTAGCATTTTTTTTTTGTTTCTTGAGAAGAGATTTGAGAGGATCAATTTGGGATCAATAGGGTAAAATTCCACTTTTAGGTACTTTGGGCAACTCATCTCAGAGATTAGTCTAGATGGCTGCTTCTCAAGTACGACCATGATCAGCCAGCTCAGGCTGCCTAACAAAATATAACAAATCTGTGGTTTCAGTGACAGGGACTTATTTCCAAATTCTGGATGCTGGCAGTCTTAGATCAAAGTCTGGAAGGGTTGGGTTTTGATCATGGCTCTGTTCCTGGCTGGCAGATTATTGTTTTTTTCTATATCCTCACATGATGGAGAAAGAGGGAGAAAAAGAGAGAGAGATTCTCTAATGTCTGTTGTCCTTCAACCCTATCAAATTGCCCTATCTTTAGACCTCACATAACCTTCATTACTTCCTAATTTGCTCCATTTCCAGATGCGGTTATACTGGGGTTATGGCTTCTACACATGAACCTGGGAAAGAACACAAATATTTTAGTCCATAAAAATAGCTGATTCTTCATGCTCTGGTAGTAGAATCGCTATCTCTCAGAGAGAACTCTTTCTGAACAGTATCATAAAATCAAGAAAAGCAAGCCATTTGCTTTCAAAGATAGCTCTTTAGGCGTTAGGGACTTTTCCTCCAATATCATTGGTTTGGAGACAAGAACATCATTGGTTTGGAGACAAGTTTAAACTATCTTTAGGATGTGGTAGCTATTTTCTCCTTCTAGGTAGGTTTATTCCCATTTGAGAGAATTTTGTCTATTCAATAGATTAGAAAATAGAGAATAATCTCTCCCTGGAGCAGGGCATGGGGAGGGAAGGGAGAGAGGGTCTGTGAATGAAGTAGAGAAAAAAAATCTAAAAAGAATATAATGTATTGTCTAAGAATGTATACTTGAGCCTCACAGCTATAAATAAAAAGTGACTAGCAGAGCTGATTCTAATAGAATTTTCTCTCTCATTTCACATAAGAAAACTAATCAAAGGAAACATCTGTGGCAAAAACTAAGTCTGCCATGTGGAAACCTACTGGCTCCAACCATTGTCTAGGCCACATTATCGGGTCCTATCTCACAGGACAGCCTTTGGCCCTACTGCTGGCCTTTCCTACTTAATTAGCAGTCTGATGCTCCAGTCTTGTTTTTCACAGAGTTACTGCTCAAAGTGCTCACATTTTTTTTTAATATTTAAAGACAACGCACCTGGAAAAGAAAGTCATTGATCCTTTCAACTTCAGAACTCAGATTGGCATGAGCCAAAAGCCCCTAGGGAAAGATAGTTTTTTTTAAAAAAAGAAACAAACTGCATATTTCCACATATGTTTTCAATGAGACTTAGGTCAAATAATTTTGTTATTTGACAAAAGCAACTCAAGGAATTACTTTTTGTTTTGTTTTGTTTTTTAGAATGCCTTGAAATGCCATTAAAATCCACCTGTGAGCACATCCCTATAACTTAATCCTTGTCCTGAGTGTTAGATCAAAGGAAGAAACAGAGTCCTAGGCCTGGTGAGTTGGAGACTTGGCCTGCCACAGTGGGAGAGGTGGTATTGTCATTTATCTTAGCACTCCTGTTTACACCAACATGGAGCAAGCAATCTATTTTTCAGTTTGACACCAATCAGGAAATAGCTCTACTACACTAACCTTCCTCAATAAAAATGAGGTAGAATCCCAGAAAAGCAAAGAGCAGCAGCAGGAGTCTCAATACTCAGATAAGATGAACCTGCCCTGAATTAGGATCAACAGTGTCATTTTTCAGAACTCAGTTTCTGAGAAGGCAAACGACAAGGGCAAGCTTCTAGAAGGTTGCACAGAATGACTGCAGCAATACCAACTCTTCCAGTCCAATAAATTCACACCTTTGAAATGATCCTTGAGACCTTTTTTCAAAGTATAGGTGAGGATGATTTCTGTTGGAGCATAGTCCTCCACGGGTCTCCTGTAGTACTAGATATGTTGCTGAGTTGGGGTCATTTTCTTTATTATTTTTTTTTTGGTCGGTCGTGGGGCTTGAACTCTGGGCTTGGGCGCTGCCCCTCAGCTCTTCAGCTCAGGCCGAGCGCTCTACCGCTTGAGCCACAGCGCCACTTCCGGTTTTCTGGTGGTTTATTGGAGATAAGAGTCTCACGGACTTTCCTGCCTGGGCTGGCTTTGAACAGTGATCTTCAGATCTCAGCCTCCTAAGTAGCTAGGATTACAGGTGTGAGCCACCCACGCCGGCTGAGTAGGGGTCATTTTCTAGAGCTTTTGTACTGCCTACACAGTAGAGGCAGATTTCCCTCAGTATTCCTCTGTTACTATGCATCCTATATAGGTACAGCACGGGATGGGCCCATGGAATCATTCCTGCAGGGACTGGCATCAAGGGAGCCTATGGGCTTGCTTATATTCATACTGTTACAACAAATCTATTGTCTCTGGCCTGAGTATCTATGTTTTCTGCTACACAAAAAATTATCTTTACCGATAGCTAGCAAGGAAAATAACATCAAATCCCAGATTGCTTTATTTTTTTAAAAAGATGAAGTTAATGTCCTTGGTGGAGAGAATTTAACTATGGAACATGAATACATATTACTAATACAGATATTTAGAATAATTTCAAGATATTTGCAAACAGTGGATTCTATATATTATCTATTTATTGTTGTTGTAGTTCTCCATTTTTTTCTTTTTCATTGTAAATGTGATAGACAGAGGGGTTACAGTAACATTAATAAATAGATGAGTATAATTCTTGTCAAACGTTGTTACCCCCTTCTTGTTTTCTCCTATTTCCCTCATTAGATATTTCAATATCAGTGTGTGTGTGTGTCTGTGTGTATGTGTGTGTGTGTGTGTAAAAAGCAGGTAATGAAGATGTAGAAATACTAGCTTAATGTAACCATATAGATATTTGCCAGTAGATGCACACAATTTCTAGATAGTTCTCTAAACCTAAAGAGGGCTAACTAAAGCTTTCTCTCTAGGTTTTATACTTGCTGGATGTGTCTTATTTATTTATTAATTTTCTCATTTATCTTCTCCTCTTTTCCATTGTTAACTTGTTCTATTTGCATAACAAAAGAATGACAGTGACTGAAAAACAGAGGGCCAGAAGAAAAAGAGGTATCATATCCCTGAAGTTGAAAGCGACCTGTGCACACACATAACTCCCGGGCAAGACACCAGAACCACAACTAGAAATGGGGTTTTTGCCTGGAGGGCCAGTGAGTCATGAAACCTGAACAAGGAGAAACAATGTCCACAGTCCACACAGTCCTTCAGAACAACATGAAATATAAAATGTGAAGCAATACACACAGTGTGTGATTCATTACAATATCAATCTCCCACCTGGGTGACTTACTACACAATTATTTTTCCAAGGCCTCTGAAAGTCAGTCCTCAGTCTCCCTGACTCATTTGCCATACCAACCCCTTCTAAGTCTCTGACACTCATTTCTTGCATTCATTTCACTGCTGTGCCTGTAAACTAGGTTCTCATGATCATTTTCATGAGTATTGTAATATTCTCTGAGTTGGTGTTTTTCTCCACTCCCCACTCCTTGGGTCATTGGCATCTGTGTCATTTGTTGAGACATAAATCGGAGCATGCTACTTTTTGTCTTAAAATATTTCAGTTCTTCCCAAATACCAACAACATGGACTAACATGTTAGGCCTACTGACCTGGCTGTTTGTTTCCAGTTGTCTTCTTTGCTCTCCTCTACAGACTTACTTCTTTTCATTTCTTACCTCTTCTTTTAGAAGGCCTTGCCCTCCATCCTCTCAGAAAGTGCTCCCTTCAAACTTCCCTTTGTGGAGGAGGTGGTTCATATGAAGGCCTCTTTCCCTCCTCAGAGTCTCCAGCAACCCTAGGCAAGTTCATCAGAGTACCGGCCTCTCTTTGTTCCTGTTTGTTTCATAAATTCCCCTCCTGCTAGACAGTAAATTCCTTAAGAACAGAAGCCACTCCTTATTTATCAAACCCACTAATCCTATAGCTCAACAAAAGGGAGAATCTACTTGGGGATTATAATGAAAATACAAGTTTAGATCACAGAGTCTGAGTTCAAACACAACACAATTTGATTCTGATGAGTTCCAAGTTCACAAGAGAGTCTCAGCACAGTGCATCTATGTCTTCCTACCCACAAAAAAAAATATTGGGGGATTCCTGTGTGACTCTCTGCATGGGAATGGTGCTACTACTGACACAAAAATCAACAGGAAGAAACAGCAATGCTTTAAAGCCTTATAGCCTTGAAAGATTATCCTGTGGAACTGAAGAAGAGATACTTTAAGCTTATAAGACACTTGATGCTGAACAAGAGACACTTTAAGGGAAGCCTTCACGAACCACTTCCTCCACAAAGGGAAGTTTGAAGGGAGCACTTTCTGAGAGGGTAGAGGGCAGGCTTTCTAAAGGAAGAGGTAAGAAATGAAAAGAAGTAACTCTGTAGAGGAGAGCAAGGAAGGCAACTGGAAACAAACAGCCAGGTCAATAGGCTGGTCTGACATGTTAGTCCATGTTGTCAGTATTTGGGAAGAACTGAAATATTTTAACATTAAAAAGTAGCAGGCTCCGATTTATGTCTCAACCAATGACACAAAAAATATTGGGGGATTCCTTTCTGACTATCAGCATGTGAATGGTGCTACCACTGACACCAAAATCAACAGGAAGAAACAGCAATACCTTATGGCTTTATAGCCTTGCAAGGTTATCCTGTGGAACTGAACAAGAGACTTTTTCTATAATTCATTCAAGGAAACAAATAAATGTTAACTTAGGAGAATAAAATTAGGTGAAGAAAATCCTTGTTTGGACATTAAGTCTGGACAAAATAGGTAGGATGTGGTGGACACTGGACTTCGGGTTCTAATTTGTATTTAAAACATACCTCATGGCCCTGGGAGGTGGAGCTCAAGTGGTAGAGAATTGGCCTAGCAACTACAAAGTCTTGAGTTCAAATCCCAAAACTAAAATGTATCAGCTGGGATAGAACTCTAAAGTATGGGTGCAAGCCTATGTTTGAAAGATTCTGTAGTGTGATCCATTATGTCAGGCAGCACGTGATCTATTGGGTCCTGGACATTTGGAAAAAGTCAGAAAAGACCATGTGACATGGTAGAACTTGATAAACCATTTCTAACAAGAGTATGTTTGACCAAAAAGAAGAAGATCAGGAACAATCAGTCACAGTACAACCTTCTGAGGTATCAAATTCGGATTGGGGGAGGGGTTGTGGAATAACTTTGTTGTTGATGGAGTTTTTTTTTCTTCCTGACACACATAGCATCCTCAGCTGGCCTCCCATTGCTACACAGCACAGAAGCCAGAATGAGCAAGTAACTGAGGGGCTTCAGGAAGTAATACCGGGCTCTGGTGGTATCTCAGGATCTGCATTCTTGTTGCACAGGAGACCATATGCAGGAAATCTCTGAGACCCACCAGGTCCTGGTAGTGTGGAGGGCTGGGTCTGGCCGGTATCACAGTGTAGCTCTTGTGTGGCCCCACAGATGAAGACTCTTCAGCAGCCTCTGCTTTGCTGACTGTAGGTTGGCTTGCTAAGTAACAACTCCTGCACAGTTCCTCTATCCTACCAGCTAATTCTTTGCTCGTGTGATCCTGTAGACCCTGGGGAACTTTGTTCTGTGTTTCAATGTCTCTTCTGACCTCAAGAGATGCCCTCCTCTTCTGAGGGGACTGTATAAGACATTGTGCCTTAATCGTGTATGGACACTCTGAGCTCAGATCACACACTGGGTGATCAACTGATCATGACTTATCACAATGAAGTATAGCCCTGACATGAATTGAAGCTGAGCTCCCAGCTGCTCTCCTTGGAGCTGGCTATGCAAACACAGTTCGTGACGCTCTGTGGAAGAGAACAGTTCCACCTGCAGCACAGTCCTCAGTGCTACAGATTACCTGTTTATTTCATAAATATTCAGATATGTCCAGTTATCTCATTCTATGTTTTTCTTGTTGTTTGGTTGGTTTGTGCTGGTCTGGGGGCTTGAACTCAGGGACTGGGAGCTGTCCTTGAGGTTTTGTATTCTACCACTTGAGCCACAGCTCCACTTTAGGTTTTCTGGTGGCTAGTTGGAGACAAGCGTCTTACAGGCTTTCCTGACCCAGTTGGTTTTGAAGCATGAGCCTCAGATCTCAGCCTCACAAGTAGTTAGGATCACAGGTGTGAGCCACTGCATTGCATTAAACAGTACAAGCCGTTTGGAGATCTGTGCCGGTATGCAGGGGGTTGTGCCTGAGTTACATACAAATACTTTGTCATTTTATACAAGGGATTGAGTACCCTTAAATGTTGACATCTGTAATAAAGCCAACTATTAGAAACAATTCCCTGTGGAGATAGTGTAGAAAGAAGGAATGAGGGGCTGGGAATGTGGCTTGGGATAGAGCACTTGCCTAGTATGCATGAAGCCCTGGATTTGAGGGCTCAGTATCACATAAACAGAAAAATAATAATATTATTATATTTTTTAAAAAGGAAGGAGACACAAAGAACAAAAGTTGATGAATTTTTTCCAAACTTTATCAACTCCAGCATGAGTATGTGTTTCGTGTGGAAATTGGCTTTGTTTTACCAAAGCCAAGAGAAATGGATATGTATGAATGTGTTAAATATCATCATTTACTGAATTTATGCTCCAAAGGCCATTCACTATTGAACCACATCCAGTTTCTCTATAACCATTGATTTCTGTCTTTCATTTTATATTGGGGGAAAACCTACTGGGGAAGGGTTTTGTGAGGACTGCATGTATTTCTACAGAATGATTCTCTTCACTTCATTTCCATGAGTTTCCATAATTTAGCAAAAGGCATCCCAAACTTACAGAGCCAGAATTTATGCAAGAACTTCCTCAACTCAGTTTGACTGAGGGTGGAGATGTGCAAGATTGGGGAGCAGGGAGGAGGTTATTTTATTTGATTGCATGGGTGTGGGGGGATAGAGTTATCGGTTTCCTATGAAATAGACTTGCCTTCTTAGTCACTAAGTGAGAATTCTATAATTTCTCTCCTTGCTTACACATTGAACTTTGTGACTTGCAATAACACTTCATGATCCAATCCCAACTTGCCCTTTTCCAGCTATGACAAAGATAACATCCCACCTTAGGGATCCTGGCAGCACCTTTCCATGCTGGTGAGCTTGAGCCCTAGCCTAGCGTGTATAGGAAAGTCAGCTACTAGATAGCTGAGGACTTCAGTAACAGGAGAGTGACAGCGACAGACAAATAGAGACAGAGAGAGAGAACAGGAGCCCACAGGGAAACTCCCCTATTTGGATGACAAAGCAGATCATAGGAGTCACAACTAAGTTGTGTTTTATAGACATTGAGCTTAGAGGAGGAGGTTCTTAGAAAATGTCCAAGATTGCTTGGTACAGATAGATCACACCTCTGATCCTAGCTACTCAGGAGGCTGAGATCGGAGGATTGCAGTTCAAAGGCAGCATGGGAAGGAAACACTCTGAGATTCTGAATTTAAGCCACAGGACCAACACACACACACACACACACACACACACACACACACACACACACACACACACACACAATGTCTAAGATCTTATCATGCTAAGCATCAAATTTTCCAAAAGATAGCAGGCGGCATTTTGATGGATCCATAAGTTCATCTTTCTGGATAATGGACAAGCTAAAGTAAACGATCTCCACCCTCATTGAACAAACCCCAGACCTGTCCCACATGTTTCCTCTTTGCTGTTCCTTCCCGAAGCTCTTTCAACCAGACCATGAATCTTTTCCAGAGTGGTAGCCTATTCCTCTGTGCTTGAGTCAAGATTTTAATCACCCCCTTAATAAAGTCCTTAACATTTGAAGGAGCAAAAGAGGACAATTCATTACCAGAAAGGAAATATTGCTATCATATGAGCACCGATGTATGCCCAAGAATGATGCAAAACAGCTTGAATTACTAGCTTGTTTGCAGTGCAGAATCGTTCTCCTGAGCCCTCTTACCACTCCTTCCCTTCTAGTCTTCATCCTGGCTCCTTCATAATGGAGTCTGCCTCTCAACCAACTATCCTACTTTGTTTCACCACCTGTCAAAATTCTGTCAAATCTATAGTCTTGTTCATTCTCAGTAGTTTTAGGTTCTTCAAAACTAAAATGTCTGTGATAAAAAACACATTTCCCTCAAATAGTGCTCACTTTTGATGGCATAACCATGATGTTCTCTACAAATGGAGGTGTGTGTGTGTGTGTGTGTGTGTGTGTGTGTGTGTGTGTGTGTGTGTTTGTGTGTGTTTGTGTTGGTACTAAGGCTTGAATTCATGGCCTGGGCACCGTCTCTTAGCTTCTTTGCTCAAGACTAATGCTTTACCACTTGAGCCACAGCTCCACTCCCAGTTTTTAAGTGGTTGGCTAGAGATTAGAGTCTCATAGGGACTTTACTGTCCCGGCTGGCTTCAAACTGTGATCCTCAGATCTCAGCCTCCAGAATAGCTAGGAACACAGACATGAGCCACCATTTCCTGATTGTTCTCTTTATAACTTTGGTCCTGATGATTCACAATCATTCATAGATCATCTAGGCGCACTTATCCTACCAGAGAAAATGAGCAGAACAATCACACCATAAGTGAATATAACCAGATTGAGTCTGTAGGATGTGCATATATGTAAGTAATATTTATCCCACAAAATTCCATTTTATATTATTAAATTTTGTATGCAAATAAAATTGGAAAGGGTTATCCTATTTAATTTAACACAGCTTCCTAAAGAAAAACATGAAAATGTTCTTCTCAGTACAAATTAGCTCCTAGTACAGAATGAATGAATACCCTGATGATCAAGACAGACAAAATGATTTTCATTCCTAAAGACAGAGAATAAGGGGATGTTTGAAGATCAACGGAATTTTTAATATCAGAGTAGATAACATGTAAGTTGCATTGCAAAAAGAAAAATTGAAAAGAGTAAAAATAATGGAGAATAATTTGCTAGGAGGCTGAATTGGGGTAGGACACATTTTTCCTCAGTGGGCCAAGAAACCTGTGATGTCTTAATTTAGGCAGCCAAAAATATTTTATATCAGTCAGATTTTTGTATCAATCTCTTGATTCTTGGCACAAAGCACAGAATACTTGAAAATAAAATAGGCATGATACATATATGTGGAAACAGCCAAAACAATAAATAGGTGAATTTTGAATTGATATTACTTGAAAGTATATCTATGAAATCACAGAACTGACTAGAGTAGCATAATAATGTTTGTTTATGTGTTATTCTCAGAAATGAACAATTGATGCTTAAAATACAATCTTTTTAGGTTTGGTCAACTTCTTGGCCTTTATCATAAGGGAGGGAACTAGAAATAAACTCATCTGCAGATAATCCTTCTGGAACTTTGCCTGAAAGACTGACACATGGATTTGAGAATAAACAATCTGGGAAGATTAGTACAGTTTCCAGGAGCTGACCCACGCAACTTCTATCTAATAAGAACACTGAAAGTAGCTGAGTCCCTTATCAAAAGTCAACTTAGAGCTACTGTGTGATCAGCCCAGGGGGAAGGCAAATCACTCACCCTTTCCCATTGAATGGCAGTGATTTTTCTCATGGCATTGATTTCTCAACCTAGAGCTGTCCAGAGAGCATTAGCAAGCCTGTGATCGACTCAAACAGAGCTCATTATTTTTTGTTTGTTGTCATATGTCGGTAGGAGGGGAGGACTCATTATAATTTTTTAATGGGAATCCATAGAGTAAGAGTTGGGGGTTCGTGGTGTGCAAGGCCTGTTGAATAAGATCACTCAATCTAAAGGATCTACAGTCCATAGAAGCAAAGTTGACTCCAAGCACTCTACCTCACTCCATCCCAGGCTTCGGGTGAACTGGAAGCAAATGCAGAGAGCTGGCTTCCCTGCGTCTTCCCATCCCTCTACAGCACACATGTGAAATGACACCCATTCGAGGAGAGGTCCCAGCCCAGAAGGCAGCGTGGGCTGTGCTGTGCTATCCGCCACTTCCACAGCCCTTCCTTGGAGAGTGCCCACGTGTAGACAAGCAGTAAAGGACACTTACATTGGATTTGGTGATCTTTACCCCAGTTTGAAACCACTCAAGCATCTTCAGCTATTTCTAAATATTTTGAATCTACTGGGTATTTTAAGGTGACCTGAAATCAAGGAGATGTGAGGGGTAAGGATGGGAGGCTTCGCCTCCTCTTACAGTAAACCATGCTTGTATGATTGCCTAATATCGTGTGTGTGCATGTACATGCACACATGCACGTGCACACGCATGCACAACACATTTTTCCCTTCTTAAAAACTTTTCCAATTCTCCCAGAATAAACATTTACCTGTAGAATACTTGTGGTAGGTTGATTCTTCTTAGATCTTCCTGCTAGATGAGTTTTCAGGCTGTCAGTGATGTAAATCTGGGTCAAATTGAAACATGCATGTTTGTGAACTGAGAGAAAATCAACATGATTGTATGCTAAGATATGGTTTTTTTTAATTGTGAAAATGCCATACAGAGGGGTTATAATTACATAGGCAAGGTAATGAGTACATTTCTTATCAAGCATTGTTGCCTCCTCCTTTGTTTCCCCTTCCTATCCCTTCCCATCTCCCCCCTGCTCCTCCCCCCGCATCTAAACCCACCCTCCCCCCCCCCAATCCCCCGGCCAAAGTTGAAAAGTTCATTTTTCGACCTAACATCTAACAGAAAGCCCATAGATTGGGAGAAGATCTTCAGTAGCCATACAATGGACAAGGGTCTCATATCTAAAATATACCTGGAACTCAAAAAATTAGATCCCCCCAACAATAAATCCTCAAAGAAACAACAGCCCAATAAATAAGTGGGCTAAAGACTTACAGAGAAACTTCTCTGAAGAAAGAAAGAAGGATGGCCAATAGACACATGAAGAAATGCTCAACCTCCTTAGCCATAGAAGAAATGCAAATCAAGACAACATTGAGATACCACCTCACCCCAGTTAGAATGGCTATAATCAAGAACTCTAACGACAACAGATGCTGGAGGGGATGTGGACAGAAGGGAACCTTACTGCATTGTTGGTGGGAGTGTAAACTTGTTCAACCACTTTGGAAAGCAGTATGGAGGTTCCTCAAAAGACTTCACATAGAACTCCCTTATGACCCAGCAATCCCACTTTTGGGCATTTACCCAAATGTTCACAAACAAGACCATACTAAAGCTACCAGCACAACTATGTTTATTACAGCATTATTTACCATAGCTAAGATATGGAACCAACCCAGATGCCCCTCAGTAGATGAATGGATCAAGAAAATATAGTATCTATACAAAATGGAATTCTATGCTTCCATCAGAAAGGATGGCATTGCCCTATTTGTTAGGAAATGGAAAGACTTGAAATCATCTTATAAATATGTTAGAAACAATCACAAGAAAAAAAACATTTGAATACTTATCTTGTGGTTCATTTCACCTAACATCAACTTATCTGATCTTTTCTGCTTGTCTCAGACATATACTAGCTATTGCAAATAAGGGAAACCATGGGACCTACGTTTCTATGGGCCTGGCTTACTTCACTTCCCCCACCATATAACCCCTGCTTTCTTTCTTTCTTGTTTTTTTTTTGTTTTGTTTTGGTTCCTGTCGTGGGGCCTGAACTCTGGGCCTGGGCGCTGTCCCTCAGCTCTTCAGCTCAAGGCAAGTGCTCTACCACTTGAGCCACAGTACCACTTCCAGCTTTTTTCTTTTTGCTTCTTTGGTGCTGAGGAATCAAACCCAGGGCTTCATGCATGCAAGGCAAGCGCTCTACCACTGAGCCACCTTCCCAGCCCCCAACCCCTGCTTTCATTGTATTTGATGTTGGTATAATTTGTGGAGGGGAAGGGCAAAAACAAACCGTTTAAATAGGGATACAGGTAGACCCATTGCAACAATGAGATGTTCAAGTCGTTATGTCAAAAAACGAACTTTACAACTTTGGCTGGGGGGGGGGAGATGGGAAGGGCTGGGAAGGAGAAACAAAGGAGGAGGCAACAATGCTTGATACGAAATGTACTCATTACCTTGCCCATGTAATTGTAACCCCTCTGTACAGTATTTTCACATAAAATATTTTTTAAAAATTAAAAAAAAAGAAATGGGAAGACTTGGAAAAAATTTTATTAAGTGAAGTAAGCCAGGCGCAAAGAAATATAGGTCCCATGGTTTTCCTTATTTGCAATTACTAGTATATGTCTGAGTCAAGCAGAAACGGTCAGATAAGTTGATGTTAGGCAAAATAAACTCAAGATAAGGACTAAAATGTTTTTTTTTCTTTCTTGTGATTGTTTCTAACATATTTATAAGATGATTTTTTTTGTTGCTTTGTATGTCACTCCCCCAAGGTATAATCCCTGTTTTCACTGTATTTGATGTTGGTATAATTTGTAGAGGGGAAGGGAAAAAACAAATTGTTTAAATAGGGATACAGGTGGACCCATCGGAGCAATGAGATGATATGTATATATTTTTTAAATGTATCTGGGCACTAGTGGCTCATGCCTGTAATCCTAATAACCCAGGAAGCTGAGATCTGAAGGTTGTGGTTTGAAGCCAGCCCAGGAAGAAAAATCCATAAGACTTTGATCTCCAATTAACCACGGAAAAGCTGGAAATGGAGGTGGAGCTCAAGTTGTAAAGTACTGGCCTTGAGCAAAACAAGTTCAGGGACCTTGCCTAGGCTCTGAATTTAAGCCACAGGATCAGTATACACACACACACACACACACACACACACACACACACACACACACACACACACACACATACACACACACACACACACAATGTAAATTATATGTAGTACTGAAGATTGCATTTAAATGGTGAAAATATCTAGACACATGAGGAAGAATGAAAGATAACAAATGCAAGATGTTATTACAAATTTCTCCAAGTGGATGCTCATCTATTTGTAATATTTCTCTTTAAAAATATTTTTGATGCTGGAAAAATGCTTCCGAAGTTCCAAAAAATAACTGTATGGGGCACTTGAAAATATTTACCTTATCTGAGATGCATATTTATTATGCAGAATCACGTATGGTTTTAATCATTGTTTGGTTGGAATAGGAAGCAAAATAGAGAATTTTTCTAAGGGCAGTAATATGGGGTTCTCCTACAAATACTGATCTCCTAGGCACCCTGAGTAAGGTGAGAACTGACTTATATGAATAAAAGACTGGCCCAAACATAAGGGCTATATGATTGTCACTCCCAACTTCCATAGAAATTGCAGAGACTCTTGGGGGAAAAAAAACACTTTGACAGCAGGGAGTACAAATGAGGTGTTAGAACCTTTTGTGGATCATTGATTTTCCACTTTGCAAAGGGTTTAGAAACTAATGGCCATTACTAGCAATTGGGCAATGAAGCATCAAAGGTTTCTGGGGGAGCAGAGATGCTGCCAGAGTTGACATTAAACTTCTATGTGGGTTACATTCCAGTCCAAGCTGCATGAATCAAGCAACGATGGAGAAAGTCACCCATTAAAAGTCGCCTTTGTGATCTATCTTGCAAGTACATTGGAACCTAATCATAGGTGGCAATTTATTTAAAGATAGAGTCATACTGATATGGTCCTGCAGTGAAGGAATGGGATGATTATAACAGAGAGAAGTAGGCTATAAAAATAGTTTCTATTTGGTGTTCAGTTACTTGCGCAACATCACAGGATATGAGGAGGCACACCAAGACTTCCCGGGGGTTTCCTTAAAGAGGCAAGCCCGTTAAAGGGTAGGTCTTGTTTATTTCCATCTCAAACAAACATTAGCTAATTTTTTTCCATAATCCAATTAGCTAATTATTTTCCATAATCAAAGTGACCTTCCATTTTGTACTGGGGGGGTCTTCTGCGGTTTCTATGCTGTTCACTGGATAGGATGAAAGCCCAGACACTCCCACGTCTATTCTTTATAATCTTATCAAGAAACTGAGGCTTCCATTTTGAGTCCCACACTGTGCGTGAATGATCCCCCCACTTTCTTACCCACACATGGAGACGCCCAAAAACTGTTGGAGAATCGGTGTTGAAGGCAATCCCTAGCCAATGATTCATAGATCGTGATGTTAATTGGGTAGATTTCACTGACCAGATAAGACAAAGAAGGAAAACTGTGTGTGTCACCTTTCTGTCACTGGAAGAAATACCTGACACCATCAACTTATGAAGTGTAAGGGGTTATTCAGGCTCAGGTTCAGCCCATGGGTGATTGGCACTGGTTTTAGGGACAGTAGTGAAGCTGCACATAATGACCACGATGCCCCAGAGGGAGAGAGAGGAGGGCACAGCAACTTCTCCAGGTTACCAGAGACCTCCCACTAAATGCCACCTCTTAACAGTTCCACCATCCAGCAGCTCCATGGACCTGTGACCAGGCTGTTAGCCTGGGTCTTAGGGAAAACATTTTAAACATTGTTTGGTTGGCCTGGACATGGTGGTACATACCTGTGATTTCTGCCCTCTGACAGTGAAGAGGAGAGGATTGCAAGTTCAAGGCTTGCTTGGACCACATAGCTAGACAGTGTCTCAAAAAAACAAAACAATGACAGAAAAAAAGTATACTACATACAAATAAACTATAGCATAGATTTTATAAAACTTAATTCCAGAAAGTCACTAAACAAATAGCAGTAGCTACAGTAACAACAACCAGAAGAGGCAAAATAAAAGAATTATTGGAAGGGGTAGAATCTGGTTTCCAAAGTTGTTACATTACATTATTATTTCAACACAGAATTATATAAGAAGTCTGGGCCATACACAGGAAGGAAACCAGTTATCCGCCTGAGAAAGCATGGTCACTGGGGTAGCTAGGAAAGATTATTTAAGTTCAAACTGTGAAAGGAAGTGATTTCTAAGGAACTAAAGTGAAGTACAATAATGATCTCTTATTAATTAGAAAATACCAATAGATTAGAATTAAAAGAGCAAATAGAAGTTATGGAGCTGAACAATGCAATACTGAAATAAAAATGTGCCATAGGGCACAGTAGGAAATTAGAGCTAGCCAACAGAGAACACAGTTAAGTTATAACAAAAATTTTCCTCAAAAAGAAAATTCAAGAAAAATGTAAGGCATTCCTGAATGAACCAAAGCGAAGAAAATAAGCCATTAGCGACTGTGCCTTATAAGACATTGTAAATAATCCACTTCATGATGAAATACAAAACCCTAGGAATTAGTTCAAATTCACCTGACAAAAAAAGAGCATCAATTAAGCATGTAGGAGAAGGTAAAAGATCATGCCAATGTATTTCTTTTTTAATGTACTTCATTGTTATGATAAAAGTTATAGAGAGAGGGATGACAGGCAGATAAGTCAGGTAATGAGTACACTGCCTCTTGTACAGTGTCATCCCTTCCCTCGCTCTTTCCCAGTCCCTCCCTCCACCTTCACCAACAAGTTGTACAGATCACTTTCAACAGTGTCCAGTGAACACCACTGTTGTACTTGTTTGCCCTTTTCCCCTTGAGTTCTGTGTACCCCCAAACAGACAAACCAATAAACCACACAGAAAGAAAACAGAAACACACAAAAAAATAGAAAAAAGAAACAAAAAAACTCTTTTTGTTTCCATTTCTTAGAGCTCGTTTTGAATACATATATATTCAAATATATATTCCGAGGCACAGAGGCATTGTACCTTGGTGCTTCTCCCCTAAGAGTATCCTCCTGTGGTCTCACTAAGTGTGAGTATCTAGAGTCCTGTATAATTGATCATATCCCAGTGTTTTTTAGATCTAGCTTCCTCATATAAGAGAAAACATGTGCCATTTGTCTCTCTGAGTTTGACACACTTTACTTAACATGATTTGTACTAGGCTCATCCATTTCCCTGAAAAAATGACATAATATTATTCTAATGGTTGTGTAAAATACCATTGTGTACACATACCACATTTTTTGAAACCACTCATCAAATTGTAGGGTATCTGGGCTACTTACATATCTTGGCTATTGTAAGTAGTGCAGCAGTGAACAAGGATGCACAATGCTTTTACGGTATCCTGATGCCAATATATTTCTTATGCATTTTTCCCCCTCCTAACTGATGTGAAAGAAAAATGCCTAAGATAGTAGATATGTATTGATATACATTTCTGAGGTAAAGTTTTAATTTTATGAGGCTAATAGCACCGTGGAGAGGGAGGACAAAATTGTATAGGAATAACGTTTGCACATACTATTAAAATCAACTGGGTGCTGTAGTTCAGATGTTCAGTGTCCCGCAGTGTTCCACTCATTGTAGCCGTGCTCAATGCCTGTGGTAAATAATGGGAGATGGTGAAAGTTTTAAGGCTGGAACTTCTGAGAGCTTCTTAAGTCACTGGCGACCATACTTGAAAGGAATAAAAGGAACCCAGGCCTTCCACTTTTTGTCTCTTACTTTGTGGCTATGAGATCAGGGACTGTACCCTGACACATACTCCTCACCATGACCCGGTGCCCTTCAATGACCTGAAAGCAACAGAGCCAACCAAGAATGTATTAACAGCCTCACACACACTGTGAGCCCCTAAACCTTTGCATTAATTCATTTGTTCCAGGTGGCTCACACCTTGAGCTCAGATTACGGGCAGAGATCTGAGAATTGCAATTCAAAGCCAGTCAGGGCAGAAAATTCCATGAGACTCTGAACTCCAACTAGTCACCAAAAAGCCAGAAGTGGAGTTGTAGCTCAAGTGAATGAAAAAGCTGAGGACATTGCTCAGGCCCTGAGTTCAAGCTCCAGTATGGAACAAAAGTTTTGTTTTTAAAGTTCATTTGTTACAGTGCTGGAATATTTATTAACTAATAATCATTATTATTAATTTGTTAAGACTCCAAACTAAACAATTGTAAATTGAGACATTCGTTGTAATCTCCATAGCAACTACTGAGACAAAAACTCTAGGAATAGTGAAAGAAATGAGAAGGGAATTATGGTAGTATGTTGAGTACATTTAACACTGAAGGAGGCAGTAATAAAGGAATTATAAGTCAATAAAAAGCCAGAAGATGCAAAATGGTAGATTGCATCATAATTGCAATCATTGTAATTTAATATTAAAATAGTAAGTTATGTCTTCTCAGAGATTTATATATATATATGTATATATATGTATATAAATGAATTTCCAACACTAATCAAACAGCAAAGCGAGAGTATCCCAACTTCATTCTGTCTACAAAACACAGTTTAGATTCAAACCAAAAATAGGCTGAAAACAAATAGATGGGAAGATATGCTAACTAAAGGAGGGCTAGAATAGATAGTAACTATACTAACTAAACTTTAAATCAGTGTCTGTTGCTACAGACCATGAATGGAATTTTCCAGTGATGTAAGGTACATGTATCACAAATACCTAACTTTACCAAGCCTTACATAGCTAAACAAAGCACCAGAACACATGAAGCAAAAACTAACAAAATTGAAGGGATAAATAAAAAATTAAAGAACTATAGTTGAAAACTTTAGTGCAACACTTCTGATGAGGATTAGAAAGAAATAGACAAAAGAAAAAAATAATAGATGACTTAAATAACCTTATACACTAACTACATGCAAAAAGCATCTGTAAATTCCACAACTAAAATAGAAGAATACATATTATTTCCATATGCATACAAAAATTTCTCCAAGATACAATATGGTATGCATGAAAGAAGTCTGAAGTTTTTTCAAAGAGCAGAAATTGTACAAAGAATTGTCATGTCATACAATGAAATGAAATTCAAAATTGGTAACAAGGAAATTTAAAAAAATATGGACACACACACAATCATAAACAGCCAATAAATCAAACAAATCCTAAGGGCAACTAGGAAGTAATTAAGAAAGTTATCAAAATAAAAATATAATGTATTTAAATTTGTAAAATAACCACAGGAGGCTGTACAGGTTAAACATAGATTTAAAGATATAGATATAGCTCTATCTATCTATCGATATCTATCTAGATATAAGTATATATCTAGATCTATCTATCTATCTATATCTAGAAAGAGAGAGAAAGAGAGAGAGAGAGAGAAATCTCAGCTAGCTATGGTGGCTTACACTTAAAATGCTAGCTTTAGCTTAAGCCAGGCACCAGTGGCTCACACCTGTAATCCTAATTCAGGAGGCTGAGATCTGAGGATCAGGGTTCAAAGCCAACTGAGGCAGGAACATCTATCAGACTCTTATCTCCAATTAACCACCAGAAAACCCAAAATGTATCTGTGGCTCAAGTGGGAAAGTGCTAGACTTGAGCACAAAACCTCAGGGACAGCTCCCAGTCAGGCAGGAAAGTATGTGAGCTGCTTATCTGTGGATCAAAGTGATACTGAATGAAGAAGCTTAGAGACAGCACCTAGGACCCAAGTTCAAGCCCCAGTACAAAAAAAAATCCTAGCTTATCTAGAGGCTGAAAGCAGCAGGGCCATGATTCAAGTCCAGCCTAGGCAAAAAGTTTGCAAGCTCGCATCTTAACCATTAAAAAGCTGACACGGTGTTCTATCATTCCAGTTAGATAAGACTGTGGTCTCAGCCATCCCAAGCAAAAAAATATGAGAACCTATTGCAAACATAACAAAAGTAAAAAGGTTTTAGGGCTGTCACAAGTGATACAGTGAACAAAGGCTTGTGTAGTGTGTAAATGGACTTTAAGTTGTATGCTGGACAGCCATATTTTGGTAATATTTCACTGAGACATTCTGCAATAAATATTCTAGAGATTCTAAAACAAAACTATGATTGGTATATGGAAGAAGGAAATTCACCTTGAAATTGCATTTGCATATCAAATATCTTCTTGTAGATTAACTTTGCATAGATTAATAAATATCTGGAGGTGATGTAATGCTCTTAGTTGTAAGATGTGCACCTTTTGCCATTTTAACATTTCTGAAACTGGATGTGTTACACAAATCAGTGAGCATGCTGGGTGCCAATGGCTCCATGGTTCATAGCCAGCCTAAGAAGACAGAAACAAATCATTTAACTAGGGATACAGGTGGACCCATTGCAACAATGAGATGTACAAGTCGTTATGTCGAAAAACGAACTTTACAACTTTGGTGGGGGTGGGTGGAGGATCAGGTGGGAGGAGGTGGGGGGAGTATGGGAAGGGATGGGAAGGGGAAACAAAGAGGAGGCAACAATGGTTGATAAGAAATGTACTTGTTATCTTGCCCATGTAATTATACCTCCTCTGTACGGTATTTTCACAATTAAAAAAAAAAAAAAGAAGACAAATCTGAGAGACCCTTATCTCCAATTAATTGACAAAAGGCAAGAACCAGAGGTGATGCTCAAGTCATAGAGCATCAGCCATGAGTGGAAATGGCCAAGGGAAAGCCTGGGGTATGTGGCAGTGTTTTTCTACCTCAGCCACACCCTCAAGGGCATTCGTCATAAGAAGAACCTGTCATCTCCCAAATTCCAGCAGCTCTGAAGTGGGGAAGGACTGGAGAGATCAACAGAACTGGAGTGAGTGAATCTGGGCTGTGCTTTGTCACAAGTAAATCAATTACCTCAGCAGTGCTATACCAAGTATTGATGAAGTATAAATTAACTTAAAACAAAGCCCTAGTCTGTTATGAAACTAGTGAGTTCCATATTGCATTACATTAGAGTCAGCTCTTTTGGATACACTTAATTGCCAGAATGTGAATTCCTTCAGACTACAGATAACTGTATCATGTGGTAATAAAGCGATTATTTTTAACTTAGATATTGTTCATAACAATTCTTACCAATTGGTCATCATAACCATAAAAAGAACTATAAGATGGCCCCAATCTAGCCTGGGAAACTGAGCACAATAAATCAGTGATAGATGGAGTTACTTGGAACTAAACACTGGAGATTGTCAACCGAAGCAAAATTTGAGTTCTAGTTTATCTGCTATCAAGCTGCTGTTTTTTATAATAGTTAGTCAGCAGCTTCAGCTGTTGAAGTTTTCCCACGAAATGATATTATAATTGGTTGGATAATTGGGAGTTGTGTTCCTGACCAAGGACTCGGAAGCAAGTAAATCATAGATGTAACCAACAATATGTCATACAAGCAAGATACAACCACAATAAACCTCCAAAATCATCCGAACTAGTAAAATTATGATCACAGTCCCATAAAATGAACACAATTTTACAAATAACACATAAAGTACAGATCTAAATGTATCATAAATTTGGCCAATATAAAACCTAAGAGAAAGTTCTTTCTTGGAAACACTGAATTAAGACTTTTGTAACATACTGCATAAGGCTCTAGTTCTTCACAAAAAGAAAAGCAAACTGTCATAGGAAGTTTAACCAATGCATTTTTTATTCCTCAGTAAATTCCACTGCTATAAATTTGCCAAATATTGAAATGTAAGACATTGAGATAAATTGCTTAGGACAAAACACCAACATATATTTAATTTAAACTCTCAAGTTTCTCCTCTGTCTACATTTATGATTGGCCAGCTCCAGGGAATGTGATTAGAAACATGCATTCATTTGCACACGTGCATGCGCATGCACGTGGGCGCACACACACACACACACACACACACACACACACACACACCATGTACTTGCACATCCCATCCCCCTCCCTTCTAACCATGTCATCATCAAAACATGAGGATGAGAAGTTGCAGCAAGAAAACTCCCCTTCTTCCTCTTTTGTTGACAAAACATGACCTTGCACAACATCTGGTGAGATTGGCATTATTGCATCTGGAAGGGGAGTGCTACAAAGCAGAGGTCAGGAGTGTTGATATACATCCTGCAATGCCCTCCTGTGCAGTCTCTACAACAAATAATTATCCAGTCCCCAAAAGTAACAGTACTATACATAAGGGACTCATTCTAAAAAATAGTTGTATTATAGAAAAAGATGTAGATTTGTCCCTACATCTTTCTTGGATAATTCTTGGTCATCTATTTTATTGTCCAACAGGCAGTACCACTTAACAGCCCCGCCACACTCTAAAGAAAGTAGGTAACTTGAGGAAACTGGTCACCATTATAATTTTAGACTGGCATTTGGCACATTAAATGATGGTATAAGAAATACGTGTTAAATAAATGATTAAATGGTTAAAAGGAGGGACAAAGCCTAAGAAAAACAGAACAAATCTGAGAAAAGGAGGAAGAAGGAATAGCTTTGTTCTAGGGCAAAGTATGCTAAATTTTGGTGAATCTATTTTGTAGTCTCCTGGAAATAAGCAGGTACAAGCTCAGTTAATATGTATTGTTTACTAGTTATCATTAATTGTTTATTGTTTTTAACTCATTATATTTCTAGTAATTAAACATCTTAAATGACTTTTAGCAATCTCTGTAAGTGTATACAAACTTTATTTTAACTCTGAGATTTTGGGGAAAAAAGGAAATTAGGAGATGGTAAAGGAATCATGAAGGAGGAATAATATCAATGTATATTCAAAAAAGAAACATCCTAGATCAGACAAAATCATACCCTCTGACATATTTAATAAGAGGGAAAGTATGTTTCCTGCCCTAGTGAAGGGAAAGGAGATAGCGAGAGGAAAAAATACAGGTATATTAATAAAACTTAAAATAATTTTAGCACTTACCATTGTAACTCTGAGTTGGTATTTCATTCTTTGCCGCTGTAGTTTTAATTACTATTAATTATAAATATTTTACTTCTATCATTTTCTTTCTAAAAGTCATTATACTCCTCTCTCTTTTTCTTTCCCTCTGCATCCTGATACATTTTATAGATGTAGATTGACTTTCAAGTTTCTACCTCATCATGAAAATGGTCCATATTTTTTTTGACATTTCACATGTATTTTTATTTTTTATTTTTTTTAATTTAATTTTATTTTATTTGTGAACATACTGTACAGAGGGGTTACAATTACATGGGCAGGATAATGCGTACATTTCTTACCAAGCATTGCACCCTCCTCCTTTGGTTTACCCTTCACATCCCTTCCCAGCCTCCCCCCTCCCCCCCAATCCCAATCCTTCTCCTACCCCCCCCCCCCGCCCCCGCCCCCACCCCTCCCAGCACCGACTTGTAAAGCTCGTTTTGGACATGACAACTTGTCTTATGGAGGAGATGGGGAAAAACAAGTTGTTTAAGAAAATGGTCCATATTTATACAGATAGGCATCTCAGCATCTCTCACACTCAATCTGTGATGATAAGTTAACTCTTTTATGTAGACAGCAATTACCAACCTATATTCATAATTTTTTTTTTTTTTTGGATCTGGTCGTGGGGCCTGAACTCTGGGCCTGGGTGCTGTCCCTCAGCTCTTCAGCTCAAGGCTAGCGCTCTACCACTTGAGCCACAGTGCCACTTCCGGCTTTTTTCTTTTTGCTTATGTGGTGCTGAGGAATCGAACCCAGGGCCTCATGCATGCAAGGCAAGCACTCTACCACTGAGCCACCTTCCCATCCCCTATATTCATAATTCTTGCTGTGCTCTAAGAGTGAATCTTCCCAGACCAGGTATCTTGCCTTCCTTCTTTTATTTTAACAAGTCTGTCATCCTGGGTCCTAATCTTCCATCTCCAACTTGATCTGCATTTCTTGTTAAGAGTCTGATTGCTTCCTGTCTCAGGTTTTTCATGTATATTCAGTGGACACTACCAAATCCTCCTCTGTGGGCTAACAGGCCTTTGTAGTGTACGTTCCACTTCTGAGAGAGAGAGAGAGAGAGAGAGAGAGAGAGAGAGAGAGAGAGAGAGAGAGAGAGAGAGAGAGAGAGAGAGAGAGAGAGAAGAGAGAGAGAGAGAGAGAACCTACATCCAGGTATCCAGGTTAATATAGTAAAAAGCTGGACTGAATCACAGTTTTCCAACTCTGGGTGCAATCTCTGTCTTCCCCAAGTTCCAATGAGGAAAATGAAAAGCGAATTAGCCTGTTGAACCTCAAACCAAGGATTCAGCCAGTAATGTGAGCATGTCCCTGGAAGGCCCCCTTGGGTGGGGCCCTGTCTAACAGATTTGCTGTCTTTAGACTCAGACACACTATCTGTAAAGGCCGCCACTCGAGGAATTTTGTACAGATTTCACTTCTTCTGACCACCTTCCTGATAAAGTCACGAGGTGAGTCCAAACTACCTCGTATCCTTGGCACCAATTTGCTAGGAAGGTACCAGAACAACCAGACAAGTCATCCAGTTGAAATATTTCGTGAAGTCTCTGGAAACAGGTACTAATGAGAAAACAGAATCACAGCTGGAATTACACAGAGAGGACAGCTAAGCAAAGGCCACCATCGGGAAACGAGGGTAAGGGGAGGCTGCCCCGCTCCATCGGTCATCTTCGGGGTGTCTTCCACTTGGCGATCGCATCTAGCCATCGATGCCAGCTTCCCCGAGGGAAGTGTCTGCAGTCGGTGCGCACTGGCCCACTGCCCAGAGCAGGAGCTGAGCGAGGCCTGGGCGGCCTCCTAAGTCAGAGACAGGCTGAGCCACACGCTGTCTGGACAAGGCATGCTCAGACTCAATACGGGGCGCCCAGCGGTGTGGTCCTCCTGTCCTGACTGGGTCATTGAGTCCTGCCCTGCCTTGCAGACCTCAGCCTGTTCTCGGCAGAGCTTTGATCCAGGTGACCTGAGAAGGAACTGTTGATTTTGGAAATGGGTTTCCATATATGTTATACAAAAATAAATTCAACACTTACTTTTAAATGTGTTGAAACTATGAGATAATAAAACTAGACTTCTACTTACTAGTACTGAGCTCAAAGGTGAGTATGGAGTCTATTTTAAGATTAATAAGTTATCACAGTCTTCTGGCTCCTGTACCTTAGGTCTGCTGAAGATGATGTTTGATTAGGCATGCTGGATGACAGCTGCAAAACACAGCATGTCTTAGGCATTGTCCACACCTTCTCTGTATCTGCCCACAGCTCTGAGTTAAAGATCCCATCCAAACCTGCATAATGGATTCCTGAAGGAACTGTGTTGTTGAGTGAATGTGGAGTCAGGCTCTTGATGACCTACAAGCCACGTGACATAGGCAATATGCTGAACCTCAGCTAGTTTTGTCAGCTGTGCAATGGAAGAGCAACAATACCTGTATTTTGTGAGCATTAGATGAAGCCATGCATATAAAACTGGCAGTAGTTAAATGCTAACTACATTTATGCAGCACTTTACAAGCATAACACCCAATATAGGGAGAGCTCAGTAGTATTGTCTATGTTAACCTCCTGTTATTCATGGGCTCTATCTAGCTAATAATTACAATCAAGAATCCAGATCCCAGGGAGGTAAGAGTTACATTAGGCACCATTACTTATAGATGTTTGTTTCCGTGATGTTGACTTTTGTCTAGAAATAAAACAATCGGTACCTTAAGTCAGGATGTTGATACATTTCTAAGCTGAGAGCATGAAGAGTCATTGGCCTGTTCATCAAAGGCCTAAGAATCCAGTTCTACAGATGTCTCTGGATCCAAAACCCAAGACCTCACTCTCACAGTTCTATAGATTCAAACTCACATATAGGACCAATGTTTCTCCAAGTCACATATTTCAACTTACCACCATGAACTCAAGCCCTCATCCCATTGCATAGAAAATGAAGCATCGAGAGGAGGCCCTAAGTGCTAAGTCCTACAAGGCTTGCACAGCTTGGAGCTGAATATATTGCTATTTCCTTTCTCAACTCCAAATTCTGTAGCATGATGCTGGAGGTGTAACTCATGGTGAAGAACTTACTGATGATATGCAAGGCTCTAAGTTTTATCCACAATACTCCCTCTCTCTACATAGATAGATAGATGGCTAGAAGACAGATAGATAGTGCATGTTTGTATATATATATATATATATATATATATATATGCATATGTACATGTGTGTAGATATGTGAATACATATTTTTATACAGCCATCAATGTGTTTATTCTATAGCTCTTCTTTTTCCTACAGTATTTACTTATTTCTCAGTGACTCAGAACCATAAATATTGTTCTTGTTGTTGTTTTACCTTCTCACACTCCACATTTATTTCAGTCTGAGATTTACAATTTTTTATAGTCAATGTCTGTCATTAGTCTTAGGTTTTTGTACTGCTGAGGATGAAGCCATGGTCTTATGCATACTAGACAAGTAATCTACCACTAAGCCACCTCTAGACATATTATCAATCCTCTGACCAAGATTTCCCCAGTGCTTTCTGATTGAGAATGAAGATTTTTCTCTTTAGATTATCTTGGCGATGAGCTCAGAGTAAAGACTGCGTGGCACTGGGTTGTTCAAATGTGTTGTGTTATATTGCTCAATATAATCCGTAGGTCACATTCTTAAATTTCTTGAAAGTTGAAGGTATGGCTTCAGTGGTAGAGCACATGCTAGCCAGCAGAAAGTGCTGGGTTTAATTCCACAGTACTGACAAAAAAGAAAACCGATAAGAAAATACTTTCCACTATTTCCTTGCTGTACTCTTGAGAAGTCTGGTGCAAAATAAGCACTGGAGCAAGGTGCTGGTCGCTCACACCTATAATCTTAGCTACTCAGGAAGTTGAGATCTGAGGACTGTAGTTCAAAGCCATCCTGGACAGAAAAGTCTGTGAGACTCTTATCTCCAACAAAATTACTCAGAAAAAAGCTACAAGTGGTACTGTGGCTCAAGTGATAGAGTGTTACCCTTGAGCAAAAGTAGCTCAGATCCTGAGTTTAAGCCCCAGAACCGGCACACACACACAAAAACAATAATAATAAACACTGGAGATAAACAGTAAGTTATTGCTGCACATTAATGTGAAGGCCACTGAAATACACCCTTTAAATGAATTTAAGTGGTAACATTTGGTGCCATAGTTTCGATGCCAAGGTTGTGCTTGAATTAGGTACATAGTCTGAGCAAGGGCCACAGTTTCTTGGCCATCACAGAATGTGTATTCTAGAAGGAAAGGCCAAACATCAAGGGGGTAATACTAAGAATAGATGCAATGAAGGAAAACTTGAAAGGGGAAAGAGAACATTTCTGTTGCTTACCACCCTCAAATGTAAATAAGGTAGTCAGTATTCATGAAACTTGCTTTATTTTCACTTGGCATATTTTCATCAATCTTTACTTGCCCTTCTGATGTGTGGTGACAAAATTCAATTTCCAAACTATAACCAAAAGGTCAGAACATTGTAAATCAATAAGGAATTGTTTCTTCTTGTATACTGTATTGGGAGTTGGCTTTTGATAACAGAGGGCTCCTTTCTGCTTAAAAATGAAAGTTGTCATCTTTGTGATATAAATGACTAAAGTAAAAAGTTTTATTTGATGGAATTTTTTCATTGGGAGTTTTATTGACACCTATGCTCATTAGAACGTTCAAGTATTTGTGATTGAATCTATCATCGAAAACTTCTCCAATAAGATGTTTCTTTATAACTCAATTTCTCACACTATGAATTTACCATTTTTATCATCAGTTCAGTCAAAAGTGATGCAATGACACTAAAAATATCCTTATCCAGGGTTACACAGGCCAAAATATCTAATAAGATAGAGTTAGAATGTCTGAAGCATTTTTTATTGAATTTACATGTTTGTATTCTATTGAATAAATGCCCAGAAGCTGGATTGCTGGGTCATAGGGAAGCTCTTGAGGAACCTCCTTTGATTTGAATTATGATCATTTTAAGATAGATGGACTTGTTTTTTTATTATTATTGTATCTATTTTCTCTGTTATATCCACTTGTATCCATTGCTAGTAGTCTACTGTGGTATTAAACATTTGTTTCATCAACATTCAGTCATCTGAGGAGGTTCAGGCAAAGCCCTACTAACGCTACCAGTGCAACCATGTTCATTGCAGCATTGTTTACCATAGTCAACACATGGAATCAGCCCAGATATCCCTCAATGGATGAATAGATCAAAAAGAATGTATGTAGCATATACACAGATGAATTTCTATTCATCCATCAGAAAGAATTATACTGTACCTTTTATAAGGAAATGGAAAGACTTGAAAAAAATTATATTAAGTGAAGTAAGCCAGACCCAAAGATACATAGGTTGCATGATTTCCCTCATCTGTGGTAACCAGAAGGTGCCTATAGTTCTACAATAATGAAAAATAATAATAAAAAATATACACGGGGGCATGATAAATTATACAGGTCTCTAGGCATTCACACATAGTGATGCCAAAAGAAGACATTCTTAGGAAAGGAAGACAAAAGTGCAATACCTTTGTGCATCTGATCATATAAAATAAAATGTATTGAAATGAACTCCAGGAAATGGAAACGAGGGTTTTTTCCCTTTGCTGTTGTTTGTCTTTTCTTTTCTTTTGTCTTATTTGTTCATTTATCTGTCTTTGGTCACAGAAATGGTGGGGAAAAGGGTGAACAAATGCAGCAGTATTACTCACTAGACACTATTGAAAATGAACTATACAACTTGTGGATGAGGATGGAAGGGAGAAATTGGGAGAGAGCAAGGGAAGGGGTGACATTGTCCTAAAAGAAATGTACTCTTTACCTGACCTATGTAACCGTAACCCCTATCTACATCGCCTTTACAATAACAATAAAAAGTGCATTAAAAAGAAAAAAACCTATGTGTTAGTAAAACTAGACTGTATTGTCTTATGCTAAACCCAGATACTGGTATTATGGAAGAATAGAATAAGACATCACTATGATTCCAAGGAAGGAATTGTTTTCTAATATCAATATATGGGTATTTCCTCCCATAATCCTAATCCCCCATCTTCTACATGATGTTAATATCATTAGGCTTCAACTGCCAAAAGACTTTTATTGTAGGAACATATACATGAAATTCACAATTTAGTCATTTTAAGGGTGCAATTCAGTGCCTTTGAGTACATGCAGCCTGCTATATTACAATCTATTTTCATAGCTTATTTTTTGCTGGTACCAGGGTTTGAACTCAGGAACTTGAACTCAGTATACTTGCTTAGCTGGTACTCTACAACTTGTCTCTAGCCTTGATTTTTGCTAGTTACTTTTGACCTGGAATCTCTTGGACTTTTCTGTCCAGGGTTGGCTTTGAGCTGTGATTGTGATCCCCTGATACCAGCCTCCTGAATAGCTAGAATTACAGCCATAAGCTTCTAGCACCCAGCTATAATGTTCTTTAATCCTTCCAGATCAAATTCTATGCCATTAAAAAATAATTTCCCATTCCTCTGTCTTTTCAGTTCCTGTCAACCATTTTTCCTTTCTAATGCTATGAATGAACTATCCTATTATTTGACAGATTTTTTTCATTGCAACACAAGTATCCTAAGGGTATTTAATCATATTTCTATTATATTTAAGTTGTCCATTTAACCAATAAGTTTATAAGCACAATGCATCATGATCTGTGTCACCCCATTCATCGTTTCCACCACCTCTCCCAACTCCACCACCCTCCTCAATTTTCTCTTTCATAAGATATGCATTGAACATTCTGGCTGCATTTCCCCCTGCAAACCCACCGCTTCCTCCCTTAACTCCTCTATTTTCCTCCCCTTGACTCTCCCCTACCTACTTTCACATGCCTAAGTTTTAACCAAGTAAAATGCTATTATTTAAATGACAGGATCCAACAGCATCAGCATATATACAAAGAACTCATGGCTTGGTAGCAATTCCAATCCAAGCTCTGGTGTGATGGGAGCCTGCCTGCTTGGCAAACACAAAGCCCCTTTATTCTCCTCTTTAGATGATTCCTAAACCATCTCCCTGGCGTTTTGGGCCCTGCCTATATACATATACGCTACACATTTCTGATGGTGCAAAGTCAGTTGTAAAAACATCTACAGTACTTGCTTTAAAAGTACTCACTGCCATTTAACTGTAAACAGACTTGTAATATGGCAGTAAAAACTCATGAGTCGCTGAAAGGGGCTGTAATAAAGTCATAATGATTGTTAGCACAAACATTGCCAGAGCGGCCAAGGATGACTGGCTGGCTGTGGAAGATGGCATGCATGACCTATGCCAAGCAAAACCTGGGCTGGGCTGGGCTGGGCTGGGCTGGGACCCTCTGGGTTTGCCTTCCAGAGGCTCATCTTTCTTGCTAGTGTCAGTGTCCACACACACCCAGCATGAATAGAGTCATGATAGTTCCACAATGGACATGATGCCGATCTTGCCTAGTTACTAGAGATAGAAGACACAGCTTCAAGATGCTCAAGTCTCTTGAGCAGTAGTGATCTTACCTCCTCCTTTTTTTCAGAAAGATTGGGGACAACACTTGGAATCAAGACTGTTTCATACTAACAGCAATTCCTACTGAAAGGGTATGGAGCCAGTCCTTGCCTTGTGTATGGCAAGAGACCGCTGTTCCTTTCCTATCTACAGGGATTGCTAGGGAGCAGATCTGGCCAGCAGGAACAGGCCTTCTGATTTCACTTTCATCCTGAGGTACAAGGAGACTATCATGAAAGGTGTCTCGGGGCCGAGGGTAACCCGGCCATCAACAGGCCTCTGAACAGGCTTCTAAAGGTGGCCAAGGCAAACCAGACAGGAATGTGAGCAAAAGCCATGCCCTCTCCAAGCCCATTGTCCTCTTCTTCCCCTGGTTTCCTTGTCCCCTTGTCTGAGGTCACTTTCCAGAATTCCCTATGCAGGGAGTGGAGGAAGCGTTCTCTGAGTACAGTATTTTCACTGAAGCATCTGTAGGTTTCCTGGAACTCAAGACACAGCTCTCTAGCCCTTCAGGAGGACATTTTGGTCAAGTAAATGGTCTTCCCAGAGTAGCTTGGCCAAGGCCTTAGACAGGATGGAAGGTTCTTTGCTTTGCAGTCAGAAGATCTGGATGTGGGGAGATCATTTTGCCTTTCAGGGCTCAGGTCTTCTTTTTGCACACGAGAGGTTTAAGCCCATTGGCTAGTTTTTTCCAGCTTGAGTTTGTTTTAGCTTCTTTGAGCTAAAAGAGTCCCTAGATCCCTAACTAGACAGAGAAAGAACCAGACTTGGAAAAAAATCATATTAAATGAAGTAAGCCAGGCCCAAAGAAACACGGGTCCCGTGGTTTCCCTTATTTGCAATAACTAATATATGTCTGGAACAAGCAGAAAAGCTCAGATAAGATGATGTTAAGCGAAATGAACCCCAAGATAAGGACACAAGTGTCTTTTTTTCCTTGCTTGCTATTGTTTCTAACGTATTTATAAGGTACCATGTGATTTTTTTTGTTGCTTTGTATGTCCCTCCCCCACGGTGTAACCCCTGTTTTCAGTGTAATTTGGGGAGGGGAAGGGAAAAAACAAAATGTTTAAATAGGGATACAGGTTGACTCACTGCAACAATGAGATGTACAAGACACTATGTTGAAAAATGAACTTTACAATTTAGGCAGGAGTGTAGTTGTGGAGATGGGAGGGAAGGAATGATAGGGGAAAAACAAAGGAGAAGGCAACAATGCTTGATAAGAAATGTACTCGTTACCTTGCTCATGTAACTGTAACCCCTCTGTAGAGTATTTTCACAATAAAAAAATCTTAAAAAATAAATTAAGCCTTTCAGTTTTCAAAGGCAAAAAAAGAAAGAAAGAAAGAACCAGACCCAAGAATCCATTTCTTTTTCTTTTCTTTTGTTTTGTTTTTTGGTCAGTCGTGGGGCTTGAACTCTGGGCTTGGGAACTGTCCCTGCACTCTTCAGCTCAAGATGAGGACTCTACTGCTTGAGCTACAGCGCCACTTCCCGTTTTCTAGTGGTTTGTTGGAGATAAGAGTCTCACGGACTTTCCTGCCTGGGCTGGCTTTGAACCTTGATCCTCAGATCTCAGCCTCCTAAGTAGCTAGGATTATAGGCATGAGCCACCAGCACCTGGCCTAAGAATTCATTTCTTTTAGCCTGGCTTAGACTTCCAAAAATCAATAGAGATACCCAGATCATGAAAGCCAACTTGAAAAATATCATTTACATGAGATTTTATTATTAATTGGTATTAATAATAATTGTATTGTTAGATAGTATTGTTTTCTTTTTAATTAATACTATTACTAGCACTAAATTGTCCTAATGAAACAGTAGGCCATCAGGCCAACAACATGCTTACTGACTACTTCTCTGTAGCTCCATGTATTTTTTTTTCTTTTGAGAAAAGAGGAAAAATATCTGGTTTATAAACATTTTGGCCACAGACTGTGTTGTTTTACATGATTGCAAGTTTCTCACTGATGTGGAATTCATGGGAACACTAGTCTGATCACTCACATATTGGACACTATTTTCTCAGAAGGACAAACAGGTACTTATTTGTTTGCAAAAATGTTCCTGGGCCATAGGAGTCTACAGCAAGTCTGGTGAGTCAGAATAATGATACTGGATTTTAACCAGGCAATCTTCACCCTTCTGCTCCTATCATTTGAGATCTGGGTTGGTGTTCATTTTCATACTCCTTTTTTCTGACATTATAGTGCAAAATGGCCCATAGATGCCTTCCATATCATGATAATGGTTTTGAGATTCTAGAATTGTCTTAAATATCCAATACTTCTTTCCACATTTAGCATTTGTGAACTAGTTCAAGGAATTTTAAAGACTGAAATCCAACTTATCCCAATCAGAAACCAGATCTAGTCTGGATTTTTCTTGATTCTGTTTGTGCTCTTTCTCAATTCTGTGTCTGATTTATTATTCCTTAGCATCCTTTGCTTTGATAGCTGTGTGCCAAGAAAACCACAAGTTTAATGTGGACATGGAGTGCTTTGTGATGCTCTGCCTGAAGATAGCTGTAAATCAAGGCCAGTTTGGCATCTCATTCAGCAAGAACTGACCTTCCACCGTGCCTTGGGGAAGGCCTACATGGATATACGCAACTGCTCTATTACTTTAGGACCATGATTGGTAACTACTGTTTAAAAGATTATCCTCTTGAGAAGATACAAGCTAGCCTTCTGGACAATCACCAAAAACAGAACTAAGCAGCATAGACCAACAAGAAATGACCAGAGGGTCTTGATGAGGCACAGGGAGATTTCAGACCAGTCAGGACAGTCATTATTGTCCTTCTTTGTCCCAATAATTAACCTCCTCAGCCCTGGCAATGGTCCTTAAATCCTCTGTTGTTCTAATCCTTTGCCAACAAGTTCTGCTTAGATTTCATGCAAGCGCTGTGAGTCACGGCTTCTCTGTGATGGAGCTTCTTACAACCAACCATAGTATGAATCACAAGATGAAAACTCTCAAACCACAACCTGAGAGTTGGAAGTCATTGTCCTACACCTAGCTCCTCGAGATCCAGCAATACTCAAACAAAATTAGATACTCCTTATAAGTTCAATGGACCAGCAGACTTACTATCTGATCTATTTGCTTTCAGTTACCTTGTATTTTTAATTACATGTGCTTTTGAAGACCAGTTAAAATCCTTTGGGAGGAAATCACAGGTAGCTCAATCACTTCATAATTGAAAACTAAATGAGGTGCCATTTGTCTTGTGAGGCTTCCTCACAACCCCCAGTCTGGCATCCACACTCCAGAGACTTTGTGAACCCTATTATCCTCCTCAGTTACTTGTGGAAACAAGATTTTTTTGAGCACAGATACTGGACATCTTCACATTTCTTCACCAGTCTTTTCAAGGTACACTGGTAGCCACCCACCCAGCTCCTACTGACTATACTCTGTGGTATCTAAGTGTGTGTGTGTGTGTGTGTGTGTGTGTGTGTGTGTGTGCGTGCGTGCGCGTTGGGATTTGAACTCAGGGCCTGGGCACTGTACCTGAACATTTTGCTCAAGGCTAGCACTCTACCACTTGAGCCACAGAGCCATTTCCAGCTTTTTGGTGGTTAATTGGAGATAAGAGTCTCACAGACTTTCTTGTTGGGACTGGCTTTGTTTAAATTTTGATCTTCAGATCTCAGCCTCTAGAGTAACTAGGATTATGGGCATGAACCACTCTTGACTATGTTTTGGGTCACAAATGATCTGTGTTCCTAGCTGGGCAGGGAGGTGGAAGTGACTTCAGAGCTCAACTGGTGTGAAACCCAGTTTCGTCCTACAACTTCTGGGCCCACCACAGCCCTCAGCCTTCAAAATTAGACTATCTTAGAGAGGTTCAGAGATCTTTCCAGAGTGGTAGATCATTGTCAATTGTCCAGACAAGGGACTTTGCCATTCCCCATTGTGAAAGAGAAAGTGCAAACTGAAGGGTTAGAGGGTTAGAGGTGGCTTCTGTGGGAGCCTACTGCTAGTCTGGCACCTCCATGAGCTGGACAAAGTAAGACAATTATAGATGGGGAAGGATACTTAATAAAAGTAGGATAGGCAATGCGTTTGTGGATATGTGCCTTCGACCTTGTCTATGTGGCTTGAGCTCACAATATTATATGAATTATATGAATTCGTATGTTTCTCATTATACATATACAGAGTTGTATAGTATATACACAAATGTATCAGCCACAGTGTTGTCTAAGCAAGGGAGGACTACAATGGTGTAACTCCTTTGAACAACTAACAGTTTAACAAAATAAACACCAGGCATGATGGAGTATGTGTTATCTGGAGGTAAAGAGGGTGAGGGTAAGGGTAGCAGATCAATAGAGAGGAAGGATGGATGAATACAGTCATAATATTCAGTGTCCATATGTGAAAATGGAAGCAGGTAAGTGAAGAGGATTGGTGGGGTTGGGAGAGATGGGGGAGGATGGTGGAAGGGGTTGACATTGTCCTCAGAAACTGAAATGTTCAATTGGAACACCTTCGTGCAACTGCTTGAAGATAATGAAAGTAAGGCTAAACAAATAAAAATAAAAACATGAGCCAGCTTTCCAAAGATGGAAGGCTCAAGATGTCTTCCCACAGTCTTGCCAGTGCTTTGTTGAGGAAATCTTGGAGCAGAACTTAACATAAAGAAGATGATAGTTTGGGGGGGACACCACTGAACCAGAGTGAGACAGAACGAAACTACCCACCCCTCGGCAGGGCCCGGAGTGGCCTCTTTCTCTGCCCCAGGCTTCTGCTGTTATTAAAGCTCCAGCCACTCTTTGTCTTTGTAAACAAGCTTAATTTATACTTCGGAGCAGGCTGATGTGTGAAGGTATACGTATGCCATGGGCTAAGGAAGCCGTGGCAGGTTAAAAATGACTCAATTTCCTGGCCCTTTCCAGTTTTGTGTCACCTTCCTTAATGGCATTTCAGCATGGACAGATTTGTTTTTCTCTTTCTCTCCCTTTAAATTAAATATACAGTGAATGTTTTGTGCTTAATTTCCTTAAGAAAATGTGTGTTGCATGGGTGAAATGCTAAAAAAAAAAAAAGAAGAAAAGAAAAAGAAAGAAAGAATTAGTAAAAGGAAGCTGGAAGCTTATAAAAACCATGTCACGTGTGCAAGAGTCGTTTGAGTTAGCTTTTCGGAGCCTTTCTATTCTCCCGGGAATACTCATAATGCTGTCTTATGAGTTTTGTTTGTTGTTATACTTTTCCCTTTATTCTTGCTTCTTACCTCCAGAGTCGCTTGTCTTTTTATATGCTTCTCAGAGGTATACTGTTGACACAATAGCCCCAAGCAAGGAGTCTCTGGAGCCACTTCTGTTCCATGGCCGTAATTACAATCACAGGATGCATTTATAGCACTAGGGTGCGGAGGGGAGCAGGAAGGAGAGAATCAGCTCCTCCTGGCTCCCAAGAATGGTGCCTCATGCTCTGCCACACAGAGACTCCCTGACTGAGGCTATGGGCTGCTAAAAATCATGGCCAGGGATGCCCTCCGTCATTGCTTGGAAAGAAAATTCCTGGCTATATACGAGCTCGTGTACAAAAGGGAAAAAGACTGGAGAAGCCCACACCACACTTGAATCCTCATTCCACCCATATCAGGAGTTGTCAGGCTGTGGCCCTCAGGGTCCTGGGGAGCTGCAGGAATAGGATGTGGGCCATGATTGGGGACCAAGAGGAGGGAGGCCTTCAGGCATGAGGACAGAGTTGGCTCTCTCTGTATTTTATCTGTGGTATATGTTCAAGTTCTAAATGGGGCTTTATTTAAATAACAATTCCTTCATTTAGCGAAAAGTTTGACTGTCCTGAGAGCAATCCATTCCTATCAAATAGGAACCATCTTCTACTCATGGTCCTGAGGCCTTGTTAAATAATGTGCACAGTTACCTTGCCCCTTAGGTGGTCATACTCTTCTCTTCCCTTTCCTTCTTTCTTTCCTTCCCTCCCTCCTTCTTTCCTTCCTCCTTTCTTCTTTCCCTCCCTCTTTTCCTCCCTTCCTCCCTCTCTCTCTCCCCCCTTCCTTCCTTTTGCTTCTTTGGTAATCCTTAGACTCATCCTCAGTCCCTGCCACCCATTTTAGGCTCTTAGTGACCCTCTGGGACCTCTCTGCTTCTGGCTGTGCACCACCACTCTCCCCACCCACCACAGTAGTCACTCTACAACACAGCACTTACCTCATCCCTGGGCAGCTTAGTGCCCCGTCATATTTTGTATCTTATACTATCTCTGCTGAGATATAAGTTCCAAACATACTCATATGCACACGCACATGTACACACACGCACATGTACACACACACACACACACACACACAATTTCCAGCTTTGCTGATGCCTGATTAACCATTAAAATTTTATATATTTAACATACGTAATATAATGTTTTGATAAGTGTGTACATTGTATAAAGACTACCATCAAGCTAATTAACACAGCTCTCAGCCCTGGAGTTACAGTGTCCCTGGAGTTGCACTGGGGTGTGTTCGTGACTCTGTGTGTTGTAGAACATTGAAGATCTACTCTCAGGACATGTCAAGTATCATTACTAAACACAGTGTCATCAACTCTGGTCAACATATACACATTAGGTAGCTAGAATGTATCCATTGTTTAAACATTGTACCCTCTAACCAACCCCATTTCTCCTTCACTGTCACCTGAAGGCCCTGGAAACCATCTTTCTGCTCTTTATTTCCATGAGACAGACTCTTAAATTTTATATATGTGAAATAATTCTGTATTTGTCTTTCTGTGTCTGGATTATTTCACTTAGCATTACATCCTCTAGGATTATCTACATTGTCTCAAATGAAACAAGACTTCCTTTTATAAGGACAAGTAATATTCCATTATGTATGTATATATATGTAGATGTGTGTGAAAATATACACACACATATGTATATATACATGTATACACATACATGTGTATATATACATGTGTGTATGCATGTATATATACACAAATATGATATATAATCCAATTAAAATGGCCAAAGTGTTTGAGCATACATTTCTCATAACAAGATATACCAATGGAAAGTATAAAAATATAAAATATTTTCAGAATATTAGTAAGCATCAGTATGGTGCCAATCCAAAGAACAATGGAATATCACTCTACATCAATTAGAATGGTTATCAAAAACCAATGGGTAACAATGTTGGTGATAACATGGAGAAGTGGGGATCCTCGTACATTGTTGGTGATATTTCCTGGGAAAGGGTCATTATGGATAACAGTATGGAGGTATGACTCTTATCTGTAATCCCAGCTACTCAGGAGACTAAAATTGCTTTTGAACAGTGATCCTCAGACAAATCTAGAAGACTATCTCCAATTAACCAGCAAAAAGCTGGAAGTGGAGCTGTGGCTCAAGTGGTAGAGCACTAGCCCTAAGTTCAACCCCAGAAGCAGTATGAAAAAATATACATATATATATGTATGTATATATATACATACATGTGTGTGTATATATATATATATATATATATATATATATATATATATATATATAACATATGATCCAGAAATTCCATTTTTGGGTGGGGAGGAATCCAAAAGAAATAAAAACAATATGTCAAAGAAAAATCTACAAGCCCACATTCATTTCAGCATGCTTTATCTTAGTTAAGATGAGGAATTAACCTGTGTTTACCAAAATATTAATGGATTAAATATGTTTCATACAGACCCATGTATGTGTGTATGTGTTTGTGTATTCTTCCTCTACTACTGTCTTTTGTGATTTGATTTTTTTGTAGTGGTTAATTTTGATTCTGAATTCTTTTCTGCTCTGTTTGTCTACTACAGATGTTTATTATATCATGGCGTCTCCTACAAGTTATTAATCTGATAATTAATTTTGACATCATATAAAATGTTTACTTTTTTACTTCTTGCACATTTTTTACTAATATCCCAGTTTACATCTTTAGACAATTTTGTATCTATCAGATTATTGTAACTACAGTAATTATTAAAACATTTAACTTTAATACTAGATATAAAGTGACTTATTTGCCTCCTTGCAGAAGTAGGGTATTCTCAATTTTGATTATGTCCTTTTTATTTTGTAATGATTTTTATACTCACACAGACATTTTTTACTTGAACGCTTTCACAACTTTCCAATTTGTTAACATTCTTTTGTGTCAAGTTCAAGAACTCTAGCATTTCTTGTAAAACAGTCCTAATGGTGATAAGGTGATAACAATCTCATATTTTGTTGGACTGAGAAACATTTTTGCTTGTGTGTATGTGTGTGCGTGCTTGTGCACACATATGCACATGGCACATGTGCTAGTACTTGGGTTTGAACTTGAACTTGAACTTCCACACTTGCTTGCCTTTATAATTCAAGGTTGGCACTCTGCACTTGAGCTTTATGCTGGTTAATTGGAGATGAGTCTCTTGTATATATCTCTCTACATTTTCTTTGAACCACAATCCTCAGATCTCAAGCTTCTGAGTAGCTAGGATTATAGGAATAAGCCACCAGAGCCAGCTCTGCTTCATTGCTGAAGGTCATTCATTAGGATATGGTAATTTTGCTTGACAGTGTTTTGCTTTTTTGTGTTTCTTGATTATTTTTGTTGTTTTTTTTCCATCACTTCTGAGTATCTCACAACATCTTCTGACCTGCAAGGTTTCTGCTGAGAAGTCTGCTAACAATTGACTTGTCATTAGATAAGTCACTTTTTTTCTGGCTGCTTTCAACATTTCCTCTTTGTCTTTGCCTTTTAAGAATTAATGGCTCTCAATGAAGACCTCTATGTTTCATCTTTTTGGGCTTATTTGGGTTGAATAGGCCCGAGTATCTATTTACCTCTCTCTATATGTGGCATTTTCTGTCATTATTTCTGTAAGGTTTCTTTTTCTCTTTCTCTGTTCCATCAGATCTCCTACAATACCTGTATTGCCTCCTCCAAAGATGCTCTGTATGTCCCATGGGTTTTATTCTCTCTTTTCCCTTTACCTTTCTTTTGCATTCTTCTGCTTGAGTAATTTCAAACACCCTTTCTTCAAGCTTACTGGGACTTCTGGTTGTGTTGGTCTCCTGATCAAGCTCTTTATGAACATTTTCTGTTTAGTCAATATGCTCATCAACTCTAGAGTGTTTGATTCTTTTTAATGACCTCTCCCTTCTTGCTTATTTTATTTCTGTATAGTTTTCCTGATATAATTTAGCTTCCTATCCTATTGATTCAAATCTCACTGACTTTTAAGATTATTATTTTGAATTCTTTTTCAGGCAGTTCACAGATCTCCATTATTTAGGTTATCAAGCCTTCGTTCTGATTATTTGGTGATGTCATGTTGTTATGAATATTTATACTTCTGTAGTCTTGCATTGATGTTCATACACTTACATAGCTCCTTAAATCTATGTGCATTTTTCTTTGGGGAAATCCCCTTAGCCATCAGCCTATGCAGAGATTCTGGAAGAGCAACAGGCAGAACTTACAGACAAGCTTTTAGCTGGAGGCCATTCTGGTCCAGAGTAGTCAGGCAGATAGATAAACACAGAGCTTGAGTCCATGGTGATCCCCTTGCAGCCTGGTGACAAAGCCCAGGAGGACACGATGATTGTCTGGGCTCAGGGGGTTGGTATGTTGGCCTGAGCACACCTGAAGTCTGGGTCCACAGGGCAAAAGGAACAAATAAGTTAACACAACACCACAGTCTTTGTCTTCCTTTTTTAGTTGCTCACCTGAGTCCACATCCTGCCACAAATGAAACCTTTCAGATCCTTTATTCACTCTTGAAGTAAATAAATATGGACCAACTGCAATGTGCCAGGATTGTTGTAAATGTGGAGTAAGAAATGCAAGGAGTTGTCTCCATACAGCTTGTGTTGTAGGGAGGAACAGGGGCAATAAAAACCAAGATAGGGAGAAAGGATAAACCTTGAATTATGGGACTCCTTTGTGTAGTTTGTGAGGTTAAGACTATTTGGGCAGATTGTATCTGAGCAGAGATTGAAGAGGTAAGCATCCACAGCACAATCTGAGAAACTAGCATCCCAGAAGGAACAGAAGAGATCAAGGAAATAGGACAAGTCCGAGCCAGAGCAGTAATTACAATGGGATGATTTTGAAAGGTTGGAAGCAAATGGAGAATATAGTCTTATTTTCATTATTACTGTTGTTGTTGTTCTTGTTGTTACTTATTATCATTATTATTACTAGCAATAGGATTTGAACTCCAGGGTGCTACACTTACTAACAAGGTGTTCTACCATTTGAACCATGCCTCCATCCTTTTTTGCATTATTTATATTTTGAAAAGGGTCTTGTGTTTATGGCTGGAACAGACTGGACTTGAGATTCCCCTCCTCCCCCCTGAATAGCAAGGATGACACAAGTGTACCATCACACTTAATTTTTATTGGTTGTAACCATGTCACCCAAACCTTTTTGCCCATACTGTCCTCAAACAGCAATCCTCCCTCTCTCTCTGCCTCCCAAGTAGCTCATGTGCCAAACTCTAATTTCCATAGATGCTGCATGTGGAGTGGATTTTTTGAGCATTTGGGAGAGAAGAAGCATGTGTGTATTCACCACAGTAGTATTCTTTTTCACAATAGTAAATCTAGTTAGTGCTTTTCAAGAAAGCCAGGGCAGGGCAGGGGGAAGGGGAAGAATCCTCCACTGAACAGTCTTCCTCCTTTCTGCCCTCTGATGATTTCAGACAATAGAAGCCTGATCTCACAGGTGAGTAGAAAAGAAAGAAAGGAGCTAGTTTTTTGTTTTTTTTCCCTAGAGTTTTGATCAGAAGACCCAGTCGAATACATCTGTCACCGGCAGGGATTACTATGGTTCTGAGAAGGGTTGTTGGTTTTGTGTGAGGAAAGATGGTGCCAGTGGTGGTGTGTGTGTAGGAATATAGAAGTGTCACTTGTCCCTGTAGTGTCTCTGTAGGAGTCCATAGGAAAGGGTCATTCTTTGGGATGACAAGAACCCATTCAGACCCTCAGGGAAGAGCTTGGAACCTAAGAGCCCAAGAAGGCATGCTCTGTTTCTCACTCTGCAGCCTGCTGAAGTCTATGGTCATATAGGGAAATGATGCTTGAGAACTACTCTTACCAGGATTCAGGTACTCAGACATAAAGCATGAGCCTTCCTGGACCTGGCTGTAGGCCTACACCAAGTCAGCAGTGGTCTGAGAAACCCTCTTCTCCTACAGAAGTAGCTCCACAGAGCACATGATTTCAACATTCCCAACTAACCATCTTCAGGAGCCCTGCAGACCACATGCTCTGAGACCATAAAATCTAGCTAAAGCCACACCCAGATAGCTTGTCCTTTTCCAGATGTTCTCTTGGCATTGAGTAGCCTGTTGGCCAGTCTACCCACAAAAGCCCATACTCCCCCCAGCTGTAAGGCACCATGTCCAGCCCAGCCCCTCAACCTGCATCGCCAGCTTCATCCATCACAGTGAAGATGCAGCATGTCTGCGTTTTCTTGCTGCCTTTGTGCCAAAAATAAAACCAGTCAAATCAAACACAGTCATGCAGCATCGGGCCACAGACCGCGTGTCTCCTCCTTACTGACTCTGACAGTGCAGAGGGAGAGCATCCGAACCAGCCCAGCTGAGAAGCAGAATGGTCTGAGCTCCAGAAACACAAGACACCCAGCAGAATTGGAGGGCTCTCAGGAGTGCAGGCAGAGCAGGATGACTTGCACCTTCATGCCTTTCCACCTGCACTCATTTCTTCAACTGAGGCAGTGAATATTTCCTGTTTATGACATATAAATCTGCCCCATGTAGGCCTGATGTTTATGCAACCAACCCATGCCAAGGGTCTTAGCTTAGATATTCTTGCTCACCTTATTCAATGTACCCCTAGTATCATCTCGGTGTAAATCTCACATTATTCTGTAATAGGGCTGTGGAAAAACACTCGAGAGCATGCCTTCAGACATATGGTTAAGAATGTCAACACTTCTGGGAATATGACATGGGTTGTGCCTATATATTTTTGTTGTTAAAGCATTACAAGAACTATTTGGCTATATTCTCAGTGTTTCAAGGTGATGTTGAGGCATGTCTGCTATGACTGAAAAGAAGTAGATTTAGGAGTTGCTGCAGATTACTGTCTAATGCCACTTCCTGTTTGTCCTTCTAGACATCTTCTCCTCTGGCATCGTATACCCTCTGGCAATCGATTCTTTGTCAACTTAGGGCAGAGATGCATAAGGAACACAACGTGGCAAGAATAGACATCAGCATTGGTGTCACAGGTGCTCTGTTTCCAACCCAAGCATTGCCATTTCAGAGAGCAAATGAAAGGCCACACAGAGGCTGCTGATAGCTGAAGCTATGGCCGGGAGCTCAGATTCCACCACAATCTCGCTTGTTTCAAAGAACTTTCTACTCCCTATTCCAGGCCCACATGCCTCTCATCTTCATTGTGCATCCTGCTGCTGCCTCCACCCCGTCCACCTCCCCTCTCCCGGCCCCCACACAGTGTTTTGAATCTTTTGGCATTCACTCCTATGTCCCAGTCCTTTGCTTCTTCCCCCTTGGGAAATTTGGTCTTCCACTTTGATTCCTCTAATCTAGAATATTTGGGGACTATCTATGAAAAACAAATGCTTCCTTGAGATCCTAACTGAACTTCTCAAAATCAGAATTCTTGCCGGCAAAGAATCTTGCTAAAGCCCGAAATGGCACAGGCTTTCTAGATTCTACCATCGCTGTCTTCACACTTTGCAATCAGTTACTGAACTCGGTGGTGGTAGTTCCAAAAAATACTTTGAATCTCTGCTAGTCGCCACAACCCTGCTGCTAATGCTGTAGCAATTCAAGTCATCATCACCTCTTTCTCTGATGACTACAGTAATTCCCTAACTGGTTCCAGCTTCCAGCATGTTCCTACTCAACATCTCCAAAAGGAAAATAAAAAGTATGTATGTGTGTGTGCATGTGCATGTGTGTGTGTGTGTGTGTGTGTGTGTGTGTGTGTGTGTGTGTGTGTTGTAAGGCATGCAACAGATCATATCATACAGATGTTTGCATTTCCCATTCTAGCTGCCCAGCTTACTTGAACTCAAACTTTTCCTTTGGGATTTAGAATGCTCTCAATCACCTGGCCTTTGCCAAGCTCCTCAATCAAGGTCATTGCACACCACACACCAAGTTATTGATTATATCCTCCACTTAACTCTGTCCTTCTCCAAGCCTTGAGATCCTGGCAGGTGCTATCCCTTTGGATTAGAACTAGTTGTCATTTCTTACTTACATGTCTTGTACCCAAAGTCATAGAACACAGAAAACTCAGCTTCAAGTCCAAAGGAGGCTGAAGAAAGAGGAGCTGTGGATTCAGAATCACTTCTTCTCTCCCTGGCTGTCCAAAAGTCAAGTTCTAGGAATGGACACTTTCTCTAGTGACACCTTGATTTTTTAAATAAATGCATTTTTGTGGCCTTGACCTTCAACTGTCCATTGGTCTGCAATCAACCAATGGAAGCCAGTATGGGTAGGTTAGGAAGCCCTCTGCATACCAACAGAGGGGCATCCAGACTTGTTACTTGGGGTTAAGAATTCTGGGTACTGGCTAGCTAGTAGTTGGGAACATTGGTCTGTTATGAAGGTGCCCCATGCTAGAAAATTTTCTTATGAGAAGTCAAGCCCATCCAAATTTTAGCTCAGATCATTTTTTTCATTTACTGCTCTGTCCACACACATGCCTTTTGCTCTACTAAGTGACTCATTTCTTGATGAATTTACCTTTCTCTACACAGGATGTTTCTCCACCCACTGGAAAGAAACACATTTTTCTTCAGGGTCCAGGCTGAATTCTAGCTCACAAAACCACACTTCAAGTCCAGTTGTTCATTCTAACAGTAGCTGAGTATTCTCTCCTCAAGATTCCAGCACATGGCGCTGACCTACCTTGAGTTTCCCTAATAAAGTCTGAGATTAAATATCAGATCTGTACCAAGCATGGGACTGGGTGCTTTGTAAGCACCTATAATACACCTGTATACAGTTGATATCACCATTGTATTTCAGAGAAAACTGAGTCCACGGGAGTAAAGTGGCATGTCGAGTCATGACTCAAGCTCACATCTATTTGCTTTATTATTCGTTGACTCATGTAAAGGCACACCGAGCTCTTCTTCAGACTTTTCTCCTTATATCCCACAGCATATGAAATTCTGGTACTTTGGGGGTTATATGAATAGATTGGTTTCCTTTTCTACTTTTGTAAAGTCTTTTAAAAGGAAGAAACAAAAGAAAAAGGTAATGGTCCTTCCACAACTTCACTAACGTTCTGTTTCAGAAGAAAAGGTTGGGAAATTGATATCTAAACATTCCCAACACCAACAGAAGTTTAAATTCTCATCCCCGCCCTTGACCCCGGAGGGCCACACCAAGACAAGTCAGCCTGCCCTGTGGAGCCCATTCATTAACGAAAGGAAGGGAAGTGTTTATGTGGCCTGGGCTTGGGGATGAAATCATGATTGCCTTTCCTCCCAGCAGGTCTCACCCCATCCCAGGAAGACGTCAGGGGTCAGCACAAGGACAAACTCTGGCTTGATGAGTCACTCTGGGAGGGGGCCAATCCCAGCAAGAAGGCTGGCTGGGGGGGGGGGGCTGATGAGAGGAAATGGCACCTTTTCCTTTGAGGACTGAGGTGGGATCTAACCTCAGGCTGATGACATGGAAAATCACCTACTCTCTCCAGCTGTGGATCCCAGAAAAGGGAAAACAGGAGTCTCCAAAGAAGCAGAAACATCGTGTGTCTCCATCAATCCCTTTAGAAAGTCTCCCTTGCCAACTCCTCCAAGAACTTAGGCCTGCTTCATTTATTTATTTATTTTCATTTGTTAGCTCGATTCCTTGAAAAGCAGCCCCAAGTGGTAAGAAAACGGACTTTGTGGGAGTCAGTAGTGATGTGAGGTCCGCAGGCTTTGGGTTCTCCTATGGAAAGTGTCTGCTAGGGCTCATGGGGGTAACTATCAACTCATTTGGTGAAATTAGAGCCCACATGGATTGCTGCCTGTCTGTCCACTTATACTAGAGCCCTTAACACCACCATCACCGACACACCATCCTCATCATCACCGTCACCGCCACTGGCCATCTTCTGATGCCATCCAATTATTTGGAAGGTAGCATTTTACAATTTTTTTTTTGGTCAGTCGTGGGTCTTGAACTCTGGGCCTGGGCACTGTCCTTCAGCTCTTCAACTCAAGGCTGGCGCTCTACCACTAGAGCTATAGTGCCACTTCTGGTTTTCTGGTAGTTCATTAGAGATACGAGTCTCACAGACTTTCCTCCAGGCAGGCTTTGAAGCATGATCCTCCGATCTCAGCCTCCTGAGTAGCTAGCTCATGCCTGTAATCCTAGTGTTTTAGGATTCTGATGTTCACTTTTCATTCATGGAACGGAAACAACCATGTTTACCAGTGAGGAAACTAGAGGTCAGGCACCCTGGCCAAGGCACAGATGTGGTAAAAGCCAGCTGATATTGAGGCCATGCTCTTCTGAGGTAGGAAAGATGACTTCTCACTTTAACAAACAACAGACCATACACATGCAAAACGCAGTCCTATCTCATACCTTCCTCTTTCCTGTGTTTCTTTTCTTTATGCTCACTTGTGCTTTTGGTAACTCTAGAACACTCTAGAAAAACTACTTACCCATCTTCTCCCTGTAGTGACTGTCACTCTCTTGCCTGCTTCAGCCAAGCAAGAATTGGTTCCTATGTTACCTCTGTTCCAAATTGCTATGTTTACATTCTCAGAGGGAGGTCACTGTGACCCATGCTGGAAAAACGCAAGCACAGACAACACTTCCTCTCCTTCCTTTCTCCAAAGCCCCCCAAACGCCCATTTCTTCAGGGGAAATGGGTCAAAACTTCACATGTGAGAATTGAGCCAAACCCAAGGGGCATCTGCCATTGTCATCATGATCCAACCCTGAGAGCTCACCGCATGGAAGAGAGTTCAGGGAGTGCAGTTATAAAAAGGAGGCCACAGTCCTTTAGGGATCCAAAAGCCTTTGTTCCATTGCCAGAGTTTGTGGGATAAGGAGACACAGATGGATCTGGAAGCCTAGAATGTGATTTCCAATCATCAACTACAACAAGTTAGTATCGATGCAGACCTGGATAGAAAGGCAGTTGTTGAAGGTTCCTGAAGCTTTCTCTCTGTCCGTGCCAGCATCTGAGAGAATCAGCCAGGTAACAATCTCTTGCTGCTGGCTTGGAAAAATTTCCAGTGGACTCTTTGAGTATAAACACCTTGGACTGAGTCTGATCCCAGCCAAAGCACCAAATGTCAGGAAATATAAATCTAGCCTAGGGTGGGGATTCCTTGACAGCCTTTTTTTTCACTTGGGCTACAAGAAATGTGAAAGTCCAGCCTGATTTTATGAGCTATGATTATAGTATTCCTCTTTCTGAAACAAACTTTCCATTGCAGAACATTTCTGTTATTTAAGCTTCCAGCAATTGAATTTACCAGAGACGGTATCTGTGTATATGCTTGTCCCTTAGGGAGCCAGCTCTGTGGGACACTCCCAGAAGGTGATAGACAACATGTATCTGTTCATTCAAGACTGAAGTGGAGCTAGATCAACCACTAGTCCTTATCAGAAAGGACACCAGCGGTTCCACCATACTTCCCATTACGTGTGTGTTCTGAAGCAGGAAGACAAGGATGGTGCAACCTGGACATTTCCACCCTTGACTTCTGAAAGGTTCCCTTCCCCTCCTTACCACAATCACAGAAGCCAACTTCTAACAAGTCCTTGCTCTATACTGAACATTGCACGTGCATGGTCATGCTATTCCTTGTGGCAATCCTGGTTCATAAACAATGTTACCAAAGAACCTGAAACATTTCTAATTTCAACTCTAGCCTATGTGTCCTAAAAGAGGTCTGACCTGAGGCTGCTGGACCCTAGGATCCAAGCTGTTAGTCTCCAGGTATTGCTTATGTGTGAATCCAGTAAAAGGAACTCAAGGACCCAGTGGATTGTTGCTCTCTATACTCCAATTCTGAAGCTATCCTCAACATCACCCAGGAAGGTTGACTGTAACAAACAGCCTCTGAGAGGCTGGGGTCAGTGCCCCCTGGCCCACAAAACACATGTTGCTTCTTATTCCAAATATCAATGAGGAGCTTCTTCACCTCATGCAGCTCATGAACTGGATGGATGCCTAATTAACAAGCCTACATCATTAAAAAGAAATGTAAAACTTATATCAGGAACATCGAGTTCTGATTGCCTTGGTGTACTGTCTTAATTTCAGTCAGGCAAGACAACTGAAAGTCAGAAAGAGAATTCTGAAGACAGTTCTCTCTAGCAAACCCTGAACTTTCTGTTGTCAGAGCCAAGACTTGGGCTGCAAGGAGATGGAGTGAGATAGAGTCACGGAAAGTTTCAATACTAGATGGAGAGACAGATATGCATTCTGAGCTCCCAAGCCACATGGCGCTAATCGTTCCAAGAAATAACCTAGGACTTATTGTGAATTCTGGGAGAGATTGAAGTAATATGAATCTGGTTTTATCTGAAATAATACCGACCCTCCGCACCACATTAAAATTGAACTAAGAAGTCAATGACTTAGTTATTGTTTTGTTTGATCAAATAAATTTAAACTGTGTTGTAAAGACCAGTGTCGGATTGCAGCATCTTGGTTACTTTAACTAGAATTCAGTGGCTAGGAGGCTTCACAGGTACCTGGCTCTAACTGTGGTGCATTCTAACAGTGAACTCATTCATGCGCCACACATATCTTCAATTAATGAAAGTGGAGATCTTGAGGCCACATGTGCACACACTTGTACACACACTCATGCCGACCTTTGCTGTGTGCTACAAACAGGACACATTCTAAAGGCATTAATGAGTATTGCCAAAGAGGATGAAATTTTGTTGGAGGAGTTAAATGTCTTCTCTATGAGCTGGCAGTAAAAGAATCTGGTTGCTTGGAGGCACACACACACACACAAGAACCCTGTGCTCCAGGACACAATTAGCTATTCTTTTTTATAATACTGGAGTTTGAACGCAGGGCTTTATACTTATTGATAAGGTGCCATACCATATGGAACATGCCTAGTTGCCCTTCCTGCTCTTTTGAGACAGTCTTAGGTTTTGCTTAGGCAAGGCAGAACTATGCTTCTCTTATTCATTCTTCCAGCATGGCTAAGGTGAAGGGTGTACGTCACCACACCTATATTTCTCAGTTGAGGTAGAATCTCAACAATATTTTTGCCTGGGATGGTCTGGAACCACAATCGTCTTGATCTTCACCTCCCAAAAAACTAAGATAACAGGTGTGAGCCACCAAAATCTCAGCTCAAAGATGGCCCTTCTGATGACTTTTGAGGAAGAATAAGCAAAGCCTTGGGTAACATTATGTATAGGAACTTCGACTTTAGCTGTTGTTTCAAAATCTCCAGAGTCAGTGAATTTTTTCTCTATCATTTTAACCAATGTGTCATCTGGTGTGTAATGGAAGATCTTCTTCTTGTTGAAGACCTTAATGCAGTACTCTCATCTATAATAAGAACAGTTCAAAATATCTACAACCATCTATAAAATAGAAACCAGGATAGAAACAAAGATCTCAGATGGGCCTTGGCAAGAAACTTAGGTAACCATTAGAGGCCAATGTTGATTTACATAATAAGCCAAATATCCTTCTTTCTTTGTGATGACTTTTATACATGCATTTTCCCCATGATTGTCCTGACTGCTGCCTTGCCTTCTACCAGAGCTGACTGATTAGTCTTCCTTGCTGTTCCTTCTCTAGCCTGCTTTCCCTGAAGTGGAAGTGACAACGTAAGAATAAACACGATCCTACTAGAAACAGGGCTTCATCTCAACTCTGCAGAATCACACACCATGGTAGGGGCCAGGGTCAACTCCCACATGACAAAAGGATGCCACTGTGCAAAGGCCTGGAAATGAGATCTGGAATTATCTCCCAGCATGCTGTTTCACTTGGCTTACAACTGTCATGTGAAGAAAAAGACCTCACTATGTCCTCTTTTCCGTCAGAGAATGGCATGGGCCATCTGCACTTCCCATGTAACGCAGCAAAAGAAACAGTTGAGAGGTGATAAAGTGGCTGCCATTCTCCGCATCCATTCATATGTGTGTTTAGACCTTACGAGAAGAGAGATGGGTTCAACTTGAAAGGGATGTTTCTCTAAAATCTCTGTAAATCATTGAGTACCCAAGAGGACTACATTTCCATTCATGTAATGAAATGAAACACAAATATGAAGGAGAGGAATTCTTGCCACATCAAAGGGGCCAAGAGAAGCGGTAGCACATGGTAGAGCAAAGCGCAGGGCTGTGCTCTATAGCAGTGGTAGGTGATGTTTGCAAAGGAGCTGACACTTACGTGATGGGTCATGAGTGAATGTGAAAGATGGTTTCTTCATATTTCTGAGCATATAAAAAAACATGTTTCTATTTTAGGAGAATGTGGGGAAAGTTGCAGAGTCTGTGTACTGACAGTCTTACAGTCTAGGTTGAAGTAGATAAGGAGGAAGGAGACAGGTTATGTTTTGTTATGCTTTTCATTCCCCATTTTGTATTCTTCAATAAGGTGAAGTGCTCCTTTGTACAACTCATAATAATCTACAAGGACCAAGCCTAAGGCTCACTCTTTCTTGCATTACAAAAGAAGCAAAGGCTCAGGGGTCTGCCATGATTTTATAATAGTCCATTCTCTTTTAGAAAAGGAAAACTCTGAGTGACTATATGGGTGCATTCATAATAGAATATCCTTCCATCAGCTGTGCTACTTTTTCTGTTGTGAAACATTGGTTCAGCACAAGACATTGAATCATAAACCATCAGAACTGGAAGGTACCCAAGAGATTCTCCAGAATAAAATGATTTGAAATGAAATCTTACTCCCATCCAAGAGTATAAAATAAGTACAGTAGCTATAGTTGAACTTGAGAATTTGTTCATAACTTTTTATTACTCTTACCTAATAAATGAAGATAAGCTTCAAGGGAAAATATTATTGTACTGTCCCTAATAAAACAGTAGATCTAGGCATTAGTCATCATTGGGTCATAAAATCATAAGAGAAGAAGGTGGGGGGGACTTTTAAATGGAGAGATGAGCAGGACCTTATCAAGTGGGCATATTAATGAGCCTTCACATTAATATAGTAGATTGATCAGCCGTTTTCTACCATCACTGGGCATTTAACAGGGAATACATAGCTTGACTAATGAAGTAGTTTGGCAAAGAAAACAAATGAAGCCAAATTTAGGCCTAAATATCAGTGTCTAGGAAATAGGGGATATTAAAGAAGAAATCAAATAATATCTTGAGAAAATAGTCAGCCCAATTTGGAATGTGAAATTGTCTACAGAACAAATGTCCTGATGTCTCTAATTGCTCAAATTTGTGCATTCTACTCTTGCATTCTTGCTCAATGATTTACTTTCTTTCTCCCTAAGATTTATACCCGTGCCTATTGCCCCTGGCCTGGCTTTTTAGTCAAGAAACAGTGTACATTTCCACCCCATTGATATTGTCTGGGCCTCATCGTTTGTTCTGACCAATGAAAAGCACGAGGGGTAGCCTTGCCCTATCACCATGAAGCTTTGTCAGCCGTGTCATCTGCCTCATCAGCAGATACCAGCAGAACATCCTGAAATTTCTGGAAGATGTAAAGTTGTTGGGTGTGTGGTAATTTATATATTATAAAAAAGATTGAGAAAGCATTGTTCTGGAGTATTTGAGGATATGCCTTCACAAAAGGTGTGAGTGATGCTGAAAATGAGAGCATGGAACTAGCACTGAGGAGGCAGACAAATTTGGTGTCTTGTGGTACCATTGGCTAGTACATCCTCCATCTACACACCTGTACACCGGGGGCTAGGGGAAGGGCCTACCTTCCACTAGAAGCAGATGATAAGCTGCTTTTCCTTTTAAGTAAGCAAAACAAAACCTGTCCAGGAAAAATATGGGTACCATAGCAGTTAGAACCTTTTGTCATGAAAATGGATCCTTTCCATGTGCACCCTAAAGTGAAATCTACCAGACCATCAGCGCTACCAGTAAGGAGGCCCTGGACAGGTCCCCATGGTGTGTTCTTGTGTGAGGGGAATACAATGGCCACCATGTATGGGGGAATACGTGAAGCAGGCTGGAGCCAAGCACAGGGAACATGATTCCACAGACGGCAGGAATCATTATGGAACAGAGGGTAGCATAATTTAAAAGAAAATAACATTTTGAGAAGGATGATATAAATTAAACAAGAATAGGATTCTATAACAGAGGGAAAAAACAGAGGTAAATACAGGATTGTTGAAAATCGACATTCAGTCCCTTCCTGCCTCATTTAGAGAAAACGAAGATGAGGAGGTGTTAAAAGAAGAAGACAGGAAAAAGAAGGATACTGAATTAAAATTACAAGGCGGAAGAGGGAAGGTAACATGATAGGAAGTGGAAGAGAAGAAAAAGAGGAAGAAGAGAAGAAAACAATGGAGAGGAAGATGAATAAAAAAGAAGATGGAAGAGAAGAAGCAGAGGGGAAAAAAAGAAGAAAAAGATAAAGAGAGGAGAGAATAAAGAGGATAAGAAGAAATATAAAGAGGTGGAGAAGAGGAGGAGAAAGATGAAAGAAAAGAGAAGGAGAGGAAGAAGAGGAGTAGAAGATGGAGAGAAAGGAAGACAGAGGAGGAGGGGAAAGGAAATAAAATGCTTCCCATCCCCCGAAAGCAAATGAAAATTTGGAGACATAGAAGAGGAGATGAAATAAGGTGGACGTAGGGAGAAAGGAAGAGTCATTTATCTGAGGTCACAACAGAATACCAGAGCTTTGTTTAGATTGACAGAATTATTACCTTCTGTGATCTGTCACCATATGTTTGCAAAATGAAAGGCATGTTCATACACATAGATGCAGATACAATCTGAAATGATGAATCTAATGCAGAAATGTAAAATCAAAGGAGATTCTATCACATAAAAAGTAAGTTCTCAGATATCTAGTAACTCAGATAAGCTTCTATATTTCTAGAAGCAACAAATATTAAAGGCTAATCTCCATATGATTTGTCATCTCTTGGTGTTTTACAAGTTAAAATTCAAACATAAAAGAAGGGGTAGGCATGGTGGCACATGCCTGTAATCCACATTTCTTGAGAAGCAGAAGTAAGAGGATCACAGTTCAAATCTAGCATCTGGACAAAAGCAAGAGACCCTGTCTATTAACAAGCTAAAAGAAATAGAACTGGAGTCATGATTCAAAGAGTGTAATACCACCAAAATATGAAAAACAGAAAGAAAGGAAGAAGGAAAAAAAGGAGGAAAGAAGGTGAGAAAAAGTGAAGAAAGAAGGGAAGGAAGGAAGGAAGGAAGGAAGGAAGGAAGGAAGGAAGGAAGGAAGGAAGGAAGAAAGGAAGGAAGGAAATTTAATGTCTTTTATAGTAAATTAAATTCCCTAGAGAAGTTCCTGTCATTTGTATTTTGAAAGTTTGGACTGTCTGTGGTTTTTGAAAGGGAGCCATGATTAAAATTTTGTTAAAAGGAAAAGTTTATATGTTGAGAAAATTTTTACTAACACACTTCCTACTCATTCATTACACATTAAAGCCCTGCAGTATATTACTGAAAATCCAAAAAATATGTCAAATTTACTTTCACGTCCTCTAAGTATAAAAAGATGCTTATCAAAGTGCTTATAACGCATTTGGTAGTGATTTAGGGGTAAAGTATGCAATGATGAACCTTGAAATCACATGTAATTTTCAGTAAACACACACAAACACAGACATTTGGGTATAACATGAAAGATATTTTTAGGAAGCTCTTTCCAAATTGTTTATTACATTGAATCTAAAGATCATTCAATGTTTTGATTACAAGCCATATTTTCAAGGGAGACTGTTCATCTGAGCTGATCCTTTGGCTATAGGAAACTTTAAGGAGGCTGAAGTGATAATAGACAAAAGTCTTTCAAAGAATTCTAAGTAGGCCTCTACTTTACATGCCTTTGAACTTTATCCAGGCTCTAAGGGAAAAGAACATGTGAATACTGAAGGAAATAGAAGCTTTCGTCAATTCTGGGGGATAGTATCATCAACTAAAAGAATTGGCTGATCCTGGGGAAACATGATGATGAGGAACAACACTGGAATGGCTCCCAGTGCACAGGAAACAGAAAGGACCCTGGCACTGAGTGGCACTTGTCAAGCAAGGAAGCTCAGACTCTTTCATTCAGCATGGTGATTTGCTAAGCTACCACCAAAGGGCTTCTGTATCCCCACTACCAGAAAATAACCCATGTAGAATGTGGAGAGGAAACTATAATTGCACTGAAGGTTTCCTTCCTTCTAAAACACCATGTCAGCTTGCTTGAAGGAAAGAAGGCAGATTTTAACAGTTTCTATGCGTAGCTACTCAAGGTTCCATTGGCAGTCAGCCCCTTGGTTAAACCTTCAACTAGGTATAGATATACAATCCCCTTTCATTTAATGTTAAAAACTTGACATTCCCCATTCTAGGATTGAGTCTTCTGATCTTTCCGTGGAATCAGTTGATGGGCAGCTTTGAGAGAATAGGATTTTTTGTTTTGTTTTGGTTTGGTTTTGGGCCATCATGGGGCTTGAACTCAAGGCCTGAGTGCTGTCCCTTAGCTCTTCAGCTCAAGGAGAGTGCTCTACCACTTGAGCCACAGTGCCACTTCTGGTTTTCTGGTGGTTTATTGGAGATAAGAGTTTCACAGCCTTTCCTGCCCGGGTTGGCTTTGAACTGTGACACTCAGATCTCAGTCTCCTGAGTAGCTAGAATTACAGGCAAGAGCCACCATTGCCTAGCAAGAGGGTAGGTTATAAGACCAGTGTTTAAGAGTGTAGCTTCTGGAGTCAGGCTTCCAAGGACTCACATGATCTGTCATCTTAGGGAAGATAATTGAACAGTCTAATTCTCAGTCTGCCCATGTGAGACCTGAAGACAAAGATGGTGTCAGCCCTAAAGAATTATGACAAAAACTGAGATAACCTTTGCAAAGTTAGAAGATTGCTTGCTCAGAGATTCCAGTAAAAGCAAAAGCAGAACAAAAATTCAAAGGTAAAGGTGTGCTTTATATAAATTGGCATAGACAACAAGATTGCAACACAGAATGATTGGCAATGCAATGGGTGGTGAGAAACTGGTCCTTCTTCCCCTCCCTTGTATGTTGTTCTCAGCATTAATTTCATTCCCAAACGGCTTCTTCTCTTAGCTGCGTTATGACCACTAATGTCCAACCGTTAGAAAGGGAAGACAAAATTTCCCTGATGAAATCCAAGAATCTTCTCTCCTCCCTTAGGTCAAAATTGACTCCCATGCCCATTCTAAATCTATCATACAGGAGAACAAGATCACCATTACTGGCTTGGAGTCATCATTGAAGGAGGACTGAATATTGAACACTATTTGGACACCCAGCAATGCTTTTATTCCTGTTATTGTACACTAAGATTTCCATATTGCCTTTATCAAAGTTGCAATCAGTTATACCTCAAGGGTCTGGGAATAACAAGTGAATTTTCTTTCTTTGTGGCACTTCAGATTTCCTTCTAGTGGATGTCTGAAATGGAGCTTAAGGATTTGAGGCTCCAGTTACCACTGAGAAAAGGAAGGTAAGAATTATAGGCTAAAAGATTTGGTTCGGTATGATAGATATGGCTTCATCAAAGCTGTGGGAATGACTGGGTACAGATCTTTTGTTGCTATTTTATACACTTCAGGCAAAGTCCTGAAGACTTTCAAAATAAAACTAGAATTTCACCTTCACCCCTGACTGAAAAGGTTGAAAAAAATAACTGGGTCCAGAATTCTGAGAGGAAGTATTTTTGGTTTTTTTTGTTTTTTCTTTGTTTTTGTTTGGGTTTTTTTTCCAGTTATGAGACTTGAACTCTGGGCCTGGGTGCTGTCCCTCAGTTCTTCAGCTCAAGGGTAGCACTCTACCACTTGAGCCACAGTGCCCCTTCCTGTTTTCTGGTGGTTTCTGGGAGATAAAAATTTCATAGACTTCTCTGCTTGCGCTGACTTTGAGCCACAATCCTCAGATCTCAGCCTCCTGAGTAGCTAAAATTACAGGTATGAGCCACCAGCTCCCGGCCTGAAAAGAGTTTTATAATCAATGGTCCCAATTCACCAATTATTACCAAGCACAGAACCATTTCCTAGAAGCTAAGCAAGTACAAAAGAAATATGAGATACAAACCATGGCCTTGTGAAATTTCTGTCTCTAAAAAGAAGACAAGTGAACAGTAAAGTGTTAAGGGGAAGAGCAAGACAATCTAGGATCCAGTGCTGAGGGAAATTACTAGAGCCATTTTAATTGGCCATGACTAAACTGACCAGGGAGAATCCCATAATTAGCTGCAGTGCTGTTTTGCAGATTGACATATGGGCTCAGCCTAAATCTGTAATAGAGACTTTCCATGATACTTTCCATGAAGCAGGCAGACAGATGGCTTCAGAGTTTCTCAGACTCCACGTCAATGTCTCCCATGTGCTAACTGAAACCACTACCATGACCTTGTTTAAAGACATATTCCTCCAGAGAAGGGTGAATCTGAAGCTTGATGAGGTGGTAAGTGTCTAGAACTCTGAAAATGGAGTAGCAACGTCTTAAGATCCTGCTTTTAACTTCCAGCTTAACTCAGGATCCACAATTTGACTCGTCTAATACAAGTGGTTATGTATTCTTAGCCCTAGAGAATGCAACTCACAGAGAATGTACTGTAAATCATACATTCTTACATACTTATATCAAGATGTAGGTTCAAAATTTCTCCAAAACAGCAAACTAAGCATGGTGAAAATTTGTCAAGTGATAATAACAATTATTACCAACAATTACTTACTCCTAAGCTGTGTATGGGCAAGAAGGGGCATGCCATGAAACTAGAAGATTCTCTTCTGACATTTATAAGCCAGGTAGGCTAACACAACATGGATATATAGAAGAACATGTAAGCGTGACATACAGGCTATTTTCTGTGGTCTAGGCCTTACCATCTCACAGTGAGATCACTGACTTGTTTTCTAGCTCAGCTTTTCCTCACTATACTCTATATGTAACCACCATGGAGAGTTTCACGAAAATGTAGCACAGGGGCATGGTACTTCCTTGGTGGAATTTCGGTAGGGCCATCATAATACCTACAGAACAATCACACACGGGACTTGCCTTTCTCAGTACATCTTCTGTCATTGATGATCCTCTTCCATTATTCTCCAAGTAACGGTTTATTTAAAATTTCTATTTCCAAAGTGTTTTCCAGGTTCCACAGTTTGTTTATCTCTGCATTTAATACTCTTCCTATCTCTACTTATGTAAATCCCACTTTTCTTTGAAAAGAAAGGCTCATCCAGAATAATTACTTTCCTAAATACACTGGAATACAGAGTTATCCCATATATGAACTGCAAGTGTACTAGAGTTTCTCATGCATCAGTGTGTGAATTATTAGGTAGCAAGTGTGCTTGCAAACAAGTTTCTCTTGTCCTTGAAGCTCAATTTGAAGCTCCTTTGCTCAATCCTGTCTCATCCACAGCCTAACAGAGAAACAAACAGGAAGTTCAACAGCACTGTTGAGAATGGATTGGAATGAATCTCTAAAAGTCTGTATGATAGGTGAGTTTTAGAACTGGATTTGTAAGAAAGGACAGGAATGACAAGAGGGAATGGAGGAGAGGAATTGAGAAGGACACGGGTTGAATGGTGGTTGTGGACATGGAACAGAATGTAGACTGGATGGGTGGACCTGGGACCCTGTCCAGGTCCTGATAATGGAGGAAAATCAACAAACCATGCAGGAGTCTGGTTTCCCAGATGCCCTTCCCTTCACGTATCTTCTAGGTGTAACTTGCTTAAGTTTATAGAGTTGACTATTAGGGCCAAGAACAAGTCATCATCTAGGCTTAAACTCTATCTCATGACCTTTAGATATTCTTTTTCCATTCAGGTTTTTGAAATATCATTTCCTGTGGTGAGGTAATTGTCTTCAATATTGGTAAGCTTTTTGGTCCTTGCTTAAATCTTATCAGCACAATTAAGACAGAATTTTAAATGTCAGGTCTCTGCACACGGATATATCCCCTTCCATGGCCTCGGGTTCTTCACCAGCTCCCCATTATAGAGAAGACCCTATGACTTGCTGATCTGCAGGTTTTCAGGGATGTGGGGAGGAGATCGGGGATATGATTGAGGACTTACTGATAAAGAGCTCACTGAGTTCCTCTGATGACAGAAGCAAGTCATGCCAGGAGCTGCTAGCCTTGCCCCAAGACCCCTTTCATGCTCAACATGTCAGCCTCAATCACCTCAGTGACTCTAACATTGGTAGAGTAAATCAAATAAGCAGACAGAGAAATATAGCATTAGATGTGTAAATTACCCCATGGTACCTTTAACTCTGTAAACAGTCTGCTTGCCTACTGTTTCTGGATTGCTGGATACCAGAAGTGCTGACAACTCTTCCTTCAAGGCATCTTTATCACTTAAACATTATAGATTCGGACACTCCATCACTTTTGTCCCATCTCTAGGCCATTGTCTACGCATCTACACTGTGATTCTAAATGAAAGAGCCATAGGAAGGAAGGAATCAGAGTAACAGAGCTTAGAAACTGTCTCATAAGATCCCCTAGAATACAGAGCAATCTAAGGCCAACAGGGGCTGTGAGCTGGCCAGCATCACTAGGATGGGTTATAGATCTCTGGTTATCTTAAGGACGAAGATCACACTTATAAACTGACTTACATCCTTAATGTAACGAAAAATGTGAAGAACAATGAATAAGGACTCTTATTAATTCCCACTGTAGAAATATACTTATTGTAAGAAGTTAAGAATGTCATAAGAAATCCACACATGAGTTTCCATCAATAAGTTTCCAGAGGTAAGTTTAATTTACCTGTCCCCTGCCCTGAACTTATATAATGTGTGTGAGGGGGAGAGACAGGCAAACAGAAACAGAGAGACAGAGAAAGGTAACTAACCAGTTAATTGCTTAATTAACTATGTAATCCCTTAAAATAACTAATTAGCATTAATCTAGCTAGATTAAATTACTGTAGAATAGTATTTTTTATTAGCAGCAACATTTACCCTGTAGGTTGGATAATTTCTTGATATTGGGATTTCAAGATGCACTATGAAATTCTGCTTCTCCAACCTCTGTGCACTGGATACCAGCAGCAAACCTCTTTCTCCTCTACCCTCTTCTGACATGTTGCACCCAGTATGACAATCATGATGATCTCTGCTTGGTGCCAGTGGCTCACACCTGCGATCCTAGTTACTTGGGATGCTGAGACTTGAGAATCACAGTTTGAAGTCAATTATCCACTGCAGAGCTGAAAGTGAAGGTATGGTTCAAGTGGTAGAGCAAAAAAGCTAAGGGATAGTACCCAGGCCATGAGTTCATGCCCCAGTAACAGCACACACACACACACACACACACACACACACACACACACACACACACACACACACACACACACAGATACACAAATGAGTCTCCTGATCCTGTCAAATATTTAATGTAGGGAAATGTTTGTTCCCCACACATCATGGAACTAATATCGAAGAATAAACTATATGTCACAGGCTAGTCCTGAGGGCTCACCAACATTTCTCATTACAATTTGTAATTTTGTTCTCTATAGTTCTCCCACTTACTTCACCATTCCTAATGTAATTCTGTGCTGAGATCCCCCAAATGTCAATGTACAGTAGGCATTATTTCTCTTTTGTCTCATTAATGACTCTGCCCCAGGCTTGAAACAGTGGAGATGAGTGCAGGAGTTGATCTATCTTGGGTGCCACCTTAGGGGCCCATCCAACACGGAAACCCCTACACATTTCATTCTCCTTCTAAGTCAAACTCTTCCCTAGACAGGGATTTCCTAAGTGTCATCAGGCTTCCTCTAAAGATGGGGAAAATTTACATCTGGTCACAATATTGGTCCTGAGACATGACATCCTCACAATTACTGGACATACTTCACTCATTTAGTAACCATATTGGATCATCCCATCTTAGCACAATTTTTAACTACAACAAGTTTTTGATCACATTAATGCAATGTAGAAAGCAGTTGATAAACCATTACCTCTTATTTATGTCAGGTAAGATCCAATGAAATTTTCAACAAAACACATTTATCAATTATTTATAGAAGTCTTTCTCTGAATTAGATACAATCATGTCCTGCTATATATCAAAATTTAGTGAATTCAAACATCAACTTTTGTGGGTCAGAAATCTACATGAAGCTCAGCTGGATAGTTCTTCTGTGCTGTGTGGTATTAGCTGAGGACACACATTCTTCTGTATTTGCCTGGCTGCTCAGAAGGAATCAAGATTCAAGAAAGCCTCATTTACACATCTAGTACATGGGAGCTCCTGAGAATAGTTCTCTCCCCTCCCTTTATAACCCCTCCCTCTGTCTCCCTCCCTCCTTGACCCCCACAATCTCTCTCTCTCTCTCTCTCTCTCTCTCTCTCTCTCTCTCTCTCTCTCTCTCTCTCTCTCTCTCTCTCTCTCCCTCTCTCTCTCTCTCTCCCTCTCTCCCTCTCTCTCTCCCTCTCTCTCTCCCTCTCTCTCCATGGCTAACATAGGCTTTCTCAAGATGACAGATTCTCACATAGTGGTTGATTTCTAAGAGGAAAAAGGGAACATAGCTAGGTGTTTCCTAGAATTGACACATGGCTTAAAGTATAAGTCAAATAACTGCAAGATGTATGAATAGGTACAGATATGTATATATACCTTCCCTCCTTGATCAGCTGAGTAGGTCCAGATGTAATGACATTCCAGTAGCAATGACCTCAGATCTTGGCTTCTATGTATCCTTCTCTAGTAAATGGAATGAGTACCTTTTAGAAAAATAACTAATTCCAAGGAGATGCCAGGCCAAGTACAGCACAGTCCTGGAGATTTTCTGTTGATAGAAAATAAGAAAGAACTTTTACAAAGGTAGGAGCTTGGTGGAAGGGAATGGGGGGAAGGGGCGGCTCTTGAACATGCTTTTAATGGTCACGTTTTTGACAACTTAGCAACAAGATAATGACTACAATGAATCGTTGCCCATGAAAGAAAAATAAATAAAATAAACATGAACAAATAAGTAAAGTAAAATAAATTTGCATGGGTCCTCACTGACATAAGAAACCAATTAAATAAATAAACAAATAGAGGATAGACAATGATTATTCACAAAAGAAATATACTCAGTACGTCTAGGAGCAGGAAAGGTAGAAATGGAACAGCATAAGTAGTATTTCAAGGAAGAATAATTTTAAGCAGGAGCATAATGAAGAGATCATAATTTGCATGATTTCTATGTTTGCCAGAAAAATCAACCCATCCAAAGATAATACAGCATAATACCTGGAACCTATAAATGTTATTTTATATGGTAAAGACTTTGTAGATGTGATTAAGTTTGGGATCTTGAGATGGAAAGATTATTCTAGATTGTGTGGGTGGGCTTGAAATAGAACTGCACGTTTCTTTATGAAAGAGAGGCCAAGAGAGATTTGATGGCACACAAAAGATCATGTAATTAAAGAGCAGGAAGTCAGAGTTACAGAAAGAAGATGTTACACAACTGGCTTTGAAGATAGAGAAATGGCCATGAGCCAAAGAATAAAAAGAATGTAGCTCAAGATGCTGAACATGTAAGGGAATTTGGTCTCAGATCTTCTGAAGGCAGCACAGCCCTGCTGGCACATTATTTCATCATGGTGATATATTGGTTAGGTACCTCTGTCTCCCGAACTGTCAGAGTATGATGTTCTTTGTTTGAAGCCACCAAGTTTATGACAGTTTGAAAATTTGGTCCAAATAGACTAATGCAGTCTTAAAATATCTTCTTATAATATGGTTATTAATTACAAAGACAAGAAAAAAAGACCTAGCAGTTCAAAGACTTGAATCTTGGAAGACACTATCCTGACTAAATGATCAATGAAAAAAATGTTTACTAATACAATACACAAAAACATCTTACACTAGTTTGGATATATTGAGAGGATCCAAAAATTATCTCTGAAATTTCCTACCAAAAGTGCAAAACCTTAATTGGGAGCCTATGCTTCATGCTTGTAATCTTAGTTACTCAGGCGGTTGAGCTCTGAGGATTGTGATCCTAAGCCAGAGGCAAGAAAGTTTGTGAGATTCATATCTCAGTTAATAACAAAAGGCCAGAAGTGGAGCTGTGGCTCAAGTGGTAGAGTGTTAGTCTTGAGCAAAAGAGCTCAGGGATGGCACCCAGACTCTAGCTTCAAACTCCAAGACTAGCATGCACATGTGTGCATGAGTGCACACACACACACACACACACACACACACACACACACACACACACACACACACATGCATGCATAACCTTGATCTAATAGAGTACTTCTCAAAAAAACTAAACTGAGAGACATTTTACAAAATGACAAAACAATGTCCTTCAGAAATTTTCAAGGTAAACGAACAGAAAGCACTGACCCAGGGTAGAAGAGAATAAGAAAAATATAATTAAATGTGACATGGAATCCTGGAATGCATTCTTGACCAGAAGGATGATAATGGGTATATTCAGTTTTTGTATTGCTGCCTCACAGATTATGGTAAGCTTAGAAGCTTAAAATGACACAAGTTTATTAGCTCATAGTTCCGAAGGTCAGAAGTTTACTTAGGGTACCATAAATGAAAATCGAGGTTTTGTTTTGCTTGAGCTCTTGTGTGGAGTGTCTGGGAATGAATCCATTTCCAAACTCACTCATGTGATTGGAAGAATTGAGCTCCTCACAGAGGTGGTATTGTTGTCCCTGCTTCCTTCCTATCTGTCAGAGGCTTCTACTCCCAGAGGCAACCCAAATTCCTTGCCCTGTGATTTCCTCAAACAGTAGGCTCTCTCCATGTCAAACTCCCTTGTGCTTCAAACCTCTGGCCTAAGGTCTTTAACCTCCAGCACCACAGTTGTACCACTCCATGAGAGTCAGCCCACTCAGTCTCCCTAGTTTAAGGTCAACTGATTGTTGATCTTAATCTTCTCCACAAATCCTCCCACAGCAGCACTTAGACTAGTGACTTAGCATATGATGGGGGAGAGGCGGGGAGCTGGGAGGAATGTCAGGAACTGGGAATCCCGGAGTTGATCTTAAATTTTTTGCCTCCCAAAATGAAAGATCTGGTAAAATTTGCGTGATGCCCTTAGATGGGTGAATACTATTGTGTCTATGTTAATGTTCTGGCTCACCTAATTGTATCTAGTTATACAAAAATGCCAACCTGAGTAGAAACCGGGCGGATAGCACTACTTTTGTAATTGCTCATCAATCTAAAATCATTTAGATCATAAAGGTTCAAAACAAAGCAGTCTGAAGTTCAGCTCATGTTCAAGAGGAAGATAAATCAGTGCATCCCTCCATGGGATATGTATATTTCAGTGGAAGGAAGAATCAATGGTAATAGTCTCTGAAAAGTATGATTGATCCTCTGGGTAATACAAATGATGATGCGCTGTCCTTCTCTTAGATCTGGCAGGCTAGTAGGCAAGAGGATGACTATTCCACGTGTGTTTTCTTGGTATCTTCAGAAGAACAGGTACTATGAGTGGGAAGACTGACAACTGGTGTCCCCTGTCAACAGGTAGTGACGCTTAATATGTGAGAACTGTTCTGAGCAGATAGGTAGAGGGGACTGAAACAGTGAACCACATTCAGAGACCTCCCTCTTCCAACTACGCAACTCAGGGACAGTTTCTTTCCTAGATTCATAGACAATGATGAAGGTGCTCTGCTAATAATTGGAAAATATTCCAAACCAAAGGAAGTTACCTGTACGATTCACAGATTTAAATTCTCATTTTGTGAGGCTACATTTGTTTTCCAGTCATTTCACTAATAAGACTAGGTTTTTATGCAAAGCCATGGCTTTTGTTTTGCTTTGTTTTGTTTCTTTGTGCTAGTGGTGGGCTAGAATTCAGGGATAGGGTGCTGTCCGTGAGCTGCTTCACTCAAAGCTGGCACTCTACGAGTCACACTTCCACCGTCTGGCTTTTGGGTGGTTAATTGGAAATAATGTCTCATGGACTTTCCTGCCCAGGCTAGCTTTTACCTGTTATCCCGAGATCTCAGCCTTGTGAATAGGCCAGGGTTATAGGTGTGAACCACCAGAGCCCCGCTACATGTCTTTTACATTAATACAATTTTTAACTCATACTTACGTTTTATACGTGTGTATGTATCACTGTGTGTGTGTCATTCTATATATGTCTTATACTTTTTAATTATCCAAGAATCTAAAGCTGGGTTGGAAATGAGGATGACTCATTTTCCGCCTTTTCTCGGCCTTTTGGATGGGCCAGAGTTTGTTTGCCCTGCTTGCCCTATCCTTTAGTTCTCAACAGCGGGTCAAGTGTTCCCTAGCACGCTAGGCCATACCCCTCTCCACAGTGGAGCTAGAGTGCAGTAGGATTTCTGGTTTTCATTTTAGCAGCAGTCTTTGGAGCAGTTGTTCTGACCAATTTCATTGGAAACTTTATGACTTCCTTTAACATTCAGAAACAACCAAACAGAAAAAAATAAAATCTGCTGTGATGGGAAAGACTCTGTAAGTTCCTATTGATGAAAATATACATTCTTTGGACTTTTAACAGTAAGGCAGCCCTGAAAGGTTAGTCTAACGAGATTCTGCTACGGTTCTGCCTATAGCATTCATGCCATGCTGGTTCTCTTAGAAGTCCTGTTATTTCCTACAGTATTTGCAAAGGTCAAAATGATTAGATTAGATCTTTCATCACCTGTGATGTCTTGCCCTTTGCTTCTTTAAAGATCTCAAAGACCCTCAAGCATATGAGTTTAGGCACACAACCTGAGAGGAGAGCTGGTGTGCATAATGACAGGGGAGTGCTCAGTCACACCGAAAACGGCAGAGAAAACATGAGTGTATCCATACTGCCAGGATGCCTCCTTCAGGCAGTACGGCCTTGAGGCATTAACAGGCATGTATATTAAGCAAGTTAATACATACCAATCACATAGAACAGTGCTTTCCATATCAGAGCTTAATATATGTAGTCCTTCTGGCCATCAATATCTTGTGGAATCTAAATAAACACAAATTAAATATATATAGAACTCACTAGATAAGCTATCTGCAATTACTGAGCTTTATCCATTGTATAGTGTGAAATATTGATAGGTTATGGGTAGATAATGGAGTCAGCTAGATGACAAATAGATGTAGATAGGTGGATATGCATAAATGTATGTAAACAATACAAAGTTCTTAGTTTACATGGATGAGTCTTGTGAAGCTACTTTTATTCTGTGCAGGAAATGAAAGGCAGTGTCAGAATCCTCTTCCTCCTCTCACAGGGCCTATTCTAGATCTGAGAGTTATTTTGCTGAGTTAATACATCTTCCCCCAGAAGTGCGCCTACACAGAGCCTCACCCTGCTACTCACTTCACCTTCCGTCACCTGAGGAGTAGGAGCATCGCTGCAGGAAACACTGAAGTTGGATCACTCTCATCTCCTATGGTTTGTCCAGAAGTTCAGCGAACAGATTCAGCTAGAGAGTCAAGCACCTGAGGGCTGGGGTTCTCCAAGATTGCTGAATATACAGCCAGAGAAGCAGATGGAATGGCAGGTACCCGCAGATGGAATGCAGGAGCTCAGAGGTAGAAACTGGAGGGACTGGATACGTCCAGTTGTGATATTCACAATGGAACACGCTAGCTTGCTGTTGGCTCAGTCTTTCCTACTACGCAGTTCAGCAAAGCAGAAGATCTTCAGGATAGCAGACACAGCTCCAGAGCAGGCTATGAGGGATAGCATTTCTGACCTGCCCTTTGTTCGGTGTCTGGGGGTGCTACAGGCAAGTTTGTCTGTCCGTATGTAAGGCACTTCCACTTGGAATTCTATTAGAGCTCATTTCCCACTTTCACAAAGAACAGCTCTTTAATGGTCACCCCTAAAATGGAAGCTACCATTTTCTTGACCTTCTCCAAGGAACAATCACAATCAGGTCCGTCCACAGTACATTTCAAAGCTTCTATCCTGAGCAGCCAGGAAGTTCTTTGTAAAAATTTAACAACATAAATCCAAGACTTCCAGGGGGAATGTGTGTTACACATGTTGCCACGTCTCATACCAGGAGATGCTATGGAAATCCACATTTTTCTTTAGGGTTCACAAAGAGGTAAAGGGAGCCAAAACCATGAAATTCTCCTGCATCCGTTTCACGTTAATTTCTTTCCTCTAACATCATGGCTGTGTGTTCTAAGCCCAAATGTCCTGCTGCAGAGTGAGCCCTGAGCAGAGTCTCTGGGTGAGAAGATGGGATGGGGTGATCGCAGGAGCTACAGGAAACCTGTTCTTCCAATCTGCACAGTCCGGAGCCAAAGAAACCAACAACAGCCCATGTGCCTGGTCTGCACAGGAAAAGAAGGAAGGAGGAAAAGGGAGGGATGTGTGCAAATGTTTTTCATCCTGTTGGAAGAAGGAGAGAAAGCCATGAGAACCACATGGGCCTCTGGACAGAGGGCGAAACCAAAGGTTCCATCCTCCCGGAATCCATTGGGCTAAAACAGCCAAGGTCACGTGATGAGTCAACGCTTGAAGATCCAGTGAAATGACTTTCATTAAGACAGAGCAAGAAACCAAGTCTGAGGCCAAGTTCAGTTGCTGGAACAGAAAAGCCTACCAACATACCCCAGATAGAATGGAACCTCCTCTAAAACATGGCAGCAAGACTCCAGCATCTGTGGCCAAGACATATAAAGTCTGTACACTGCTCTAGATTCTGTTTTAGTATTTTGGATATTGTTTTCCTGTTGGAATTGGGGTATTTGGCCAAAATGCGAGGGTCTGCACCAGCCCAAGTGGAGTTTAGAATACTTGCCTTCATTGCTTCCTCTCATTTCAAGGGAGATGTGGCAGCTAGTTATTAAGGAAAAGCCCCACCCAGAGAGTAATTGGAGACTGTTTGTGGTGGTGACGTCATGCAAGAATTACCACTAGTTATCTCCCAAATTACTGAGCAAGTCCCATGTTTCCTGAAGGTCAAACGCAGGGTTTTTTTTGTTTTTTTTTTTTTTTGGTGTTGGTGTTTGTGTAATATGAGTCTGTACCACTGTGTGAACATGTTCATACATGAAGAGAAGAAGAGGGGAAAAGGAAACAAGCTGGAAGAGGATCAGGGAAAGGAAGAGAAAGGACAGCAACACAAAGGATTATTACAGAGAAAGAGATGGAAAGAAGGAGGTTCAAAGAATGGGGAGCATAAGAAAGGTATATAAGGAAGTAACAAGTTGAGAGAGACAGAGACAGATAGAAGCAAAAACAGAAAGGCAAGGAGATAACCATCCTGCAAAATTCAATTTCCCCTCCACGTCCTTTTCACCTTAAGACCTTAATGAATGGGAAAACAATTCTGAAGAATGGTGAATGGAATCTGTTTCCTAGGGAGTGCTGGAGCTCCCTTCAATGTCTGTCCTTCCCTCTTGGTACTTCCACCAAACCGCTTCCCCACCACCATGCTGTCCAGTGCCTTCACAGGAAGTGTGCCCTTAGATTCGTCTCTCCCAGCTGTGATCCTTTCTCTTCTCCTGTGACTCAAACCTACATACTTAATTATCAGTCCTTCAAAGCTCTTCTTTATTGTACTTATTTTCCCTGGCATGCAGAATAAATGTATTAATAATATCGTTTCATAAATTATGTCTAGGATATATGAACTTCCTCAAGTAATACCAGAAAAGTTATTCTTTTTTTCTTATAGGCATTACAAAGGTGACATACAGAGTGGAAGATTTATTCTGGAAGGGGTGTTGGATGTGTGTCTGTTGAAGTTGCTTCATCTGTGCTAATGCTACCCCATAAGCCCATCAGGCACACTGCTAATCTTGTTTAAAAATTTAGGGCCATTCATGCTCAGAAGATAGCATGTTATATCTGCATAGAGAACCTACTTAAACATCTTACCTCAGTAGTAATTTATAAAAAAAATTTACCTAGGCACGCCTGTATGAATGAATATTGCTAGAAATGCAATGCTCAATGCCTGAGAAAATTTAGATCTCAAGCTGGATGTCTCTAGGATATGTTTTGGGCTTTCTTAACTGCTAAGCCTCTGTGTGTGTGCCTGTGTGAACCTCTTTACCCTCCCTGCATAACAATGACTATAGCTGCACTGGTGTCACAAACATGAAGATAAAAGAAGTGAATTTGCCATTTGACCCCCCCCAAAGATCATTGATATTACAATCAGGATGAGAAGCTACTTTTTCAAGATCATGGGTTCTCCAAGAATTCTGCCAACTATAAATGCAGGAAGTTTCCCATAAATATAAGTCAGTGAAAGGAGAATATTACCTTGGAAGATAAATATGAAAACAGCTAAAGATAAAGATATGGGGTGCAAAAATCTCCCACCCTGCCTCTCTCTCTCTCTACACACACACACACACACACACACACACACACACACACACACACACACACACACACCCCTTCTTTGCAATTGACACTCAAATTTGAACATTACTAAGAGGATTAAAAACTGAAGAGCTGGCCAGCTCTGCTGTCATTCATTATGAAAGGCTTTAGGGTAATTATCTGGAGCAGGAATCTTGTAGAAGGCAGCACTGAGTCTTGTAGGACAGCTATCAGCAAGACTCACAACATTTAAAACTTTTAAAATGCACAACATATCAAAGATAGAACAAATAACTCTCTTTCACATGATGAGATGGAAAATTCACTGAGATACAAGTAGGCATAAATTTCCCAAAGAAGGCTTAAAATCCAGGGGTTGTAAACTTTTCAGGTAAAGCCCCTCCACCCCAGTGGGGCTGTCCATATACTACTTAAGGCTCTCAAATGACATTTCCAGTTCAAGACCTCCATTGCTTGAGTTGTTATTGTAGATCTAACCTTAGTAGATGCATCACAGACAGACCTGATTCTACCATGTAACTAGAGTACTTACACCATGACAGTCATTTCTCTTCTGCTAGGGACACCATCAGTGTATCAGACTACTTGCTAGAGAACATCATGCTTGAATAAACAGAAAATCATAGCATGAAAAAAGAATAAAAAAGAAGAAAGCCCATTTGCTTGTGGACACACTGCAAATCCATAATGATTAACCCACTAGATGTCAGCCAGTTTTTTAGGCCAACCTAAGACACAAACCAGCCAGCAGGCAGACCTTGATACAAACTGAATTAGACTACAGAATGGTGTAAAAGTGTGTTCAGTTTCAGGAATGTATAATAGGTTCTAATCATTAAAACAGCACATTGGTTTAGAAGCCTAACTTGGTCTGGGCCATATTGCTAGAAATTTTAGCAAGCACAATGTTTCTTTCAGGCCTAATTATCCATCTGAACTTGAAATAGAAATTGTTTCTTTCACTGTGTCAGTAGGAGAAGTGCTTTCTGTTGGATGGTTAGCCAGCATATCAAGAGTTCTCCTGAATCTTTCTGAGCTGGGAAAGTGAAGCCTGGGTAATTAGATACATGACTACACTGAAGGCCTTGGCTTGGCTTCACTGGGCTGACGTGAAAGTTGGAGGCATTTTCTGATGATGTGCATCATGAGGACTTCCTTCCCATGGCCACCCTCCGGCCCCCGCTGCTGCCAGCACAAAGTTAGCCAGATACATAAGAGTTATTCTTCCATAACTGAGTAGTTTTCAGGTTGTAGTATCTACCTGAATCAACAGGAGAGACCTGGTAAGTCTTCTCGAGATAACGTGGTTTTTCCAATTCTCTGTCATCCAGCTTTGCATTGATTTCTGAACTGACATAAAGATGTTTTGTCTCAATGCCTGTTCTCCCACCAGCGTAAATGTGTATCATCTGTAGATTAGGTAGGGAGAAAAAAAGGCCTCTGGAGCCTCAAATTACTCTGGGGTATGATGAAATCCTAACTAGAGACAGTTACTAGTAACAGCAGTTCTTCTTCAGAATAAGATGTCCACAAACAGCAGGGAAGGGAGGACAATAATTGTTTCAAAAAATTCATATGCTTTCTTCTAAAAGAAAAAAGAAAAAGCCTCTGGAGACCCTGTCAGAAGACAAGCTTTTTTCTTTTAATTTATTTGGAATCCTAGATTCTGGAAACACTTGGGTCCATACAGCATGGATAAATGACTCAAACCATTGTAGTTGGAAAGAGCACAGAACGAAAACTAGCTGTAAGTCACCGTTTGAGAGGCAGACATCTGTAATTTCAAGTCCAATCACCACTCTGTATGCAATGATACAGCTTTAAGGTATTCCTAACAGGTCCTGTTAGGTGACATAAGGATTCTCAGGGAGGGGCCTCTCATTCCTTGGTCTATACCTAGGCTGCACGGTTTGAGTAAAAATTTAAACTCATCAACTTTCACCTTCCAGATAAAAGATATTTTTTGTAGTCTTTGAAGCTTGTGACAAATTAAAATAGAGAGGCATGACAGGGTGGTCTACAGTGGATGTTCACATGGCCAGGAAATGTTTTCCTTCCTTTCTTCTGCTTGGCATTGTTTACATATTATTTAATACCCAAAGACTTCTCTAATCTTCATTTAAAAATCTGCTTCATGTGGATGTGGCTCAAAATAAGGTATCCGCTGACGAACACTTCTTGTCTATTTATGCAGATACTTACACCTAAAAACACTGGGAGACATTAATTTTCTGCCACATATGAGGAAATCACCAGAAACATCTAACAAGGCAAATACTCCCAAGAGGGAGAGACTGGAGCTCAGCTTTTTAAAGAACATCAACAAGTCCATGGCTTACATTACAGCTTAAGGGAGGGTTCATAAGCTCAAAATTATGGTATTCCATTTAAAATCAATCACAGATTGTCATTCTGCTTATTGCTTTGACTTCCTAACAGAGATTTAAATGAGTTCTTTTTGTACAAGTAGAACACATTAAGAGATCTGCTCTTTTTCAGTGATGTGTGGGTGGAACAGGCAAATATTTAGGCCAGTAAGGTAATTAGGATGAGGAGTGTACTTTTCCAGAAAAACAAAAAAAAAACTTTTAGAAAAAATTTATTATTATTTTAATTTTCTAAACTTCACATGGCTGTACAAGGGGGGTTCAATTTGACGTGTCCACTTATGTGTCCATACTTCCTGGTCACAATCACTTCCTCCATCAATCTTTCCCATCTGTAACTGTACACTCTGTGGGGTGTGATGTGAGGTTTCCACATATGTATACATTATAGGAGGACCAAATTAAGCTAATTAAGATATCCATTATATATGCTTACTGATTCTTTGGGGTTGAAAACAAAAGAATTAAATCTTTATCAAAAATTTCACAAACCTACAATTAAACCTCCATTCCGAAAACAAAATGGTCGTGAATGAATACATGACATACACTTGAAGGGCTCTATATTCACTCATTCCAGGGTCCTCCCAGGGAGATTGCAGGCATGACATCAAGAGGGATTCTATCTGATTCTCAGTGGCATTAGACTTGGGGAAAAGGATCTGGATAGAGTATTGCCTTTGTCAGCAAAGTACATTCCGATCCTGGTTTCCTAGGTCACACGGCTTCATGTTGGGCCACCACGCCAGCACTGAGCAGATCCCTGATGGCCTTGTCATCGTATTGGAGGATTTCCTTCAGGATGTGGGTTGTGTGCTGCCCAAGCAGGGGGGGTGGCACAGCTTCTGACATCAGGAACTTACTGTATCTCACAGCCGGGCCTGTTAAGGAGGGTGAAATCAGGAAATTCGTTAGCGACTAGCGTTTGGAAGTTCATTACCTAAGCAGTATAGGGTGTTTCCAGTGATTGTCTAGAAGACCCAGACCTTTGCACACACACCTTTGTACATACACCATCATTTGAAAAGAAAAGCATTTTCACATGTGACTTTTCCTGACACAGATCCATCCAACCATGCAAAGGTCTTCTGACCTGCCCACCACCATCCAGCTGTCAACATAGTTGTGACTGGTGGGTTCTAGGCCTCTTCAGAAGATGTGCTTCCTATCATTAAGCCCCACAGAGGTAAGATGAGAACCATGACCACAGATATAGGATGTCTCTCTAAAGCTAGATATCTGGCCCAGGGTGAAGACAACATAGAGTGTCCCAGTAAATATCTACTGAACAGTTTCAAGATACAGCTCAAGAAATTTCAGATTGATCAGCCCCCAGTCAGACCCTGCCTAGTTTGAGTCTTTGGCAACAGATTTATTGACAAGGAAGCTTGATTTGGGATCTCGGTACTTATTTTTTCTTGCTTGCTTGCTTGCTTTTCTTCCTTCCTCCCATCCTTCCATCCTTCCCTTCTTTCTTCCTTTCTTTTATTTTTTAGTGGTCTAAACCCAGAGCTTCCGGCATGCTAGACAAGTGCGCTACCACTGAGCCACATCCCCAACTCTGGCACTCACAATTCTTAACAGAGTCATCTTACACAAATTACTTACCTGCTCAGAACCTGTTCCACAGCTGTTAACTGGGTATAATAATGTTTTACCACACAGACTTGAGGTAAGTATTTAATTGAGAAAATGGACAGAAAGAACCTAGCAAGCATTCCTAACCCATAATAAGGCACAGAACTTACTGGCTACCATGGTTACCAAAGTCATCACAACATCCCTTGTGGAGCTTGCAGGAGGTGGGGTAGAGGGGACATTTCCTGCCTGCTATTTGCTGAATGGTAAGTCACTATGAACACCAAGTAATACTTCTGACAATTGGTACAAGTAATACTTCCGGCAATTAGTTGGAGTAAATTTATTCCTCTTCTTCACACATGAATACTAAAGCCTGGAAATCTATGGATTTCATGAAGGCCACATGACTAATCACTGTGTCAGGATGAAAATTAGTATCTACTGAGACTTTCTCACAATGAAGTCGAGCGCTCTCCATAACACCCCTGGCTTCTCCACTCCTGCCGCAGATAAACTGGACATCAGAAAACATGCTTCAACAAGTGCCACCTTCATTACCTTATTCAGCACATGGCGTTCTACTGGCTGTCTTTTATATCACATTTGACCCAGGCTTTAGGAGAACAAATTTGGTAGTAGTCCCAAGAAGACTTTACAGAAATAGTACATTTCTATCTCTTGAGAGCTAGTTGGGTAGTTCTAGTGGGGATGAGCAGATCCTCATAAGGCCTGGCTGGAGGCCGGGTCCTCGTCTGTTGTGTTGGGGAAGGTCACGCTCTTTGCTGGCAGCATGCAGTGTTGGGAGGATGTTCATGGAGCGGTGGGTGAAGAAGAAGACACCCTGCCAACCAGACACACACATCATCCTCGACATCAGCTGCTAACTGATCCCACAGTGAAGGGGCTCATTCCATATACTCTCCTTAAAACGTGGCCTTAAGGACACAGAGGAAGTGTAAATAAAATCCATGCGTAAACCAGCAAATGTGCTCTGGGCTCTCTGGAAATGTCTGTGAATGAGAATACTTCTGCACATGCTACTTCAGAAGGAGATACTATATTCAAATCTAACATCTGCAAACTGAATCTCTTTCTAACACATGCCATCCACCACAGACCAATGACAAGAGTATTTTCTCTGTTCTGAAGCTCAGTGAACTTCATTTATTCTTCTCACATTTTCTTTTTGTGGGTTCCTATACTAGGGCTTGTCCCCAGGCTGGGCACTGTTCTTTAGGGTTTGTTTGTTTGTTTGTTTGCTTGCTTGCTTGCTTAAGGCTAGCACTCTATTGCTTGAACCATATCTCTACTTCTAGTTTTTGCTGGTTAATTGTGGATAAAAAACTCAAGGATAAAAGACTCTGCCTAGGCTGGCTATGAACTAGGATGCTCAGATCTCACCTTCCTGAGTAGTAGGATTACAAGCATGAACCATTGGCACCTGGTTTCTCACATTTTCTTTTAAATGTACAAGAAGGAGGGGGAGGAGGAAGAGGAAGGGAAGGGGGAGGAGGAGAAGGAGGAGGAGGAGGAGGAGGAGGAGGAGGAGGAGGAGGAGGAGGAGGAGGAGGAGGAGGAGGAGGAGGAGGAGGAGGAGGAGGAGGAGGAGGAGGAGGAATTTTGTTAATTTAGTAAAATCTACCTAAGAATTAGGGGAAGGAAGGTGCCAGGTTGCCAGTCTGAGCAAGAGTGCCAACAACGTAGCTGTCAAGGAGGAGAACCGAGGCCATCGAAAGGCAAATCTAAGAAAATCAAAAGCCTAAAGGTTTAAATGGTGTAATAAAAATTTTAGAAAAATATAATGAGAAAAATTACATTGTGCAAGAAAAAATAGAAATTCTAGAGAAAAAAAATCACATCAGGTAAATTAAGATCCAAATATAAAGTAAATCCAAAATTGAGGCAAGATTTTTAACTCATTGTTGGATACAGGGCAAGAACATTAATTTTACTGTGATGCCAAGAACATCCCTTTGAAGCACATTTTACCTTATGTATTCTATTTAACAACACTTAGCACAACATATTAAATTATCTATTTAGTTACCATCTCTTTAGAGCCTACATAATGCTACCTCTGCCCTCACTGACTAATGATTTGAGATAGCTGAGATATAGATAGATAGATAGATGATAGATAGATAGATAGATAGATAGATAGATAGATAGATAATTGATGTATATCGGCCAAAAAATAAAACCATACTTGGCCCTTATTCTCATGGAATTTACTTATAGAGTTGAGAGACAGACAATAAACAAGTAAATTTAAAAGTTTCTAAGATTTGATTAAAATTATAAAATTATTATAAATCGACGTGGCAAGGGAGCAGTGATAGAAAGGGCTGCAGAAGTAAAGGGCTGCAATCAGCAGGATATATCAGAGGTGTTTATTGTGACCAGGTCATTGGTAAGTTGAATCTTTGGTGGCACTATTCATTTGCGGAGAAGTGTCTGGGCTGTAGAGTCTAGTCTAGAGGATTGATATTTAGGAAGCTGAAGAACAGACCCACTATGGCTAGAATTTGATTCTAGCCATAGAATTTGTATAATAGGAAGAGATATACTAGATGGAGTCTGAGAGAGAAGCAGGGAGGGGAGATCAGTGCACAGAGGTTGTAGGTTAATGTGTTGAGGTTGGATCTTGGCATGGTTTCAGTGGGAAGACATTGGAGCTTTGTACTAAACAGCGACAAGATTTCCATTCATCTTGTTGGTAAGCTAAAATGCAACATGTTTGATGTATGTTCTGTGTAGAAGAGGAAAGGTGATAGTGGCCTGGCCTTGGATAATTCTAGTCGATCATAAGAAGAAGAGATGTGTCAAAATGTCTGATGGTGACAGAATGAAAGTGCTTGCTGGTGAACACATAACCCCAGGTAGGGAGAGAAAGAAGAATCAAAAATGAATCCATGGGTCTAAATTAAAAATCAATATTAGGATTGCCACCAACAAGGTGAGAAAAACTGACAGGATCATGTAAAAGGGAAGGGAAGGGAAGGGAAGGGAAGGGAAGGGAAGCCAGGATTCTTTGGGACATCCTAGGTTGGAGTATCCAAGGAGGGATGGGAATGTGTTCTTAGCTGTGCAAGTCTGAAAACCAGGGTAGATATTTGGCAAGTGTATATGGATTTAGAAGTTATTTATCAGTAAAGGATCCTTGCTGCAAAACTTTATAATTCCAAAGCAATTGTATTCATTCTGAAATCCTTGATGCTGAAGTTCTAAAATTAAGTCATTTGATACAGCCCTGACTCTACTCTCCAAGCTTGCAGCCAATACCTGTTGCACTAGAAATATTTTCAAATAAAGGCCTCTATTCTTAGCTTCAACAGATAAACCTCCACTGACTTGAGGGTAGAAATTAGGGCAGTTTTCCTTTTGAAAGACCTTGGAATGCTGTTCCTTAAGGAAAGAGTTATAAAAGCAACTCAGTTTCCTTATGCTGATTGGGTCACAGCATTGTCCCTCTATCTTAATTTAAAAAACAAAACAAAACTATCTGATAGAAAGTCATGGAAACAAATGGGCATCCCACAGGATCTCAACAAATCAACTCCTATCAAACCTGATGCCCGAAGTTCTGCTTTGGAAAGTGTCTCCCTAAACGATCGGACATAGTCTTGTGCACCTCTCACAGGAAGGGCGGTTAGCTGGCATGTCTGTGGGCTCCACACAGCTTCAAGGGGAGGATTATATGCAATTTATCTGTGGTCTTCTCTAAAATGGTTGTAAATGATGCGAGGAAATGATACCTGGTTGTTCAGTTTTTGCCTATGTCCATCCCTGGGAAGCTGCAATGATAGACTTTGTGGAACTGAGAGGTAGAGACTTCAGTCCACACAAATGCACAGACAGAGATGGAGGGACCCCGCCACCATTTCTAAGTCATAGGTAACAATAGCCGAAACTACTTAATAGTGAGTGCACCCTGCATGCCTGATCCAAGGGAAGCTATGTTCTATCACTTGTCCTCACAAGAACCTCAGATATGTTTGTATTTACTAATTCATTTTATTCCACACCAGAAAAGAGGTTCATGGAGCAAAAACACACAGCCAATGCAAACCTAGCTCTGCTGAATCTCTGGATATTGTTCCTGAGAAATAGTATGTCGAGGTGGCTGAAATTGTGAGTTCCGGGATGAGAGAGTCTAGGTTCACAATTTGCCTTTGCCATATATCAAGTCTACCTCTTGGGTAGTTCATTCAATGGATCTGTCTCTTCGTATCTTAATGTGATTGTGATTGTGGTGCCTATGTTGCAAAGATCTAAGGGTTAATAGAAATTGTTTCTCATGAATCCTTTAGAAAGTAGCAGGCACACACTACGTGCTTACCTTAGCAACCCAGATACCACAAGCAGAGCCCAGTCAACTCATGAGTTCACACATGAATGTTCCAGAACATTGACAAGATGGTTGCATTTTAGATTAATGAAGACAAGTTCAAAGTAAAATTTTTAAATTTTTAAAATCTTTGTCAGAGACCTAGTTACTCAAAGTGGAGGGAGGAACCATTTCTTATGCAACATTTCATAACAAGTGCTTCTCAAATATTGATGTTATTTATTCCTTATTATAACCCCTTTCCCATTTGCCAGATAAAAGAAAGACTTGAGAAAGACTGACAGTTGTCCAGGACACACGTCTTACAAGTACACAAAGGAGATGATCAGTTAGTGTCTCCAACCATACCAGAACATATACTAGAGAGTGTAGTCTCCTGCATTTTAACTGGTTGTGGCTAAAGAAACCTTGGAAATGCAAGATTTCTTTTACCTCCTTTGAGAAGCATAGACTACCTGCCAGATACGAGTATGTGGGACCTACACATTTGATTTTTTAGGTCCTTGGAATAACATTTTCTTTAACAAATGAAGGACATTGAAGAAAGAAGGGAAATTTCTTGTTCAAAGTCAAAAAGCTAGGGAGGAGCAGAGCTATGAAACCCAGGTAGTCTTGCTTTAAAAAGCCCAGCACTTTGTCAAGGGCCATGCCCCTTGTGAAGGGAAAGAGCAAAGAACGGAGAAAAACACTGCTGTTTGACGTGGAGTCCTAAAGCAGAAGGTGCTGACGACAGCTTTCTGCCTTACCATCTCACCATTTTATCCTCTTTCTGCATCAGAGTTCTTCCAGATTTGTGTTGTCATATGCACCCATGGCTAACTCTTCTTTTCTCCTTTTGGAAGTGCCAGAGTCAGGATCAGCAATACATGCCTATTTTTCTGGTTTCTGTCAGGCAACGCCTTCCTCTCTACCCTCCCCTGAAGAAATAAAGCCTTAGCTGTGTCCTCTGTGGGAAGTAGAACCAGTGCCTGGCACTCCAGAGAATTCTTCAGACTAGTCCAGTAGTGTTTTCCATCTGTGGTTTGAGGCTCTTTGGTAACAACACTCCAACTGTTTTGGTCTCGCCTCCTTTTAGAAACCACCCCGATCCTTCTTCGACTGAAAGGGAATCTACCCAGTCGACATGAACATCCCAAAGCCCCTTTCTCTCTCTCTCCAGACTTCAAGCTACATAGCAATAAGCCAGATCAACTTAATAATGCAAACAGTTGCAGGAAACAGAAGTGGCCAAAAAGCGTTGGGAAATCATAATGAATATTCAAGTAATGGGAACATAATATCACATCATCAGGAGGCAGGGAACCTAAATAGTCCCTTTTTCCAGAGACCCATGCGTCTCCAGCTTCCACCATGCATTCCCAAAACCATGGCAGCACTCAGCCTCAGAGCTAACTGGCAAGCCATCAGCATGATGGATTCAATGAGTGGATATAGCAGCCTATTCCGATCTCACTGGAAGTGAGCATAACTAGAATTAAAAGTAAATATACCAGGGACATTTTCTTTTTCATTTGTTGTCTCTTTCTTCCTTTTAAATTTCTGATACAGGGACAACTTTTTAAAATATCAAGAATAAAAGCAAACATCTGTTTTATAATATATGAAATGTTGTATTGAATGTTTTTATTTGACTTCTTTGGCCCATTGCTAAGATACATGCTGGAGATACCATTTGATTTCCAAGACTCACTAGTGTAATAAGCCAAACTTCATTTTGCTAAAAATGATAGCTCCACTGTCAAGTTATTCCACAATTTCCCCTTCAGTGCTTGAACTCATCATTATAACAATAACAATATTTTTATATGGTGCCTCTGAGCCACAGCGTAGGACGTGCCAAATGGAGCCATACAGTTAGAACACATTAAGCCCACTAGATGTGAGATTAAAACAGATAAAGCCATTTAAAATAGCCTGGATGGTGGAAGAAGGCCATCAAGAATAAATATGATTTTGGATATCTCTAACAACAGAACTCAGTCTATAGTACTGCTTTTAGGGTCAGGTATCCACCACAACTCAATGTCACATGGTGTGGGCCATCAGCCCCAATGGGATATCCTTGTCTCAATCAGTTCACAAGTGCATCTATCACTACTAGTGTTAGTTTTCACGCAATACAGTATACGTCACATTTCATCTACCCCTCTCCCCGTGACCCCACCCATCCCTTCCAAGTACCCACTTCCTGGTGGTTTCTTTTGCTGAACTTTGAAGAGGGGAAAATGCAGACAAGAATCGGATGAATGTCCTACAAAACGCAAAAGAGTGAGGGCAGGGCTGGGTAGGAAAGGGATGGCTGAGAATATTGAAAGGGGTGACATCAAGATATATTATATTTATAAATTGCATTGTGAAACGGAAACTCCCTTATACAACTACTTAAAGATAGTAAAAAGAAAGTGAGGAACATATAAGAAAAAAATACCTCACATGGAACTTTTGGATACGAGTTGGTTTTCAATCACACCTATGGCCCTGTGGTGATCATTCCCAGCTTCTACCTTCCAGAAGTACAACGGTCTCATGTGCAGATGAAGCCACGTGAGCCTGATGAATAGTGAATGGAAGGAAAGTGTACACCACTTTCAGGGAAGAATTCTCATTTCTGATTCAAGGCCTTCTAGAACTTTCCTTCTCTCTTATGCATAAGCAGCAGCAGCAGCAGTGGTGAGCCAGCCTGGAGCTCTGTGGATCTTTAATAGATGTGAAGAATAACCAAGAAATACAATGTGTTTCCTAGGCACTGAGAGCTCATGCCTACAATCCTAGCTACCTGAGAGGCTGAGATCCAGAGGATGGTAGTTTGAATCTAGCTCAGGAAAAGTCTCTCCAAAGTCAGCCAAAGACTGGGCTGAGGTATGGCTCAAGTGATAGAGCACCAGCTGAACAAGGATAAGGCCTTGAATTCAAACCCTGGAACTGGCAAAAAGGAAAGGAAAGAAAAGAAGAGGAAAGAGAAGGAAAGGAAAGGAGAGGGAAGGAGAAGGGAGAGAAAGGGAGGGAAGAGATAATGTATTGTTTGGGAAATATTTCTATTTTTTTCTATTTTTTTTCTATTTCTAAATATTTCTATTATTTGGGAAATATTTTTTTATTTCAGTATAACCCAGTCTATTGAGACCAATCCTGCACCTGAATTTTAGTCATTAAGTTAGTTCCTGAGGAATTCTTCTAAAAACATTCACTCCAGACATTCCAAGTACTTTAAAACTGCTCATTTTGTGTGCAGCCAATTTTGGCCATGGAATAAGGATACTATTATTTATTGAGCGTTTGTGTGTGTTAGGCACTTGGCAGAGCATTTTCCATATATTACCATCTTTGATGAACTAGATGCCATTAAGAGGCAAGATTATTGTGATACCATTTTATCAATGGGAAAAGCACAATTAAGCCATCGTATCAAGATCCCATGGCTTGTCAACATTGGCATCTCATTAGGACTCGCTGGCCCAGGACGTGCAGACTCGCTAACATGAGAATGCACTTCCTCCTCGTAATGTGCAAGAAAAATCTGTTCTCATTTCAGTGGCTGAATAAATAGCATCTTTTGACAGATGGTATTAGAATGTAGTACCGTATTACAAATACTTATATATATTTCATGATTGCTAACCCATTAAGGCATTTATCTTTCACTTGAAAAAGAAACAGGGCCACTTGTATTTGATTTATCTATCTTGTTCTAGCCCACTGAAATGTCATAGTAGATTATCCATTTCCTACTGGAAAAAAATATATGGCCCATAAGGAAATGCGATTCATATTCATTAGTAAACATGCTGTCTCCCCTCAAAGTACTCTACCCAGCCCTTCCACCAAGGACACTGAAAAATATCCTTCTGGAAGGAGCTCTTTTCTGGAAACTTCTTCCCAATGCTTGTGTTTGTTTCTCATTATTGCTCACACCTCAGAAAACTCCAGGAAGAGTGAAGAGAAACACCTTGCTGACAATGTGTGCTCTGCCAAAATAATCAATTCTTTTGCTTCTTTGCCTATGAAAATTCAGATATTCAATACAAACTCCTTGGGCATACTCCCAAGATTTTGTTGGGTTAGACTTGACCATGGAAAACAAAATTGGTTCAGCTGAAAGCTGTAGCCAGAACATTTTAAGCTTCATAGACCTTCAAAGTAGTGACCTTCTCCTCACCTCCTGTGCCTCTGTGCTCCATTAAGGAAAATATCGGAAGAAGTTTCCAGTCAGAGAAGCCAGACTGCAAGTAGATTCAGTCTTGAGAAGGGAACTTAGCGGGACTGGAGCAGGTGGTTATTTGTGACTCTTGCCTCAAATGAGTTTTGAAAATTTCTGTACATCTTTGAAGACCTTTTGTAACTTAATAAAATATTGCTGGACTTTTTACTTTTTTATTAAAGGAATGAGCTTTCTCTCTACCATCTTCCTTGCCTTCCAAACAGCCTCGAAGATCACACAAGTCATAATCATATTGTAAGAAAATTGAAGGTCATACGTTAGGCCTTCATCCCAATGCTAAGTAAATGGGGACATGTGAATTCTTTGCCAAAAGAAGTGACCTCTGCATTCCCCTCCACATTTTCCTGTGTAATCTGAATGTAAGGACTTTCAGAGATGATCCTTACTCTGGATTTGCCTATTTCAGTCTTGGCACAACTGGCCCCTTGTTAATGGCAGTGTAGTACCTTTGCCACCTAGCTAGTCTGACAGTCCTACTAAATGTCTCACCTGTGCTGACACTTCAGTCCTCTTTCTTTTACTTCCTTTGTTCCAGGCACTCTGAAATATGAGGGCATCTTATGCAACCTCTCCCCACAGTCATTCGCTCTGCTAACCTACACTAACTCTTCTGTGCAGGTTCAAGTAATAGCCTAAAATGCCATCTTGATTGGGCAAGACTTACATTATGCTCAAAGAGCATGTCACACTGACTTCATGTGGAACCTTCAGGCCAGATGAAAATGTCCCTTCTTTGCAGAATCCCTGATCCATTTCACCTGTCTAGTGAATACATCCAGCTTTTCAATTATATTATCCCCTCGAGACCACAATTGACAAAGTAATTATCCTACTCTGAACTTCCAAAACATCTAACACCCAGTATGTTCTCAAAAGGTTACTACTAAACCAAAACCAAACCATGCGCGTGCGCGCGCGCACACACACACACACACACACACACACACACACACACACACGATTCCAAGAAGAGGACCAAGAAATAAGAGAAATAGAGAATTAAAGGGCAGTCAAACTTTAAGAGTGGTATATTTTACATTGGCTTCTAAATGTGGACACCTTGATTCTTCTCTTGCTTTTACATGCCATCTTCAACCCATCAGTAAATTCTATCAACTTTAAATTCAGAATAAGAGAGAATTTCACCACCCTTCTCCACAAGCCTAGTCATAACCATCATTACCCCTTGGAGCTCTGTGATTGCTTCCTGCCAAGATTTCCTGCCAGCATGCTTCACTGTTTTTATTCTCAACAAGACAGGAGAACTCAGCCTTTTAAAATATAAATCAGATTATATTTCTCTGCTCAAAGTTCTGTGAAGGGGCTGGGAAGGTGGCTCAGTGGTAGAGCACTTGCCTTGCAAAGTTCTGTGAAGGTTTTTCTGTTTCACACTTGGCCACAGTCTATGTGTTCTTCTACATAATCTACTCTTCTGTTTACTGGGCACCTCGTCACCTTCTCTCTGCTGTGTCTTCTTTCTCACTGTTCAGCTACAGTGCTATCATGGCTGCTCAAACTCATGTTTCTCCTTGATGTTTCTGCTCCAGCCTTGTAGGTGTGCATGTGCGTGCATGTCTGTGTTTGTGTGTGAGCGTGCATGTATGTGTGTACATGCACGTGCATGCCAGTACTGGAGCTTGAACTCAGGGTCTTTAGCATTTTTACTCAAGGCTACTGCCTTGAGTAATCACTAATCACTTGATCTATAGTTCCACTTCCAGCTTGTTGCTGGTTAATTGGAAATAGTCTCATGGATTTTCCTGCCTGGGCTGGTTTTGAACCACAATCCTCAGATTTCAGCCTCCTGAGTAGCTAGGAGTGCAATTGTGTGAGCCACTGGCACCCAGCTCCAGCTGTTCTTGATATTCAGAGCATGCTTTCCAATACTTCAAGTCTCTACACAATGACGTCTACCTCAACCACAAGTTCAACCTGTTACTCAACCCCTTGTCGATTCCCATCTGTACTTAAACTGTTCTGTTCTCTTTCTTTCAAAGTTTTACCATTCTTTATCTACTTCCCTTGGCAAGAATGCACATGTCATCCTAACAAGGATCTTTGTTTTATTTAACAAACATATGCTAAAAGAGAATGAATGGATGAATAAATGTTGGAGTTTACCTATGCTTGGAACTCTTTCTCCTATTTCTGAGAAAATAAAACACAATATGCTTGTTGTCAATCTTAGACTTCAAGATTCTAGCAAAATAAATTGTACCAAACGAACTCAAAAGCAAGATGAACCATCTCAAAAGCAAGATGAACCAGAATAGGCACTTGTAACCAAAAATAATACATACTATATATACTATGTATACACATAGTATACATAATTTGAATAATCAAATTAAGCAATTTGCATTTAGGCTACACATGAGAAAGACAGTTGCAATGTTCAAAAGGTCACACATCCCAACATATCCCAACATCGCTGAGTGTAGAGACTGCATAGGATGGATAAAAGCTGGCTTTTAGGAGAATTGCTAAGTTCTATAAGAGGACGAATCCTATTTTCTGCACTATTTATCTAAGAGCTAGCCAATTAGGATACTGAAAAATATTTGTTAAATGAACAAATGAAAGGAATAAACTTCTGTATTTGTATAAAAATAAGGCAATAAAAGATAATTTAATTACACAAAGTGAGTTTTATCACCTGGATATTGGTATGATGTGGAATTTGCATTAATTTAATTCTTGGAGGTTAATGTTTTGTTACAACAATAATACTTTTTTGTGTGAAAATACTGTACAGAGGGGTTACAATTACATGGGCAAGATAGTGAGTACATTTCTTATCAAGCATTGTAGCCTCCTCCTTTGTTTACCCTTCCCATCCCTTCCCATCCTCCCTCCCCCCCATCCAGTCCCCCCCCAAGTTGTAAAGTTCATTTTTGACATGACAACTTACAACAATAATACTTAAGGCTCTATTAATCATGTAGAATTGTCCAGGAAAACATTGTCAGACCTTTTTTTGAGTGCTCATTATTTCTTCTTGGGAGGATATAAATTCTTTCAGATTTTTAACGACTTTTTTATTCAAAAAATGCAACTCTTGGTTTTTATTTATGGGAGTCTATAATTTTTACAATTGCACATTAACTTGACTTTGTTTCCCGTGTTTCTCTTTGCTAGTAGCTGTTGTGAATTTACACAATAGTGATAATAATCCCTGTCTGTTGTGGTGTACAAACATTTTCTCATTTATTTTCCTTCCTTTTTTCCATGGTGCCTTCATTAGCTATTGAGTTGAAGTTCTCAAAATGCCTTGCCAATTCTTTTTGTGCACTAATTCTGTGGTTTTTCTTTCCCAGTATCTTTTGAATTACTTAATACCATTTAGCACATAAGGTGAAAAGAATTAATTACTATTGAAAACATGAAATGTAGTTTTCATTCTCATAGTTTCATTGTAAATTTGAACTGTGTTCAATTTTTAATATACTAATTAAATGTGTGAGTAATATTCTTTCTCCTCACAGAGCTCTTTGCATGGTTTCCGAGAACACAATCTCTGTGTTCTTCTTCCACACAGGGTAGATTTGGTCATTGTCTATGAAATATGTTAGGATATTCTTAATCCACACATGAGTAGGAATGCATTCTTTCCACATTGGAACTTCATTAGTTTTGCCTGAGAAATGATGCAGCTTGAGTCAATGAAAAATATGAAGCATATCACTTCTTACAAGTAAATGGATATAGTCCAGAGATGTCATACAGGTCCTCAAAAGCATATACTTTCACAACATACACAAGCAGATCATAATTAGCAAATCAATTCTTCCCCTACAAAGGATACTTGTTCAGGGTTGGACTTTGCTTATTTTAGGAGTAATTGAAACATTTCCTGTGTAATCAAAATTAAACCAATAATTTGTTCAAGATATCTTTAATAAGATAGCACTGAGATAAAGCTCAACTTACCTGAACCTATCTATGTGATCATATAGTTCAACTTAATGAGAACCAAATTGAAAATGTTACTGTTCATAAATCTTTGAGCCCAAAGTTCCATAGAGCCAGAAGATTTAGCCCTAGATAAAAATAGAGAGTCCCTGATGAGCAATGGGCCAAGAATAGTCTGCCATCTTTGTCAGCAAATATGGTCAGTGTCAACCAAATTTTATTTTATTAACAAAAATTAGTAGTTAAATACTACTAATTTTTAAAATACTTCTAACGTGATTCCTATGTGACAATCTGAATAGCATAAAATAAAAAATCTAAGTGCTATAACTACAATGAGTTAAAAAGTTAATACTCATCTTTGGGTTATTTTTTCTCTGAATGTTTTTACACCTTATAATTATGTACACTTCCATAAAGTTTATGTGAGGAAAGCGACTATTTTTACATGCCATAAAAAATATTTGGTAGTTGGTTTTCTATAAAAAGAGCTATTACAACATTTAAAAATGCCAAATACATGACATATATTTTAAGTATAACCATGATTTTGTTTTCTATGACACAAAATATTCAATACATCCAGGAGGCCCCTCTTCAATGAGTGACTGTGTGGCTCAGTCACGCAACAGTAAACAAGCATTCAGTCCCAAAGAGGTTGGAATAGAAAGTCCTCCTCTTGAGTAAAACTCAGATGAAGAGAGCATCCTCTAACCCCCCTTTTCAAAAAGAAAGGTTTTCTTGTTTTCTCTATCCTTCCTTGGTGAAAATCAACTTACCACAGAGAAGTGACATGCCTCAGTGACTGTGGTCTTTGTTAAAATGTGAACAAAGGTTTTCTAACCTCAAATTTCCAGCTTGCCAAGTCAAAAATATCTGTTGCTAAGCTGGCTTTACACCTATCAAATCAAAATTGGGGGACAGGTTTTGTTATCTGAAGTTGAATGAGGATATCAGGAAATAGTTTATTATTAAATGCTATTTATTTACTGATGTGGAACTGGGAAGATCATTTAATCACTTGCACATCCAAGAGTCCTCATCTGTAGCATAAGGGCAAAAATAGTAATGCTTGTGGGTGCTAAGTACTTAACACGGGGCCAGGCCCTTGCTGGTCCTTCTTGTTCTTATTGCAATGACCCTGTGGGACCTGAGGGGAAGATGCTAGCCATTGCAGGATGGCATATGGTGACTCATACTTATGCTCTGAATCTACTTTGAAATCTACTTTCTAATGTGTGATTGTCTATTTCACCATTCGCAATGGGAAACAAAATATAAACAGAATATTCCATAAAGCAATATGTTGAACTGCTCTGGAGAAAATGCCATAATAGCCCTAACTTCCCAATCAAAAAAGTAGTGAACAGAAAGCAACAAAATGCATCTGGAAAATTCCTAGAGGTGGAAAGAGGAAGGTGCATTGTCAAATAGCATTAAAGCTTCCCTTTACATTTAAGAACTCTTCACTTAGGATCCTTGACTTCAATTACAGAATAAGAATTTCTGGACAAGTCACAATGGTAAGAAAGCTTGGCAGAGCTTTATTGTGTAAGTAAATCATCAGGTAAGCACACACACACACAGAAGGGCAGGGGCACACTCTAACAGAATGTGGGCGCTCTCAGAGGGAGAAACACAGAGAGACAAACATGAAGAGAACCACACAGAAAGACACACACGCACAGAGACAGATTGAGAGAGAGGCACATACACACACAAGGAGAAACCCAGAGAGACACACAGCTTCTTGAGCTGTTGGGGTATTTATAGGGTAAAGACAGGGGGTCTGGCTTCAAAGTTATGCAAAGATAGGTGCTTTGTCTTTGCTCTAAGCACACCTGGTGTTATTCTCTGAGTTTTCAGGCAAGAATGCATCCTGCCATAAAGCAGATCCTTATAATTGCCCTGCTATCTGTGTTGTGGGGCAGGTGGCTTAAGTTTGGGGAAGCATTTTTCTCAGGAAGGCATGCATAAATGCATCCCTCAGGAATGAATGCAACCTGTTGTCTCTCTTTGAAGCAAAGATGACATTTCTATGGTTCTAAATGCTGTATTTCTGAGTTACCTTCATCAGGCCTCAGTTTCCTTAAGTTATCCTGCTTCACTCTTATGCAGAGGATTAGAAAAGGGTGGTCACACTGATCCATCAGCAGTACTTGTCCTACTCTGTCCAAACACTAATGGGACACCCTCCATCTCCACTGCCAGTGTTCCCACTGGGGTGAAGCCAAGAGCTGACCTTCTACCCCAACCCTGAAGCAGATTTCAGTACTCTGCTTTTCCAGCCAACACAGCAAGTCAGCAAGGCCAATGGGAAGCAGACTTCTCATTCCTCAGCTAAGAAGAGCTGACACTACTCTGATTTCCCCTGTGCCATGGAAATCTAGCCTGAGCTAGACCCCGCTCCCTCCCCCACCCCACTACCTGGCTGCTATGAAATGGAGCCAGGTAGTATATGATAGGTTGCCTGTCATTATGAATCACCCCCTGATCTCTTCTTCATCCTCACCTCTGTCCTGCCAACAGGCTCCACCCAGAAGTAGAACTCCATCCCTCTCCGCAGCAACAAAATGGGATGACTCAGACTTGTGGTCCTGCCCTGATCAGTGGAGGCAAAGAGAAAATTAAAGTCATGTTCCTACTTGGAACAAAGAGATAGTGCAAATCAGTGCACCACTTCCCAGAGGAAGGTGTTGTCAGGGTCAAGAGGAAAGCTCCATCTTCGTCTATCTGCAAAGAGGCTGGGCGAGTCAGACCCTACTTTTGTTATATTTGGGTGGGGGAATGCCTACTTTAAATAAAGAAGATTGCAATGCTTGGTAAGAAATGTACGCATTATCCTGCCCATGTAATTGTAACCCCTCTGTACAGTATGTTCACAAATAAAATAAAATTAAATTTAAAAAAATAAATAAAGAAGATTGAATAAGACCTAGAATCTCATAACAAAATATGTAGAATCATTAACACTATTCATACATCATAAAAATAACCAGGGAAGTCAAAACTGGAATGAGACAAGACAATCAATGGGTAAATTAGAATTATCTGGCAAAGATTCTACAATAGTTATCATACAAATGCTTCATATTTTGTTATAAATTCTCTTAAATAAAAAGTTTTATGCCAAAATGTTTAAAGAAATAAATGAAAAATACAATCAACATTTAAAAAAAGAAGAAAAGGATTGATACAACCAACAAATACTCATTATCTTGCCCATGTAATTGTAACTCCTCTGTATGGTATTCTCACAATAAAAATAAATAAATAAATAAAATAAAAAATAAACCTCTAAAAAAAATCTGAAGACAAATCAACCAAATTTACATTTTACATTCTAACAAGAAAGAATGGCTGAAAAAAATTAAAAGACATTCATAGGACAAAAACAAAAGCATGAACATTTCTATTATTGGAGCAACAAAACAAGGAGAGAAGAACTCAAGGAAAGTATTTGAAAATAATGTCTGAACCAAGAAATAATTACCAGATTTAAATAAGAGCTCTTGTACTAAGATTAAGTGCCAGATGGCCTTTGCTCAGAACATAGATGATTTGTCACTCTAGATAGCATATCTCTATTTTTAAAAGGATTTGTATTAGTATATACTAGATGCACAAGAAGATTTGTAACATCTCATATAAATACACAATGCACCCCAATCAAATTCATCCCCCTTCTATAATAAAACCACAAGGCATTTTAATAACCCTACAAATCACTTTATTTTCAATGAATGTTCAGTAAAACAAAATCCTTCAATCTGGTTACATTAGCCCATTGCTCTACCTAACTAAAACATTTTGCATAATAGTTGTAATAATGTTATTATAAAATCTACCACTGGCTTACTTTTCAACCCTCTGGAATGGCAAATTCATTAGATCTGCTGATTTGTGTATCATATGCAAATAAGCCTTCTCATAGTTGATAGATGTTAACAATGACCAGGCACTAGTGGCTCATGCCTGTAATCCTAGCTACTCAAGAGGCTGAAATCTAAGATCATGGTTCAGAGCCAGCCTAGGCATGAAAGTTTTGTGAGACTCTTATCTCCAATTAACCACCAAAAAAGCCAGAAGTGGAGCTGTGTGTGGCACAAATGGTAAAACCAGTAGCTTAGAACACAAAAGCTCAGGGGCAGCACTCAGGCCCTGAATTCAAGCCCCAGGACTTGCACCTACACACACACACACACACACACACACACACACACACACACACACACACAAAGTTAACAGTGAAGAGCAAAAGTATGTCACTGAAAAAATTCTTACCACCACTCACATCCCAACAACCCACCACAATTTGAGCCTAATATTCAATTACACTAAGGCACAATCCATGTTTCTCTATCATAGCCAAAGATATAATTAGAAATCTTGAGTCTGTTGAAAGTTTTACATGATATTTCATCTTTCCCAGAAAGTTAAAAGCAGATGCAGGATTTTCTTTGTTTAAAATGATTAGGGAAGCCTTTAAAGCCCAAAAGAAAACTCACCAGACCTGGAGACAAAAGGACTTGGGACAGCCCACTATGTCATATAGAAACAACGCTGAGCAATTTCTAATAGTTCTGTTGATTTTCAAACAATAATAAAGGGGAGAGTCCTGTTTACAAACTTCCTATTTACTGAGTTGAGAGTCCAATTAACTGAATTCTAATGAGAATGGCATGCGATGCTCTAATGGACGTCCTGTACAAAACTTTTTGAAGTGGCTCTGAAAGAAAGCTCATTAATTCCGCCCCCCCCCCACCTTCATGACTGTCCAGCTGTTATGCTATATAACCCGCTCATTCGTGGACTCAGTCAGTCTAAAGATAAACAGGCAATTTCATAGCACCTGATCTCAGAGTAGGTGGCTGTCTTTCAATGAAGACCACCGAGAGGGAAAGGTCTATAGAAATAGTATTAAGATTATTATTTTTAAATATATCTCCCAACTTTAAAATGGCTTGTAGACAAGACTACCATTAAAAAAACAAAATACAGTCCAATTGGGGGTTTTTCAAGCAGGGAATCTGGCAAATTCACTGATAAGTGAGAAATGGCAAAGCGCTGAGCAGTTTCTCCCCACACTTAAGTCAATGCTTATTTTCTGTACTTGGAACTTTATATCACAAACGGGAGAAGTAATCCAGCAGGTAGTTAAAAAATACAAATAAAAATGCTTTTAAGAATAAGGAAGTATCTCTGGGAATGTTCATGTTTCTGCCTCTCAGGGTCTTAAAAAGCAACATTTCTATGCTTGGAGTTTGGATAATGATTTTTTTTTCCTTGCACTAATCTGCAATTAAAGTTGAATATGTTTGATTATTATTAGAAGACTTTAGAAAAGGTTGTTAGCTTTCTCTCCAATGAGACAACGGAGAAACATGGGTTCCTGAAAAGGTGTCTTTTTCAGGGTCTGGGGCTGACAGCCTCAGTAGAGAGCCAGACATGGAAGGGCCAGAGGGGAAGGACAGAGACAGGGAGGGTGTGTGGGTTGAAGCGAGAACCTTCCCCTTTAGATAATTCTTGATTACAAGGAGTACTTACTAAACAAAAACAGTGAAGAGAGAGAATTTCATAGCTGTCCTTCCCTTGGCTGTTTGGTGTCAGAAGGCTGAAAAATATTAACTTTGAGGGAACATGTGGCCCATTTTGTCATTCCAAGTATCATGCTCAGTCCACCTTCAATGGGAGACAGAGTGTTTCCACCATCATCTCATGTTAGATGATCACAATGACCCTGGCGAATGGAGGGTAATTACTTTTACTTAACTTTAAAGGAAAAGAAGGCTCAGAGAAGCTACATGTTGCCTGAATCCCACCCAAATAAGGAAGGAAAGCAAGAATGATGGCTGCCAGATTCCTGTCCTGGCTACTTTCCATGACTCTGCATGGACACTTATTTCATCAGTATCCCCAAATGCCTCAGGACACACGCAGGGGCAGGTACTCCTCTACACACACGTAGCCTCTTCTAATTGGCGCTTGGCTTCCCCAGTTCAGCTTCCTCCATGCCTCCGCCTGCTCATTGCAGGTAAGACCACTCAGCATATGTTGTTGCCTGAAGCCAGAGTTTCTACTTAGAACAGAGGCTGTGACCCTACCCAGGGACCTCTCCTTGTGGGTCTCTGAAGCTCTTTCCTTTTCTGCTAGGATGACAGACATATTTGATCCCTAAAGCACCTAGACTCTTCTTTACCCTAGGAGCCTTACAAGCTCCCTGATGACTTCTTCTGCAGTAAGAAGTAAGTGTAAGAAAAAAGTTCACACAGGCACAGGAGTTGGAGGGAAAACACATGTCCCAGGAGAGGCTGTCCTCACTTAGAACCCCAAAATGATATTTTTCCCACAAAATCCTTGTGGCTGATACTGACCTGGCAATGGGGCTGAGGAACTCTAAGAGCATTTGCACGGTATCTTGGTTGGACATCTACATTGCACAGAGCTTCATGGTTGACTCCAAGATCCTATTCATCATTGATAATATTGCTTCTATGGGGAAATTTGTTTTGCACTTCATATGACAGTCCTCCAAAGAAACTCTCGCAAATAAACCCATTTGCAAGTTGGGCACCGTCTGTCTTCCTGCACTGGCTGTTCTCCAGCTCGTGCACGCTGCCCTAACCTGTTTTCCTAGGTCCAACTTCTGGGTGGTCCACAGAGCTATTGTTCCTCTGAGATGACAGCAAGACAAGCAATGAGGAGAAGGTGAAAGTTCTAGGGGAAGGTCCTAGAAGCAGGAGGATGGAATGTGGAGAGGAGAGAAGACAGAGCCGGAATCATTTACCAGCAGCAAAGATTGGGTAAGCTCATGCTGTTGACTGTTTTAAGCCTTTTACAAGAAACTACTATGCAATGTTTAGGCAAAAGGTGGATGTCTTTGAGAAAACCCCCAGGCAGCATCACATGAGGCAAGCCTCCTATACTCCATCACGTATTAGACAGGAGGGTTTGACACTATTTCATCTCTTGGAAGGTTCCCTTTAAAATTAAGACAATTTTGACTTCCCTGAGTGCTTGTGAAGTTGTTAAAAGTGACCATGTGACTATATGATTGACAGGATCCCTGGTAACTAAAAGTGGATAGGAATGTTGTTTCTTCTCAATTTCCTCCTTGGAGAGATGTAGCATAGTATATGAGAAAAATGATTGAAAATTACCAGGCACTGGTAGCTTATGCCTGTGATCCTAGGCACACAGGAAGCTGAGATTTGAGGATTATGGTTCAAAACCAGGTTGGGAAGGAAAGTCCATGAGATTCTTATCTCCAGTTTACCAGGAAAAAGCTGAAAGTGAAGCTGTGGCTCCAAGTAGAATGCCAGCCATGAGCTCAAGCCCCAGTTACAGCATGTGCGTGCACGCGTGCACACACACATACACGCCACACGCACGCACACACGCACACACACAAAAATAGATGGATTTAAATTCTAGTCTTAGAATTCAGCCTAAATAGGAGTCTGTGTCATCTCTGGGCTTCTGTCTTCTGTGAGTCCTAAGAGGGCTTTTGTTGGCAGTCAGTGAAGTAATGCATGTGCAAATGCTTGAGTGAAGATGGTCAAGGAGTAGTGCTAATTTGGCATTTTAACAAATGTATGCCAGCATAGGCCAATTGTTATCCTAGAAAAAATGGACACAGACAAAAGGAAGGAAAGTGATGGGGTTGTTTAAGTTGATGGATTGCTCAGAGAACATGACATTTAAGCTGATACCTAAGTAGAGAAGAGGAGGAGGAAGAGAGCCACAGAAATATCTAGGTGCAGAGGAAAGAGTGGAGGTAAAGCTAGTTGTTTGGGGGGGGGTCTCTTTCTCTCCCCAGAAGGCTTTGTGAAAGTGTGGGGCTCCAGGATGCTGTGATCTCTGGATGGGCCTCTTGGACCCAGTGAAAGGACTTCCTGCTTAGGTCCAAGGGCAGGGAAGCTGGTGGGCAGGAAGCCATTTGGAGAAAGTGGAGGGACTGTCAACAGAAACTGGAAAAGCAAAACAGTGTGCCCCTTGGCAGAAAAGTCTTCTTAGTAAAAATTTCTTATTTTTTTTCAATGAAAACAATTATGAACTATTTCAGGCATACTGAGACTGAAAATCAAATAATCACACCCAAATTTTGAGCTAGGGAAATTATTTTTTTTTTCCATTTTGCTATATTCATTGCGAAGACGGCTTCATCTCCTCTGCTGTTCAACAGGCATCAAGAAGAACACCTGGCTGGCATGTGGTAAGTCTCCATGGAGGTTAGGTACCAGCATGCTGGTAATGGTGCTAGAGGGGACAGATGCTACCAAAATGATGTTGCTATAGGTCCTTTCTGTACATTTTTCTAGCTTCTGCTACATAAATTCATCTCCAGAATAAGAGAGATCCATCTCTCTCTATTTCACAAAGAAAAATAGTCAGTATGGGTTTATGGTTTTAGAAATGGTAAACATTTTGTACTATTTTTTGTACTTTTTAAAGGAACACTTATGTTCGTAAGATATTGGGTTTTCTTCATATAAAATGTCTGAAAGTTTAAGAAATGAAAAATAATAGAAGAAAGCAAAATCTTCACACACAGAAAGATGAAAGGATATCTCAAAAGTCCCAACATATCAATTTTGAGCACACTTTTTTTTTAATCCATCCCTTCTGTCTTTTGCCTCCCGATTTTTTTTTTCTTTTGCCAATCCTGGAGCTTGAACTCAGGGCCTGGGCACTGTCCATGAGCTCCTTTGCTCAAGGCTAGAACTCTTCCACTTAGAGCCTGGCCTTCTCTGTTTATGTGGTACTAAGGAATCGAACCCAGGGCTTCATGCATGCTAGGCAAGCACTCTACCATTAAGCTACATTCCCAGCCCTGCCTCCCTTCTTAATTATCCATCTATTGAAGAAAAAGAATAGCATTCACTGTGGTTACAATACTCTGGCCAAGAAGGAACTCTCTCAGGGCCACCTGCTCTGCAGGCCACTTACTCCTCTGTTTGATAGTGCTCCACTGATAAGAAGCCAGAAAGCTAGAGACCTTGCTTTAATCATGAAGTGATCAATATGTTTTCTTCTGCAGGCCAAATCAACATGAGCATAGGAGCTGTACCTGTCAGTCAGTGTTATTTTTCTGCTCTCCTAGTCCCATTATCTGTCTTATTTTTATTTCAGAATCCTTACAGAATAGGCAATGTTTGGGTCTAAGTTCCATAGAAATAAGGATGGATAAGGGGATACATTCCAACTCAGAATCCATGGCAATATTTTATTAGATATTAAGATTTAAATATTCAAGGAATAATAATCTCATATGACAGGCCAGATATATTTTTTTTTCTCGGTCATGGGGCTTGAACTCTGGGCCTGAGCACTGTCCCTCAGCTCTTCAGCTCAAGGCTAGTGCTCTACCACTTGAGCTACAGTGCCACTTCTGGTTTTCTGGTGGTTTAATGGAGATAAGAGTTTCATGGACTTTCCTGCTCAGGCTGGCTTTGAACCTTGATCCTCACATCTTAGCCTCCTAAGTAGCTAGGATTACAGGAGTGAGCCACTGGTGCCCGGATGCCACGTATATATTCTATACAATGGAATTCTATGCCTCCATCAGAAAGAATGACATTGCCCCAGTTGGTGAAGTAAGCCAGGCCCAAAGAAACATAGGTGCCATGTTTTCCGTTATTTGCAATAACTAGTACTTGTGTAGGACAAGCAGAAAAGGCCAAAAGCTATGTACATATGACCATATAAGATGATGTTAAGCAAAATGAGCCCCAAGATAGGGACACAAATATCTTTTTTCTTTCTTGCTATTGTTTCTACTTTTATAATGTTTCTATATTTATAATGTAGCATGTGTTTTTTTTGTAAGTTATTTTCCCATGGTATAACCCCTGTTTTCACTCTGTTTGATGTTGGTGTCCTGCATCTGGTATATACACTTCTTTAATTTTGGGACGGGGATGGGAAAAAACAAAATTATTAAATAGTGATACAGGTTGACCCATTGTCAATGAGATGTACAAGACACTAACAAGACACTATGTTGAAAACAAACTTTGGCGGGGGGTGGGGGGTGGGGGGAGGAGTGTAGTTGTGGAAGTGGGAAGGAAGGGATGGGAGGGGAAAAACAAAGGAGGAGGTAACAATGCTCAATAGGAAATGTACTCATTACCTTGCTCATGTAACTGTAACCCCTCTGTAGAGCATTTTTACAATAAAAATGTACAAAGTAATATTCCATGTAAATATTTTAAAGTGACAAATTGTCGGATGTCACTGTGGCAGGATTGGACTTTAACACCCCAATTTGTGACCAAGTAAGATACTTCTGTACTGCTAAGGTCAATTACAGTGAAGTTTCCGTGGTGAGTGTATGGGAGGGGGGGTGCTAATTTTCTTTTTATATTTTTATTATCTTTAAGTAGTTGCACAAAGGAGCAGCCATGTAACAAAGCAGGTTACAAATAAAATATAACTTGATCAATGTCACCCCTTTCAATATCCCTCACCCAGTCCTTCCTTACTCACCCTTTTTCTCACTCTGTTTAATTTTGTAGGATATACATTGGATTCATGTCTGCATTCTTCCCTCTCCTCCTTTTGATCTACCCCTTGCCCCTTGACCCCACCCACTCCTTTTGAGTGAGTACTGGCTTCCTAGTGTTTTGTTTTGCTGAACCGGATCTTTTGACATTGACCTGCCTGTGGCTCTTCCCCTTTGCCAACCTTAATTAGAATGAAAGGAAGGTTGGGTGATAAAGACTCCCATGAATGAACAAAGATGTTGCATATCAAGTCTCCTGGCACCAGACTAGGAGAGGACCAGACCCAAAGCTTGGGCTTAGACAAATCCTGAAGAAGCCCAACTCATGATTAATACCAGATCCAACCTTCCACTGCCTAACCTTCCAATGGAACAGAACAGGCTGGAAGCATGGAATCAGAATCAAATGGAAGCTGGTGAGAGGAGAAATGACATCCAGACCCATCTGTGTGGGAGCTGGTTCTTACCCTGCTCTGAACACAGCTCCCTTCCTGCACTCTACCAGGAAAAGACCTCTCTTCCTTTTCCCGAGGCTCTGGTCCTAAAGCAGCAGGTGCCTGGCTCCCCTGGAATTTCTCCTGGGGCCCCCTTCCACTCACACGCCCTGTCACCTCTGATCCTTTGCCATTCGTACTTTGTGGATTTTCATCTGACCCACACTCATGAAAATTTCTTTCCCTGGCCAGTGCTCACTGAGCTTCTTCCTTTGTTTGTCCTGAAAGGTAATTCCTTTTCATTCATCTTTTTAAAAACAAAATAAAATAAATCTATGCATGACACAAAGATTTGAAGCATGCAGTGCCAAAAGAAAACTAAAATGGGAAAAGGAAGTGAATTTCAGAAGGACAAAAAAAAAAACCAAAAAACGCACACTTCCATCCCGTTCCACAAACCTGAAATAAATTTATTTTCTTGGACAAATTCTTAGTTACTCACCACAGGGCATTAAGTTTGTGTCCTAAGGGATGAGTGGAGGTTCTTTCCTGCAGAAGGCTTAATTCTCAGAAGCAAAGCCCCCTCTTTCTCTCATGATGCACTTGTGACCGGCAGTGGTAATATAGAGGACCCAAGAGGCCAAAGGATCCAGAAACCTGAGACCGGTTCTTATCAAGACTGACGCCTTGTGGGGGGATTCAGAAACAGCCCAGAGCTTGGGTAGCATTCCTCATCCACTGATTAAATGATAATTCTTTGTTTTGAGCTGTGTACTTTCTGAAAACCATTTCTCTAGGCTGCAGAAAACCTAGGCTTTGGTTGTGAGGCCCAGAGGTCTTACTTCTTCACCCAGTGGTTGCAAAATGTTTCAAGTGAAGTGAAATACCTTTCACAGATTACTCTCATTCTCCATCTGATTTCTCCACCAGCTGTTCTGGGCCTGATTTATTGTCCAGATTTCTTCCCAGTGTTGTGGATATTCCCTAGTTACCAGCCACAATGCTAGGCCTTACAGGTGGATAGCGTGCTGATAATGCTTGTTCCTACGCTCCCAGGAAAAAAATCATAAAACACAATCTTATGTGTAATTTTCCTGAATACTAAATGCTTTGCCCTGAACTTGAAGATAATGTATCAGTTGAGGGATGCCAGGAATTACTTCACTTCTTGTATATGTATACCTGTTATAGATTATATTTATTTTCAAATTAATGTCAAAGCCATCTGTTATTTTTGTTAAAAGGATGGTGGGTTTTAAGTCACTACTCTTTAAAACTCAGCAACAACTAGTTGGGCAATCTAAAAATACAGCACTTCATTGTTATCATGGTTTCCCGTTTTGAGTTTAAGTCTCATAATGATTTTGTAGACACGTAATAAAAAGACTAATAAGAAGAAATTTATATATATATATATATAATTTCAATATTATATATGGATGCAAATATCCATGTACATTCAAAGGATTACACTCCCTGGGAAGGCTGTCTAAACTATCAGACAGCCCTGGGAGCCTGGGGTCACCTGACTCGCCCACATACGGAGCTAAGCCCACTCTGGAAGTGAGGGCTAAGGAAGTGTCTTTTTCCACGCGAGCACGCATGACATTCCATTCTCACTTTCTTTACTCAGGAGTGTTTTCTTCCTTTTTATTTCATGGAATTAATACAGTGAATACTTGCAAAAACAATTTTAAAAAAAGGAAAACCTTTCTAAACTCTGTCATGTAATTTCAATTAAGCATTCACAGAAAGTTTGGGATGCTAAAAAGCGTCTCATTCCAAGCACAGACACATACAAATAATAAATTCACAACACAAACTCCTCTAGGATCTTTGAGAAAGGAGGCAGCTAGAGTTCCAACAAGTCAAGACTTCACGTGTTCATCGGGCTTACAGCTGTCTGTTTCAGCTTGAAAGAACTACCATGAGTCAGAGACAATGATGTCCACGAAAAACAGCATTGTCCTTGTGAGCCTACAGTAACAACCCACTTCTCAGTTTCGTCTGTGATTATTTTTGGACCAACTATCTGTACTCTCTCCAACAAAATGCAAGCAAGACCTGTGTTTGCCACTTGTAGCGCTCAGCCCTACAAGTGTCTCCTGGGTCACACAACAGTGTTTAACATCTCTCTCTTTCCAGCTAGCCTTGGCACCACGGTATATGGAGGATGGGTGGCATTACTGGACTGGGAGAGCCTATGGGCCTGAAATACTCTATGACCTGATTATATTGAACCATGACAGGTAGCAATGGTTTAAATATGTGCTCATTCCAAAATTCACATTGAAATTGGACTTCTGTTTGGACAGAATTGGGAAGGGAAACATTTAAGAAGTGCAAGTGCACTTTTACTCTGGCTGTTATTGGTGCTCTTATTCTAGCTCTTATTCTAGCTTTCTCTTGGACCTATAATGCAGCAAGAAAGACCTCACAAAATGTCAGCACTTTAATGATGCTGACATTTCCAAGCTGGCAGAACTATGAACCAATGAGTTTCTCTTCATTATAAATTACACAATCTGGGCCTGTAATCCTAGCAACTCAGGAGGTTGAAATCTGACGATTGTGGTTCAGACCCAGCCTGGTCAGGAAAGTCTGTGAGACTCTTATCTCTACTTAACCGCTAAAACACTGATGTGGTTTTAAGGTAATTTTTAAAGGTACTTCATCTACAACAAGTGCTCTTTCTTTATACTTGATGTTTCTCCCTTCCTCATTTCCTTTATCCTTCACACAAACACACACTTTTACCTTTACATGTCCCTTTGTCATCTTTGAAATGTCAAGTAGGCCTGTCAGTAAAGAGTCTTTAGATTAGAAGAACATCAGTCAGCTTTACTAGTGTCAACAAATTTCTTACCTTAGGGAACCTCTTTGTCATAAGTCTGAACAAGTAAAAGAAATAAAGTTTTTATCCATTGCTCACCATTTTGGCTTCTCTTTCAAACTTTCATTTCCCATAAGTCATTGCATTCATCTAACTGTTATCTAATGATCACCACTGTAGTATGAGTTCTTTTACAAAGAGGCCAATAATCTGAAAATGTCTTTTATTTCTGTATATCTTTATTGGGGGTTGGGGGGGTTGGTCAGTTGTGGGGCTTGAACTAGGGGCCTAGGTACTATCCCTGAGCTTTTCTGCTCAAAGCTAGTGCTCTACCATTGAGCCACAATGCCACTTCTAGTTTTCTGGTGGTTTCAAACTATGATCCTCAGATATCAGCCTCCTGAGTAGCTAGGATTGCAGGTGTGAGCCACCAGTTCCCAGTTGTATATTATTTTTAAATCAGGAAACAAAAAAGTTTTGACTGTGCCAAAGGCATTATTAGGTCAATTATATAGCACTAGGACATATGCTTTGGCCACAGTTATTTGAAATTATGATCTGAAGCTTAAAGGAAATGAAAATTTAAATATAAAATATCCTTTTTTAACAGTTCTTTAGATAATCTCTTTTTCCTTCTCCAAAAGGAGGAAAAGTAGCAGATGAAACAAAAGAAATATGAAAATACAAAGGAAGAGGAAAGGAAAGGAAAACTGATGAGGTTTATTTTTCTCTCAGTGATGAAAATGGAGATTTCAAATGCTTACAAAGTCTATATTTATAGTGAGCAGTTGTAGTACAGTTAGTTGAAAGAAATGGAAAATGAGAAGAGAAGCAACTGCATTCACTAAGTATAAATATGAAATTATAGTTTCCACCTTCATTCTCCAGTGTTAGTTTTTGAAATCCCCATAGTAGGAAATCCACTTGAAATATGTTTGCCTTTGGATCTATTTTTAAATGAAAAAAAAATCTTACTGCTTCTGGTATATGTACATCCTAAAGACAGTCTTAGCCTAAGATGTTAAGAGAGAAGCCTGGGGGCAATTTATCAGTGACAGAATCCAATGCCAGAAGAGAAATTGGAATGGCTTTTTTAACAAAGGCTCTATTTTTAAGACCTAATTGACTTATCCACTGGGATTATTTCTGGTATTAAATATTTTAAGTGAACCATTCCAAGAAATTCCAACAGGATGTATGGTAAAAATCATTACTAAGATGATACAATAGTGACAAATATTTGTTGATGCAAAAGAAAAATCTAGAAAAATCTTGCCTTGCTATGGGAGTGAGATATGAGAGCTATCTCAGCCAAGGCCTGTTTTGGGGCCTTCATCAAAATATCCAAGCATACTCATAATTTGTCCTGAGGGACATCTGGTCAACCTCATGCCAACCAGTATCACATTTCTCTCACTTTCCCACATTTCTTTTTCCTCATTTCCATTCATCTTTCTGGCTGGCCAGTTCCTTAGTATCCTTCCTTCTTTATGCATTCTCCCTTTCATTTTTAATCCTCCTCCCTACAGTTCTCAGAATTTCCTCATACCTAACAATACCAGATTTCCTCAAATAAATCAATCCATGATGATGGCAAATATGGATACAGTAAATGATAGCATCCTTCAAGCTTAGAGACCTCAGTCTAATGGCCCTTTCTACTTTGTAGGCTCCCTTCCATTCCCTCTTTATTGGAAGCACAGGACTTACTTGCTGTGACACCTTATCTCCTTCCTAACTTCCAATGCATCCATATGTCCAGTCTCCACTGACTCACTTCTGACCTGCTTTTCAACCCACTGAAACCCCAATACTTGTATTCATCTTTCCCACGGAAACTACTGTCTGAGGCAGAGTAGTTTGAGATTACAAATGTCCACAATACTAAAGAAGAGGTTTTAAAGCAGAATGTATTTCCCAGGAACTTGGTTACTTCTTTTTTGAGAAAGCAACGTACCCTGGTTTTTTAAAGATGAGGTAGTGATGTTTAGTTGCCATACTACCATATCTTCATAGCTATAGCTAGCTGACCCCAGGGGAAAAAGCAACACAAGTGATCTAAGAACTACCAATCCATACACTCTGAGATCTCTGCCTAATTTGAAATATGAAGATAAACTAGATCAAATGGATTTTTAACCCTTGAATACTCTATCTAAATATAGTTAAATAGCAGTGGAATTTAGGCATGCAGACCCCATTAGAGTACTAGGCAGTTGGCAACTACCTGCAGAAAGATTGGGGTGTGTCACTTTTTGAGGAAGTGATACAATATTGGATGGAAAATCATGTGCTGTAACCTAAATCAACTTCTAGTTTCTGAACAGTTTTCCATTCATTGTGAGGCCTGGATTTTCTGTGATTCTTATTCTCTTAAACCCACTTGCACAATTTTAGGGTTATAAAGTTGCAATCAACATCATTTTCTGAGTACACATTTAAATTCCAAACTCCTGATTTCTTGCTCCAGAAAACTTGAAGGAACACATTCTTTGCTAGCAAAAGATACTTCTAAGCAATAGAGACATGTAGCAACCATTATCATATATCTGTGATATTCAACTCTGCTGATCACTAACTTCTGCAGTTTTCTCTTTCTTGGCTTACATGATTCAACACTTTCTTACTTATGTGGATATTTCTTCTCTTTTTCCTCAATATTTCTATTTCCTCATCTTACTCTTTAAAAATGATTGCACATCAGGCAGCCTATAAAATAATTTTAAAAAATAAAATTGTGTGTGTGGGGGGGGGAGATCCTGTCCCTAAGCTGTTATTTGCTCAAGGCTAGAGCTCTACCACCAGAACCATAACTCCACTTCCAGCTTTTTTGGCTCAAGGCTGGTGCTCTGTCACTTGAACTAGTGTCATTTGAGACAGATGATACATGAACACCTCTGTGGTCCAATATTCCATTCTCATGCTCAGTGGTTAGAGCATCTCTATCTTTGTGTATCATGTATGCTAGTCTAGTTTTACCTGTGTTTCCTAATTTATTTATTTATCCACCTATTAATCCTGCTAAATTGTGTCAGTGTTATCATGTTTGGTGGTCAAAGTACAGATGAGGCAGTGTCTCAGGAGGCTTATATCTAAGTGTTCTCGTTCATGATCTCCAATTAATCAGCAAAAAGCCATAGCAGAGGTTTAATTCAAGTAGTATATATATATATATATATATATATATATATATATATATATATATATATATATGTGTGTGTGTGTGTGTGTGTGTGTACACATATGTGTACATATATATACAAATGTGACTAGGACTGGTTTTCTGCCATAGGGAATTTATAGTTTTGGAGGAGATAGGTTGGGAAATTAGTAAGATGTGTACAGCAGATATTGTGGGAGCTCAGAGAAGGAACATCTAACTGGGTTGTCCAGGAATGAGTATCTAAAAACTGTCCCTGAGCTGTTTTTTACTCAAGGCTAGATCTCTACCACCTGAACCATAACTCCACTTCCAGCTTTTTGGTGGTTAATTGGAGATAACTTTCCTGTCCAGGCTGGCTGTGAATGGTGATCCTCAGGTCTCAGACTCCTGAGTAGCTATGATTATAGGCATGAGCCACCGGCATGCATTTCAGAGTGGGTAATTTATAATGAACAGAAATTCCATTGATGCATAGTTCTGACATCTAGGAGGTTCATTGTAACTAAGGAATTGCCATTTAGTGAGGTCTTTCTTGCTGTGTTATTATATGACATCTGGCAGATCTACCTTTTTAAAATATATATTCTCTCTGAAAAAGTATATACATACTACTGATCACAATCTCCTGTTAAATCTGAATGCTGTTTATCACCTTTTGGATATCCTACCAGATTCTCAAATTCCATGTAGTTGAAATAAAAGTTATTATTGTGCATAAAACAAATTAAATTCCTCATCTCAACAGATGAGAATATAGTTATCCTAACCACCTGTCCAGCAATCATAGTCTAAATCTAATCTCTTTATTCTCACCTCTTCTATGACATGACTTCTCTTCATTATAGCTTTCACTTCAGTAAGTGAGGAAGGTTTGCCTCCAGGCTTTTTGCTAATTAATTGGAGATAAGAGTCTCTCCAATTTGCTGCCCAAGCAGGCTTTGAACCAGAACCCTCAGATCTAACCCTCCTTAGTCACAAAGATTATAGGTGTGAACCAGGAAAACTGGCTCATTTGTACTTTTACAACCTAACATAATAACACAGACACAAATTAGCAAGATTTTTAAGTGGAGCTGGCAGAATTGGCTAAACACATGTAGAAAACTCAGATTAGATCCTTATATATCACCCTGCACCAGAATCAATTCAAAATGGGTCAAAGACTCCAATGTTAAACCAGATACCTCGAAAATATTACTGGAAGGGCTAGGGGAAACACTAGGTTTCTTTGGCACAGGCTGAAACTTCCTAAGTAAAGATCCAGAAACACAACAAATCAAAGAAAAGCTGGATAGATGGGATTGCAGCAAATTGCAGAGTGTCTGCATGGCAAAGGACATAGGTAAACAGGATAAATAGAAAGCCTACATATGGGGAGAAGTTCTTTACTAGCTATATATCAGACAAGGGCCTCATCTCCAAAATATACTTAGAGCTCAAAAAATCAACCCCCATAAACAAATCCTCAAAGAAATAATAACCCCATTTATAAGTGAGCTAAAGACTTAAAGAGAGATTTCTCCAAAGAAGAAATAAGAATGGCCAATAGACACATGAAGAAATATTGAATATCTTTGACTATAAAAGAAATGCAAATCAAAACAACATTGAGATTCTACCTCATACCAGTTAGAATGGCCATTATCACGAAAACTCATAATAACAGATACTGGCAAGTATGTGGCCAAAAGGGAACATTACTACACTGTTGGTGGGAATGTAAACTTGTTCAGGCGCTCTGGAAAGCAGTATGAAAGTTCCTCAAAAGACTAAACATAGAACAATCCCACTCTTGGGCATTTACCCAAATGAACACAAACAAAGCCACACTAAAGCCACCAGCACAATCCTGTTCATTGCAGTATTTACCAAAGCTAAGATATGGATGGAATCAACCCAGATGCCCCTCAGTAGATGAATGGATCAAGAAAATATGGCATATATACACAATAGAATTCCATGCTTCCATCAGAAAGAATGACATTGCCCATTCATAAGGAAATGCAAAGACTTGGAAAACGTTATATTAAGCAAAGTAAGCCAGACCCAAAGAAACAGGCTGCTTGGTCTCCTGTATCTGAAATAACTAGAATATGTCTTTGATAGTCTTAACAGAGGATCACAATAGCTCAATAGCTATGTGCAAATGACCATATAAAATGATGCATATCAAAATGAACTCCAAGAAATGGGTTTTTTTGGGTGCACTGTTCACAGTTATTTCTTTTTCTTTCTTTCTTTTTCTTTTTTCCTTTGGTTTGTTCCCTGTTGTCACTGTTTTTTGATTCCCATACCCTTTGTCTTGTATATAAGTTTATCTGATTTGGGAAAACAAAAGGGAACCACAGAAATGGTGGGACAAAGGGTGAACCAATCAACATAGTGTCACTAGACACTATATTGGAAATAAACTTTACAACTTGAGGGGGAAGGGGGGGGGAGAGAAAGGGGAGAAAATGAGAGATGGGGTAACTGTTCAAAAAGAAATGTATTCATTACCTTACTTATGTAACTGTAACATTCTGTTCATCATCTTTACAACAAAATAAAATAAAGGAGAGATTGAGGAAGTGAATCTTAACGGGGTAACTGAGTTAACCCTGAATCCTGTGGATGGTAGAAATCTAGTCAACATTTTTGTAGGGGAAGAGAGGAGAGAGAACGGAAAGGAGAGAAAGAGGGAGGGAGGGAGAATGCAAGTGTATGAATACAAATGCACTAGTCTTAGAAGGAAGATTGTTAGTAGGAAAAATAATATGAACTAAAATTTGCATTTAACATAGGCATTGGTTAAGCATCTTAGAGCATTAACTTATACAATGCTTATAACTACCTTGTTCATAGGTAAGAAAATGGAAATGTTATTGAAGCTGAGTCACCTGGGGAAAAGGTCAGCACCAGAGTTTGAAATCCAAGTTTTCAACATCCATACCACATTGCCTGCCAAACCTATCTTGTGAAGTTTCCAGATATGAAAGTAGATGCCCCAGGGTATGGCATGGGTAGACCTAGGTCCCAGTTGGTTTGGAGCAGTCAAGAAAAGGCATGAATTGGCTAGAAGCACTTAACCTTGGCACTGAGACATAAGACAGCTGGAGACAAATATCTACTAGTGAAACGAAGAAGTTTGGGAGATGAGCAAAATAGTCACGTGGTTGCCTTCTCCTACTTACTTTGGAATGGCCTGCACTCTGTTTCTTATAAAATCTCCAAGAGACAGTTCTATTCATGAGGAGGAAAAACAATCTGCTTGAATGACACACACAAGAGATATTTTTGCATAAAAGCAGGGAATGGAGCCACTTATAGCCTCTTAAAGATCAAAAGGCCCTTGAAGGAATGTTCCCCCTCACCACCAGTTCCTTATCCCAACCCACAGCCGACTGACTTCCTTATTAGGTTTGGACAACGGAAGGACGAAGAATTTAAACCAACTGTCTTTGTGATGCTGCAGAAGCGTAAGACATGGGGAATGGAAGCAATGTCCCCAGGGAGTGTGGCTGGACATAGACCAGTTGGGCAGTAAGGGAGGTGACAGTGCCCAAGCATATGGACAGCTCTTTGCAGATAATTCAGACTTGGCAAAGTCTAGTTATTACAAATCTAAGGCTTCTTACATTTCCAGAAGGCTGTTTCTGCTTTTTCAGTCTGCTCAGTTTTCTGCTGCTGGATGTCCACTAGACTCTACCTTCAGGGGAGGCTAGGGGTCAGGGGTCCGCCTTACCAGCCAAATCCTTCAGGTTGGCCTTGGAACTCAGCAGCTCTCTTAGGGCTGTGCTTCACCTTGAAGCCCTCGCAAGCTCTCACTTCCTCGTGTGCTTTCTCAGCTGGGAAATGTGAGGGGGAGTCCGTGGAATGTCTGGTGTAGCCAGGTGGCCCTTTCATCAGAACTCAAACTGCTCTTAAGTTACTTCATGGTGAATCTGCTGGTTACGCAGCTCTTACCTGCAGACCCTCTACCAAAACCCACTCTCTTCTACACCCCAACTTATAGAGTAGGTTTGAATTCTCTCTATGGCCTAACTCATGGGGAAAAGGTTTGTTTCTGTGGAGAAATGGAGTCACTTTCTGCAGATTCTACTTGCCTTGGCATCCTGCTCTCTACTGATCTCCGTCTTCACCTGTCTTGTTTGCTACAGATCTATCATGGAAGGCCTTTTTGAATTATTATTAAGTAGCTGTGCAAAGGAGTTACCATCTAACAAAGCAGTTTATGAATCGTGGATCTTGATCAGTGTCACCTCTTCCAACATTCTCACCCACCTCTCCCACCCAACCCTTTCCTTTCCTTTTTCTTAATTTTGTAGGATATGATATACATTGAATTCTTGACTGCATTCTCCGTGTTCTTGCACATCAAGATTTCTTATTACAATCACAAAGTATTCAACAAGAGAACTGTTCTTTGAAAAATGCAAATAGTGGGCCTGGGAAGATGGCTTAGTGGTAGAGTGCTTGCCTCACATGCATGAGGCCCTTGGTTCAATTCCTCAGCACCACATAAGCAGAAAAAGCCAGAAGTGGCACTGTGGCGTAAGTGGTAGAGAGCTAGCCTTGAGCTGAAGAGCTGAGGGACAGCACCCAGGCCCAGAGTTTAGGCCCACGACCAACAAAAAAAAAAGAAAAGAAAAGAAAATAGGATTAGACTTGCCAATGATTCTCTCCCATTTGAGAAAATTGCCAACAAGTAAAGCTGCTATCACCACCACTGCTACTTAGTAACTTAATATGATTACAGTGATGGGTATTGTGTTTAATGTTTCACACATATGAACTTACTTAAACTTTACCGCCTTAAGAAGTAGGGAATGGATATCTTTCACATTTACCCTTCATTGATCAGGAAAATGATACATAACAAATTGAATGCATAGTCAGAAGCATGGGGCATGATTCAAACTGTACAGTGCCTTCCTGGCAAGAGTGAAGCACTAGTTCAAACCCTAGGCAAGTGGGCAGAAAGTAGGGGAGGAGAGAAAGAGAAGGAAATGAAGAGGGAGAGAGAGGGAAGAGAAAGAAGATGGGGTAGAAGGAGGAGGAGGAAGAAGAAGAAAAGGAGGAGGAAGAGGAGGAGGAAGGGGAGGGAGGTAAGGAAAGGAGGGAGAAGGAGGAGGAGAAAGAGGAAGAGGAAGAGGAAGAGAAAGGGGAGGGAAAGAAAGGAGGAAAGAAGGAAGGAGGGAAGGAAGGAAGGAGGGAAGGAAGGAGGGAAAAAAGGGAGGAAGGAAGGGAGGAAGGGAGAGAGGAAGGGAGGGAGGGAGGGGGGAGGGAGGGAGGGAGGGAGGGGGAGGGAGGGGGGAGGGAGGAGAGGAGGGGAGGAGGAGAAACAAGAGGAGGAGGAGGAAGGGGAGGAAGTGAGGGGAGGAGAGGGGCACTGCATGGAGCACAGGTAGGATCCCCATCCTCCCCAGGGCAGCTAGGCAGAGCCTGGGTAACACCCCCTTGTTTCTGCATCAAGCTGTCCCACATTTTTTACTCTAAGGTTCTTATCTCAGAGTTTGTACAACTATTAACATTTGAAGGTTATTCTATAATAATTTAAATGTGGTAAAGCACCAGTTAACACAACTCACTTAATTGGTAGAGTCATTCTGAATTCAAATATGTGGAACTAAGAACTTTGCTCTCAGAATAAACATTCATAATGATAGCTTCATGAGTGGGGCTTCCCCCCTCCCCCCAACAAAGCAAACAAAAGGGGAAAGAGTACAAAGCCAGGACAAAAATCTCTCAAGGATGATACAAGAGAGCAGGATGATTTGGAACCACCACAGTGCCTCTAATTTTATCAAAATGTAATGGAAAAGGGAATAGACGGGCTAAGAGGCAAGTCAAATTGCCCATGAGCGGGCACAGTAATGGGGGCTGAGAAGGGAAGGCTAAAATTGCCTAGAACAGAATCTCCTTGTCCAAAAGAAGGCCTAAGGAGGAAATTACTTTCAACATTCAGAGAAGTGTTGAGGGAGATTTAAAGCAGTATGGATGGAAAAAGTTGGACATCCATAACTCTTAATCATGAGGTTGATATTTAAAAAAAAAAAAACCTGAAATGGACTATTCCAGACCACCTGGATACCTCTGAGAGCCAATCTCCATCAATACCACAAGGCTTAGATATTCCCTAGCTTAGAAGAAGGAATTCAGAACAACAACAACAACAAAATCTAGCCCTAGGTACTTGTAAATTTGAAAACACAAAGATCACATTAAACTTAATGGTTTTCTCCAAGTGCTTGATATTTGAGGCTTTCGGAATGTATCTAACCATTGTTTCTTGGCATGCCTTTCTAAGATACATGCACTATTTCAAGAAACCTCTTCTTCTGTCTGCTCACTGCTATACATTACTGAGGCTCCCTAGATAACATTTCACACAGATTACAAAAAAGAGATTTTTAGACCAAGTGAGAGCAATACCATAGTTATGCTACTACAATAGCTTGATAGTACACATGGAACCATTTAATATGTTCAAAAGCAGAGCACTAGAATTTTTATATTAAAAAGTACCCCCAAAGGAATAATGTGCTCTTTTCACAAGGACATAAAACAAATGACAGCTGCCATTAAGTGAACTACACAGAAGAAATATTGATTCCTAACAGGGGAAGCATTTACTGTTCCCCAGGCTGGACCCGGGTCTGGAAGATGTGAGGTGGGAACATTCAATGATGTGTCCCTCCAAATGGTTCAGAAGAAACCTTTATGAAGGTTTGAGCCAATCAATGTTTGGGTGGCCGCAGTTGTTGGCACACATGCTCTCTGCATCAAAACAAGTCATCTTGCTGTAAGGTGTTGTCTGTTGGGGTGGAGTGGGGGTGTGGGGGAGAAAGAGGGGGAGAAGACACATCACCTTGGCTAGAAGGGTAGAAATCCACACATATATTGGCTTCCAGACAGTTAACCAGCAAATGATTTTCTTTCTAACCAAACCCAAGAAACAACATTTCCAGTGTCTGTTGTGATGAATAAGTTATTCAGAAGCAATGAGTTCATCTCTTTCTGTGTCCAGAAATTGGTGAAGACTTTTATAAATAGTAAACAATCTTTCTGTGGCTTCATGCCCCAGTGGTATGTTAGCTACAACCAGTTGGGTACACCCATAAGTCCCGATGTAGTCAGTGAGAATTTTCTGGGGGACAGAATTTTTGTTTGGGGAAAAGAAGAGGAGCCTCTTAGGGCATACTGTAGGCCCAGCACTGAGCGCAACAGGTTAGTCATGTGCCTCCAATCACAATGTCTTTCTTCTTAGCAGTATTTTAACAAGCATGCCTCAAGCAGGCAAGGAAAAAAACTGATCCAGGAGCAAGTGAATACGAAATCTGTCCAGCAGTCTGAAGTCATACTGTAAAAAGACAGCGTTCTTTTGACTTCTGAAATGTGCTTTCGTGTAGACAGATCGAAGCTGACCACAAATAAAAGTGAAAACAGATCCAGAATAAGTACTGCAAACAATGGAAAGCAAATGGATTCTGGAGTCCCTGGGTTTTCATGCCCACATTCTGCTCTCCCCCACCCCCAAATGTTTTCTTAACATTTCTGGCATTATTAATGGAATTAAATTATCCCACATGGGTGTGGAATTGGTCCCCTGGTGCCAACATTTGTTTTCTGCACTCCAGCTGGGAGAAACACAATGCCACTCCTCTCTTATTATGGTAATTTAGGACTTAAGTGTTTACCCAGGGGAAGCAAGGCATCCTGCAGAACATATAAATGACAAGGGCTTTGAACTTGAGTATCTTATCATGTTTCCATACAGATGCTTTCATTTAAGATATACAGTTTTTGAATCATGCACAACATCAATTACACAAAGAGTGTTGTTTTGTTGTTTTGTCTGAGAAGGGAACCTGGGCTGTGATATTCTTAACAGGAAGGTGAACAATCTGACAATTTCAACTCATACAAGTAGAAAAATATCCAGAGAGAGATGTGGCATCCATTTAAATTCACATTAGTGCCAGTCAATGGTGGCTCACACCTATAATCCTAGCTACTCAGGAGGCTGAGATCTAAGGACCCACATTCAAAGCTAGCCTGGGCAAGAAGGTCCCTGAGACCTTCCTAATAACCACCAATGAAAGCTGGAAATGGAGCTGTGACTCAAGGGGAAGAGCATTAGCCTTGAGTGAAAAGCTCAGGAACAGTACCCAGGCCCTGAGTTCAAGTCCTAAAACAGCTCTCAAAAAATAAAAAGTTCACATTAGCTAAGAAAAAGATACTAAGTAATCTGTTATGCACCATGTATGTTACTAGATGCTGCAGAAAGAGCAATTCATTAAAAAGCACCAAGTGTCTACTCTCACACACCTTGCATTCTTCTTGGAGAGGGAAGATCATAGGTTTTGATCAGCTAAATTCTAGCTTAAGATTTTTGTAAGCATTTCTTCTCTTGGCTTATGTTCAATGCTATTTAATGCCCAAGATTTACAAAAGGATCACAATTTGAGCTTATAGAAGAAAAATATCTATATAACTTTTCCTTCCAGGTAGTCATCAATTCATGCATGATTATGATTTGTACTTTTGAATCAATGATGAAAATGCTATTATTAAAATGTCTCAAAACATCACTCTTCGCATCCTGTTTGTTGTGGTTGTTCCTTCTATTTTTATTTATTTGTTTTTGTGTACCAATACTGGGGCTTGAACTCGGGACCTGGGCACTGTCTGTTTGCCTTGTCTGCTCAAGACAGGTGTTCTGCCACTTAAGCCACATCTCTACTTCTAGCTCTTTGCTGGTTAATTGTAGATAAGGGTCCCTATGACTTTTTTGCCTCAACTGGCTGCAAACCAAGATCCTGAGATCTCAGCCTCCTGAGTAGACAGTTTTACAGTATATAACACAGGAGATAGTATTACAGTGTCAGGCTTAGCATCCTGGTCTTCATGTGATGAATGAATACACTTAGGTTTCCAGGTGATCGGGTAGCAAAGTAACAGAAGCCACGTCTTTCCTGCTCTTCTAACAGTCACTTTGTTCAATACCTTACTCTTCTTGTGATGGGTTGTGATAATAGGCACTGTACTCCTGATTAAGCCAGCATTTGAGGAAAGAATAATGCTATAGATCCTTGTGCTGAACATGGCTTCCGTTTCACTATATAATTTTCCCTAGAACCATTGCTTTACTTCTTGAGAGTACCCCAAAAATGTGTCCAGAGTTACATGATTCTATTATTTCCTTCACCGATTGAAATGGCTCAAAAATGGTAGTTTGGAAAGTGAATTTGTGTTTCTTCATGAGGATGGAATAAGAGGTCATGATCCGAGGGAAAGGAGGGACACAGAAGATGAAGCCATGTCCACAAGGTTAAATGAATATGAGATCTATAGCAGGTACTAAAGGCACAGGCTTTAGTATTCGAATATTTTGGTTTTGTTATATACTTGTGCTTTAGATCAATTTACCTACGAGTGAGAACAGTTTGCTTACCACACCTTTGTAGTCACAAAGTAAGGCACTGACTGTGACGGCCTTGGTAAGGGTTCTATTAGGAATATGAGGTCTCCAGAAATAGAGGCTGGGTTTCAGTTGTTTATTTGTTTTGTGCCAGTATTATTCTAGAACTTAGAGTTCTTGCTTAGTTTTTCCTCCTCCAGGCTGGTGCTCTACGATGTGAGCCCTACTTCCACTTCTGGCTTTTTGTTGGTTAGCTGGAGAGAAGAGTCTCTCAGATTCATTTGCTTTAGCTGACTTTAAAATCTCAGCCTCTTGAATTGCTAGGACTACAAGTGTGCACTTCCATTGTTTTTGGGTTTTGTTTTTTGGGGGGTTTTGTTTTAGTGGAGTATGGTTTGTTGGATAGCATGAGACAAGGTAAAGATAAGTCTTTGATCTTGACCCGAAACATCAAAGAGCAGAAAAGGAACGAAGCATAACACAAAAGTTTCCTCCATACTTCAAAATAAATATGTGAACTCTTCTTCAATTCTATTATTATCAAGTACTATGGATAGGTAAATGTTTTCTTAAATAATATGTTAGCGGCTTCTTAATTTCCTATATCCAAGGAACCAAAGCCAATGTATTTTAAATGGGTAGCCACTCCATAACCTTTACATTTCATTGAAAAGTCATCCTATACTTACTAATAGAAAACAGGACAAAAAAAAAGTAAAGAAAATCTGGCTGGTTATGTATCTTCTGGTGCCAAAAAAGGCTAGAGAAAAGGAAGTAGCAAGGATGATATTTAAATCCTCATTTTGAGCTCCAATGATAGGTTGGCTCTTTCGTATGAGTTCTTCCTCCTGCTATGAAAGCAAGCATTATTCAAGGGACAGAGGAATGTTCAATGGCTTCCAGGTCTGTTAAATGGGTGTCTGGCTCCTCTACATGGATCTTTGACTGAGATTAGGTTGTCTTCTTCCTCCTCCACAGCTTCTAGAAAGGAAGCTTCTAGAAAGGAAGCTCAACTGCTTATTACCTGTAGTCGCCAGGACTCATGGGGGAAGGTGTTTACAAGGCTTTAAAGATGATGGAGTGAAAACTGTAAATATTTTATAGCCTGCACAGAAAAGCTTGTCCACCTTGAAGGCCATGTGGGATTAGAGGAGACAACAAATGTAGACATACCACTTGTGAGACACTTGAGTAGCTTTCAAATGCTTTGGTGGTGATCAAATTGAAAAGTCAGAGAGAGGACAATTCAGAAGTGGCTCTGTGTGTATGTATGTACTGACATACTGAGGAACAGTTCATAGGGGAATAGAGAAAAAGTTGACTCATCCATTCTCTACAACTCTGCTTCTTACATCACATCTTCAAGTCATTTGTCTGGTCTCATTTGAAATGATTCAAGTGATGGGGCTTCTAAAATGTTCCCAGAGAGACTATTCCACAGTCTACAAAATTTCACTGTTTCCTCTTATTTGGCTTAATTTTACTCTGCTTCAATTCACTGTTTCTTAATAAATAAATAAGGCTGATTTTTCAAATTCGTGTCATAGGGAAATTTTGGGGTTTTTTTTGTTGTTGTTGCCCCATTGTTGACTTTTCACTTTTCATGTTGGTCTGCTCTGTAATTACACCTAGCATTTGCTGAAAGAAATGTATAATTCTATAAAGATGTAGAGGTTGGTTATGGAACAAATTATTATCTTTTTTTCCCAGTCCTGGGGCTTGAACTCAGGGCCTGGGCACTGTCCCTGAGGTTTTTTTTTTTTTTTTGCTCAAGGCTAGCACTCTACTCCTTGAACCACAGAGACACTTTTGGTTTTTTCTGTTTATGTGGTACTGAGGAATTGAACCCAGGGCTTCATGCAGGCTAGACAATCACTCTACCACTGAGCCACAGGCAAGGGCATTTTAAATTCTATAGATTCTGGCCCATAAGGACCTAAGCACATGTGATGAGATGTACATTGCAAAGTATCCTCAACGTGCTGGAGATTTCCCCATTCCTGTATCCAAGATACACAGTAAGAAGTCAAAGTTCAGTCCCATTTATAATATTCCACAGTCTTCATTTCCAAACTCACTTAAAAACCCCTGAATTACCACCTGCTTACTTCCCTGAAACTGACTTATTTCTAGGAGGAAGGATGGGTCTGTGAGAAATAAGTCAGATGTATGGTTAGGCCTTAGACTTCCATGGTTAAGACCATAGACTGGCTCAGTATTGGAAGCTTCTACAAACCCATTCTCCATTGCCCAAGAAATATGCAAGCCATGCAGGTGTGTTTGAGTGACATATCCACAAGATCTGAGAAGAGAATAAATATTTAGGATAAAAAATTTAGTGTATTCTATTCTTCTACATGATTGTGGATATCATACACAAATCTCTACTGAAATATTACTTGGATACCTCCAAGATGTTTTGAGTTGATTGAGAATGCTTATAACAACGCAGATTCTATACCCCACCAATGTTTTCTGAAACTAATAAATGTCCTGGGAGATTTGTGTGCATGCTAAAGTAGAAGTATAACAGTTTCAGTCCCATTAGCTCTATACAACAAAGTGTTCACCAACTTAACAGTATATGCACTTCCAGACTTGTCTTCTCTTTTCTATTTGTGTGCATAACCAGTCCCTGGCTCTGAGTGAACATTTGACCTGGTTTGCTTTAAATGCACTGTCTCCCACCACTGAGTGTCTGTTTGAGATGAATGTCAGGGGATGGTTAATAACGTAAATCCCAGCTGCAAATGCCTGGCTTGGTGACCTGAGCCAAGATGCTTACCTGTCTCCATCAAATTTTTCTTATCTCTGAAATGTTCTAACAATTTCAATTACCTCACAGCCTAGGGAAAAGATGATCATATGGTTACATTAACTAGTATGTGTAAAGTACTTAATGCCAGAAACATTAGTGAGCACTTTAAAATTGTTACTATTAAATTTAGGATATAACAACATCAGTTCTGCCAATTTTTTTTTTTTTGGTCGGTCCTGGTGCTTGAACTCTGGGCCTGGGTGCTGTCCCTCAGCAATTCAGCTCAAGGCTAGTGCTCTACCACTTGAGCCACAGCGCCACTTCCACAACATCAGTTCTGAAGATAACATAACCTTCTGTATACCTTGAGTTTCTTCTTGGGAAGAAGACAAAGAAATGGAACAACTTGAATGACTAGTGAGCTATGACAAAAAAAATAACAAAAATCCTAGTTTCTAAATGTATGGAATGGATAGCAATGATCTCCTCAGCCAATTGCCCCCCTCAGGCAAGGCCACGCCTATACACAGTCCAGGTCAGGCAATTTGAGCAAGAGCAGAGCTATGCAAACAGCTGCAATGATAGGAAGAGAAATGAGGAAGCCCTACCATTGTTTGTGTTTGTCTTTTGGCTGCATAGGAAAGGATTTATGTTTGGACACTCATGACAATAACTTTTCAATGGTAGCCATGAAAATAGCACCATGTCATTTTCCAGGTCCTAACATGGACTAAGAAAGAACTATGTACAGAACAAAACTTCAGGAAAACTATCCCTTCCAAAATCTGCTACCTGGCTCCCTTTCAGGCAGGTTTGCTAAAGTAATGACTTTTGCCCGGCAGGTACTCAGCATTTGCTTGTTTCACAAACTTCCTTCTCTACATTTTCCAAGTTAGTGCCAAGTGTTAGTTTTTCTCCATGCCAGGTTTTCTGAAGAATTAATAAATCTACTGCCATAATCCTAACTGCCTCAACTGACAAATTTAATAAACGACAGGATGCAAAGCCCAGGTTTTCTAATGGGACTGCTTTCTTTTCTTTTTCTACTCTCTCCCTTTGACAAGTTTTACAGAGTAGCACTTCTGAGATGTAGACAAGTGCTATAAACCTAATCCTTAGCAATTTCCTCCTTAGCTCAAGTAACCTAAATACATTATGAATGGTAAAGAGTTTCACATGCCAGCCGTCAACCAACCCTTGCCTCTCCCTTGACTCTGTCTTACTTTTCTTCTGGTTGTTTTGGTAATTTTCTTTAAGAAAACATACTTCTGTCAATGTTTTACACAAAACGCACAGGAAATTTTTAATATGTTTTCTTTAGAAGCTTTCAAAAGGAGTGTTCTATTCCAAAGCAAAATATATTATATGAAAGCTATCAAAAGTTTCCAATGGCCTTGATGTTAGGGTTTTTTCTTTTCCTTTTAATTTAAACAAAAGACCTGATTGGAGGGTTTAGGTAAATACAAGTACCAATTATAGGGAATTGAAGGGCCTCATAGAACAAATTGGTAGAATCAGTCCCAGACCCCTTTTTCATGAGAGCAGCACCTCTGGTAGCCTTTTAGATCATTCTAGTTCTAGAGTCTTCTCCAATGAGTTTGAGCTCACAATTCCCTCTGCCCCAAAAGCATTTCTTTCCTTGATGTGGCTGCAGTCTTCCCGGGTCTTTAGGGCCTGCGGAGCAGAGCCATTCAATGTCATTCATTTGCACTTCCCAGAGCAAAGTTCTCTAGGAATTTCTGTTTCCCTAGTGGAGTTGAGCTGGTAATTAAGAGTGACAAGCTATTATATATTCACAAACCTAACACTTGGGGATACAATCCACCTAACAAAATGACTTTTTCTAAAAAAAAAAAAAAGAGTAAGAAAGAAATATTATTAAGTTAGATGTCAGCCACTATTTCAGTAGCTTAGCAGCTTTACCCCCCTGAATCTTCATGATAATTCTTTGAGAGAAATATCCTTTTCCACGTTGCAAGGAAATGATTCTAATACCACCATTAAGTACAGCATGAGCTGAAACATGATAACTTTTTTATTTAAAATCCAAGAAACCAATATACTTGAAATATAACCCACTGAAACTAGGATGTACATGTCATTTGCTAAAATTTGAGTTAAGGTTTACTTATTTTGATGAAAGCTATGTCAACAAGCAATATGTTATAACTTTATCTTTTACCACTACTAGCAAATAATCTCCATATCTTCTCAATATCTCAGTGTTCTACCTTGGCAACTCAAAGCACATCTTTTTTTTTTTTTGAAGATAGTCATCAGTGCCATTTTCAAAGAAATTCACACACACACACACACACACACACACACACACACACACACACACACACACACACAAACCATATACCATAGAAGCAATATAGTTTTTGTTGTTGTTTTGTTTTTTGGTCAGTCATGGGGCTTGAATTCGGGGCCTGGGCACTGTCCCTGTGCTCTTCAGCTCAAGGCCAGCACTCTACCGCTTGAGCCACAGCACCACTTCCGGTTTTCTAGTGGTTTATTGGAGATAAGAGTCTCATAGACTTTCCTGCCCAGACTGGCTTTGAACCTCGATCCTCAGATCTCAGCCTCCTGAGTAGCTAGGATTACAGGGGTGAGCCACCAGTGCCCAGCTAGCAATATAGTTAATATCAAAGGGGAAAGAAGTCTCTCTTGTCATAATCACTTATTCTTAGGACAATCACCTATTTGTCATAGGTATTTCTTGATCCAGGCTTTATGCAAAAGGCTGAGGATGGGAGAGATAAAAAAAGGAGCAAATCATATGAGCACATTTACCAGCGCAACACATTTTCATAAACAGTAGAAAGAGTAGCTATTTACTGGAATAGGGTAGCTTGGAGAATATGTGCCTGACTGAGGATTCCATTGTTGCTGGTGTTCAGATTCTGAAGGATGGAATTTAGAGGCTCTGGTGCATGTTATGTCATTTCCCACGTTCAACAGAATAAATAGCCAGTAACCATGAAGTTGGATCTACCCCCAACTAGGTCTGCATGGAGAGTGTATACAATAGGAATTTAGATATAGGAAAAGCAGACAGGGAAGGTGGACCAGGTCTTTGTTTGAAGCTTATGCTTTTCAGGCTACAAAATATATTTAACCTATAAGCAAAGGCTAAAATCTAGCCCTTGGGATCCATTCTTTTGACTATATTGATCATATAATTCTGGCCACAGTAAAGTAGGATGAGCATCGGTGCCTGATCTACAGTTTGCACAAAACAGAAGTCCATTGGCCTGTAAGGTAAAAGGATGTAGCATGCAGATGTAGAGAGAAATGGGTAATTTTGAGAGATATATTTACGGGGCAGCAAGAGTTGTACTGACCAGTTGGATTATGGTGTTGAAGCAGAGGAAGCTGCCCAGAATAACTGTCAACTCTAGTAACTGAGGGAGCCAGGAATCCAGAGAAGAGGGAGTAGTATCAAGGGAAGAAAAGATTTCAGGAAACAGGTCATTGGGAAGGCAGGGATAGTTGGAGAGCTCTTGTATTAGGAAGATGAAATGCTCAAACTGTGTTATTACTTACAAGTACAGAGTTTGGGTTTGAAACCTGGGACCCCTGACAGTAACTATGAAATGGTCTGGTGTATCTAAAGGTCAATCTTACAATTTAAAGAAATCAGTTTATTCTGTGTTATTTCAAACACACTAACCTGCATGGAACTAACTTATGCCTCACCTAGTCTGTTGCCCAGCCTACCAGACATATGAAAACTCATTGCAAGACTTCAGGGAGTGCCTTCTGTATGCTCTTCAGGCTACCAATTAAGGAAATCCAGTCTTTATTACTGGAAAAAATCCTCTGACTCCCTAACACTCTGTCCATATCTCAGCCAATCCTGGCCCTCCTCAGCCCGGCTCTTTGGGAACTCCACTCCCTGAGTGTCTTCCCTGTGGGCCCTGTCTCATCCAAGGAGACCTGCCTGGTCTCAGCTGCCTCTGGCCTCCACTCGCACCATACCCTCCCATGAGCACCTGCCCCATACCAAGGCGGCTGCAGCTTCCAGATTCCAGACTTCCACTGGTCATGATTCATAGCGAAAAGAAAAATATTCTCCAAAGTGTCAAAGATATTTTAAAAGATGTGGATGATAGCCACATCTGTTCTAGGAGACAACATTATGAGTCAGGAATTAAAACCAGGAGCACAGTGTCAGAACAACTCAAGTTCAAGTCTCTGATCTTGTTCATTCACGATGTAAGATCTTGAACACTTGTTTTTTTTTTAACTCTGTAAAGATCATTTAACTCTCTAAAGCCTCAATTGTAAAACAGAGATGATGAAAGAAGCTGTGACACAAATATCACAGCATGCTAATATGTCCAGCGCACAACCTGCTACCTAACAGCAAGTAAAAATTTCAGATTTCTTCTGCTGCTGCTTCTTTTTCTTCTCTCTCCTCCTCCTCCTCTTCCTGCCTCCTCCTCCCTCTCCTTCTCATCCTTGTCCTGCTCATCCTTCCCCTATTCTTCCTCCTCCTCCTCCTCCCCCCTCCTCATTCTTTTTCTCATCATTAGTAATTTCCATGGTATGGTTCTTCATCTTACAAAACACCTTCCAGAAATGCTCTGCCACTTCCCACCCTTCCATTGTACATTTATCCCCTTGCCACAGCTCTGGTCACAACACTTTGAATAGCTCTACATTCACCCAATTACCTTCATAGACCAAAGACTAAACAAAACACCAATCCTAGGTTTCCAAACCCAGTGCCCACCTATGTTATTCTACTTCAAAGCCAATAAGCGCATCTTAATATTTCATGGGCTTAAAGCATTATGCTTTTTAAAAATTCCCCATGAAATTTCCCATGAAAGGTATTTGTCATACGCAGACAAAAAGAATAAGGATGTTCTAAAAGGAGGAAATTTTAGAATCCAAAGGGATTTTTTTTATAAACAACTAAAGAGTGGTAACCAAAAATTTAAAAAGAAGAAGAAAGGAGAAGAAACACTTAAGAGAGGTCAAGAAGGTACCTCAACAGAGCTTTTCTCATTTATATTGTTTCAAGTAAATAATCACATATTCAAAATGTTCCTATTAATTTTCATATGCTGCACTCACTAAGCATGTTTGATTATTTCACTTCATAATGTTTTGGCACAAAAATGTAAATAACCTTGCACTTTACCTTCCCAAGTTCCCACAGTCCATTTTCCGTAATTGCAGGGAGAATACACTAACCATCAGAGACTGTACACATTTTGTTGGTTGAAATCCAAAAGTGGATTTTTACAAAAAGTTTTCTGTCACAACTTGTTCTTGGAAGTTTGTTTCCTGCCAACTAAAAACTATGATTTCAGTAGAGCACAAACCCTGGGTCAGGATTATTCTATCTCAGTGTTGATTTGTGTTGAAACCCCATGAAAGCATGGATTTTGTACTTTGGGGCAAGATCTGAAACCACTGATTTTTGAGTTCAGACTTTATTTTCTTCAAAAACTTCTAGCGCGAGCCTGTTTAGCATTCTCAGGAGAGAAGCCAGCTTGGCTCTCATTTAGCCAAAGAAGATGGTTCTGAACACATTTCCTTTGGGGATGGGGTATTACTGGAAATTGTTCCTCAAGTGGCTGTTTATAAAAGGAAGGAAGTTAGGAGAACTGGGCTCAGCTATGCTCTGCACTTTCTGGATGGAGCTGGAGATGCCATTTTAATCTCTGTGCCAGCTTTCCTCAAGTGTACATTGGGAAAACCAGTCCCAGGAGTGACCCCTCTCTAAAATGAGCTCCATCACCCTAGCATGCCACACACCACACAATCTCTACAATGAAGAAATTGGTTACTTTGTGTTTTTTATGTTTTTTTTAGTATAAAAATACTGTACAGAGGAGTTACAGTTACATGAGTAAGGTAATGAATACATTTCCTATCAAGCATTGTTGCCTCCTCCTTTGTTTTACCCCTACCATCCCTTCCTTCCCACCTACCCAACTCCTCCCCGCTCCACTCACGTCCCACCAAAGCTGTAAAGTTCATTTTGAACATAGTGTCTTGTACATCTCAGTGTTACAATGGATCAACCTGTATCCCCATTTAAGCATTTTGTTTTTTCCCTTATCCTCCCCAAATTAGAAAAGTGAATACACAAGATGCAGGGCACCAGAATCAAATACAGTGAAAACGGGGGTTATACTATGGGGGAGGAAAATACCAAAAAAACAAAAAAAATTACATAGTATATTATAGTAAGTTAAAAACAATAGCAAGAAAGAAAAAAACACTTGTGTCCCTGCCTTGGTGCTCATTTCACTTAGCATCATCTCATATGGTCATATGTACATAGCTTTTGACTTTTTCTGCTTGTCCCAGACATATACTAGTTATTGAAAATGAGGGAAACCATGAGACCTATGTTTCTTTGGGCTTGGCTTACTTGACTTTTTCCAAGTCTTTCCATTTCCTAACAAATGGGGTGATATCATTCTTTCTGTTGGAGGCACAGAATTCATATATCTATATATCACATCACATTTTCTTGATCCATGCATCTACTGAAAAATTAAATCCCCCAACAACAAATCCTCAAAGAAACAACTGCCCGATAAATAAGTGGGCTAAAGACTTAACGAGAAACTTCATTGAAGAGGAAAGAAGAATGGCCAATAGACATATGAAGAAATGCTCAACTTCTCTAACCATAAAAGAAATGCAAATCAAAACAACATTGAGATTCCACCTCACCCCAGTCAGAATGGCTAGAATCAAGAACTCTAATAACAACAGATGCTGGAGGGGATGTGGCCAAAAGATAACCCTACTGCTTTGTTGGTGGGAATGTAAACTTGTTCAACCACTTTGGAAAGCAGTATGGAGGTTCCTCAAAAGACTCCACATAGAGCTCCCCTATGACCCAGCAATCCCACTTGTGGGCATTTACCCAAAGGATCACAAACAAGGGTTACTTTGTTTAAGCCAGCTTCTCCCGCCTTTATGTCATGCTATGATTGCAAATCCATGTTCTATGGAACATTTACTCACATACCTGATGAGTAAAGCTATAGCTACTCTATCTCAAACAACCTTCTTGATCAAAGACATTGTTTTAATGTAGGGCTGAACTGACAAAATGTTAGTTCAGGATAGTTGAGGTAGTTAGTCAGGGAGGGGACCCAAGAGTCACAGAAAATTATAAAATATTAGCCCAATGAATTCTGGAACTTTCCCAAAGCACCTCACCAATATATATTGACTTATGACAATGGTATTAATGACTATGTAGAGACTGGAAAGTGTAACAAAGATTGCACAAGGTGAGGAGTTATGGTTGAGATCCTTCTATTAAATTAGCTCCCCAGAAGGTTATAACCTCAGGAGAATGATAATCTGAAGGTAAAAATACATCTCACAGAACATAAAGACATGAAACATGTTTTGTCTCCCTCTGAGTCTGACTGGAGAGAGAAAATAATATCCTTGAGGTGCACAAGTGAATCCTCATACAGATTGGGTATATGAGTTCATAACATTTTGATAGCTATCAAAAAACTCTAGAAGGAAATGCAGTTTCAGGAATGGTTCTGCTCAAATATCAAAGGTCTATCAGAAATAAGCATAGAGGAATGTGTTTTCAATCTGGGCCCCAATGACTATCACACACACACACACACACACACACACACACACACACATCAGATCCTCTAGTATGTCAGCTATTAGATAATCAGGGCCAGTACATAAAATTGTTAAGAGGGACAGAGAAAGAGAGAGGAGAGAGAAAGAGGGAGAAAGGAGAGAGAATCAGTTACTCAAGTTTACTAAAAGTATAAATATTTGAAAACATAAATCATAACTTCTAAAACTGAATTAAAAACTCTATAAAATAGTTAAGTATCAGATTAGACACAATTGAAATTATATCTAGTGAACTGTAAAAATGAAGACAGTACCAGCCCACAACAGAAGATATAATGACTAAAATATATGGAAGTTGAGATAAAAAACATGAAAGGAAGGAAATTAGTCTTCAACTGATCTTCATACACATCTAGCTGGATTTCAAAAGGAGAAAATAGAGAAGCAGCATTTGATGAATTTTCTAGAATTGATGGGAAATATGACTTAGCAGATGCAGGAAGACAAACATATTATAAGTAAGACAATACTACTAATAGTATTAAATTAATAGCCAAGAAACATAAACACAGCAGATGGTCAAGAGTGAAAACCAAAGGCCCAGGAAAAGTGTTCAATTTAATATGCAAAGAGAAATAGGAAAGATGACCTACGAACTAATCCTAGAGAGGTGACGTCTCAAAACCAAGAAGGAAGTCAGATGCATGAAGGCAACCAGTGAATGCAAATGACCTTTTAAACTTTTCTGTCATTCTGAGAACAAAGTGAAAAAGTAGAGACTTATAAATAAAATGAACAGCTACAGAATGGATGGTTACAAGTTGGGCATAACTAATCATTTCTGAAGTATCCAGTCAGGTTGGATCCATATTGAGCCAATCACGGCACCATTAACCATGCTCACTACCATGCCTCTCTAAAATCCCAGAGATGTGCATTATGGATACCCAAACAGAAATTCTTTCTAGGGACAAATGCATAAATATAATGCAAATGTTATAAATACACATTTAGACTTATAGAAACCCACTAAAGGAAAATATAACTGTAAAAAGACAGCAGAGGAGAAGATGAATGGTATATGGAAACCTATTTTTTTTTTTTTTGGTCCGGTCGTGGGGACTGAACTCTGGGCCTGGACACTGTCCCTCAGCTTTTTCAGCTCAAGGCTAGCGCTCTACCACCTGAGCCACAGCACCACTTCCGGCTTTTTACTTTTTGCTTATGTGGGGCTGAGGAATCGAACCCAGGGCCTCATGTATGCAAGGCAAGCGCTCTACCACTGAGCCACCTTCCCAGCCCCTGGAAACCTATTAATGGGTAACAGAAGCCCATGTTACATGGACCAAACAACTATATGAATTCTAGGCAGGCCAACGGCATGTTTTCTGTGCATAAATTAATATGTTGCTAGAGAATGTGAAGTCAGAACAAGGGAGGTAAGATAGATTAAAGTTCCTCTAAAACACCCCTTTCATCAAAGGATGGCTTTCAATACAAGAAGAGAATATGGAAATCTTGTGGACAACTACATATCTCTGAACAAAAGAGTCCACTTTAGTCTGATAACAGAGCTCTATGTATTCAAAAGAAATTGGTTTGTATGTGTACAATATTGCTTCCAGAACTCCTTAATTAACTACTATACCCTGCTTTGGGATACAGTATATATTTGTTTGAATATTCTGGTCTTTTAAATATATTTGAATACTTTGAATATATTCTGCTCTTTTCTGTCCTAAGCTATAAGCTTACTCTAATGCTACTTTAATGTCAAGAATTTTGTTAAGAGAGATGCAGAGGTTTGATGTGGCTTTAAAAAAAATCAGTGCAACTCTGATAGTTAAAAAAATTATAATTTATAATTATAATTTCAATTATAATTTTGTAAATGGTCTGTGGTCATGTCTATGTTTCTCCATCTTAGGTCTACCCTTGACCATCACGTGAGGTGTTAAGTGTGGGGATTGAATCTTTGCTCGAGATGTTTGTACATAAGAAGAGTTACCCCTGGAAAAAGAAGGGCTGGGGGGGTGCTGGGAAGATGGCTCAGTGGTAGAGTGCTTGCCTTGCATGCATGAGGCCCTGGGTTCGATTCCTCAACACCACATAAACAGAAAAAGTTGAGGGTGGGGCTGTGGCTCAAGTGGTAGAGCGCTAGTCTACAGCTGAAGAGCCGAGGGACAGCACCCAGGTCCAGAGTTCAGGCCCCACGACCAACAAAAAAAAGAAAAAGAAAAAACAAAAGAAGGGCCAGGCCAACAAGAGAGGGAAATAAAATAACTGTGTGAAGGCCAAATAGTTGCTATAGTCATAGTATTCTTGATTAATTCTAAAGTGAGCTTCTGTCAGAAGGAAAGCGATTCATTTCAGTAACATGTTTATAATAGCAGAGTGGCAGCCCAGGTGAGACCGTAAGTATATTTTTGGATTGTTTTAGCAATAAGAATTTGGACTAAGGTTAGACAAAATGTAAATCCAGAAATAATATTTTCATTTTTTATTCCTTCCTGTCTTTATTAAACACTAGTCTTGATTGTAAAAACTTGCCAACATTTTTCTGTTTGTTTACCTGGGACCTATGGAAACAGCATTAAGTAATTTATTTCTGAAACTACTGTCTTTCTCTTAAAATGCTAATATCCAACTGCTTTTAACCTACTTTGTGAACCTTATAGATTTATAACTAAAACAGACAACAACAACTGCTGAATTGATTAAATAAAATCTCCAGCCTTAACCCCCAGGTCTTAGAAACTCAAACCAGTTAGAAAGCTGCTAAAAACAAGTCGGTAAAAACATTCTTTGATTTTTAATTATTTTACTTCTCTCTTTAAGCAAAATTATTTGCTTACACTGCACTGATAATAGATACGATAGATTTCAGTTACTTGATGAAGACAAATTTGTGTTACCATTACTTTTAATCCAGCACTTTTACCTTTACCATAACAACTTTTATTGCTTTTAACTGAAAGGGAAAAAAGATCTATTTTGTGTAAACAGCAAGTGCCTTATCTGTCAAATATGATCAATGTCTAATAGAGTTTATGAGTTTTGTTTAAGGAAAGAGTTTTGTTTTGCTTCTCTATAATCTTTTTGCAGTATCATTTTGTGTGCTTCTTTCATACCTCTTCCATATTGTGCATACTCTGGGAGTTTATTACGTTTTCAGCTGCTAGGAAATCAGAGCAAATCTTAGCCACCTCAATTGATTAAATCTTCTCCATCATTTGTATTATTTTTTGACTGGTCAATAAAAAGACTGCTTCAAAAAAGTAATTTAACTTTTTAGGAAAGAAGTAATAATTCCAGGTAGTCATTGACTAAGACAGAAGACAACACTGTATCCAAAACAGCTGCGCTCAAAATTTAGTCAACACTGTAAATTAAAGTGTCCTCTATCCCCGCACCCCCCACAAAAATATAACCCACACAACTGCTAATATCCCAAATGCCTGTTTTCTTGAGGCAAAAGTGATCAGAAGTGAAATTATTATGCACCCATAAGTAAACACAGGATGGCATAAAACTCTGAGATTATCTCACTAAAATTTATTTTACCTACAAATAATTTCTGTAGCTCACCCCATTGTTATCTGGGTGTTTAGGTGGTTTTGTTTTTTGTTGTGGTTGTTTATTTGGAGTTAAGTCATCAGAGAAAAGGCATTAAAAATAAACATCTTTGTAAGCTGGTTTATTGCTGAGTATTTGGCTTTTCCACTTCGTATCTATCCAAACTGGTATTGCACTGAAAACTTAATGATGGAAGAATGAGAATGTGGGACACATTTTATCTTCTCACATATGTCAGAGAAATCTCATTTTGGAAAGCAGCTTTGAGGAGCGGCCACTTTGACCTTGAATTTGTCCCCAGCCATTTATTCAGTCAAGGGAAACATGAGCAAATATGTCCCCAGCTCTCTGAGCTTTCTCCTTTACCCCATTGTCAAACTGTTCATGAGGAAGAGGAGTTGGTGAGGACAAATCCAGGATTGTGCTGAGAAACAGCAGGTCCCCAGGCAAAGTCAGTTCCTGTCGATGAAAAGTAGGCTTTTGCTCTTCATTTCTTAGGGTTTTTTCATAAAAAACCTAAGCTTGCACATGACACAGAAATCTCCCTTCTGAGTATTTATCCAAAATAACTGAAATCAATAAGGCATGGGTGGCTCATGCCTGTAATGCTAGCTACTCCAGCCTGGGCAGGAAAGACAGTGAGACTCTTTCTTTCATGAGACTTATATATCCAATTAATTACCAAAAAGGCCTAAGGTGAAGCTGTGCTAGCCTTGAACAAAAAAGCCCAAGGACAAAGCCTATGCCCAGAGTTCAAACCCCAGGACCAACACAAAAACAAAAGAATTGAAATAAAGATTTCAAATCTGAAATCAAGATCTTTTGGACTTGAGAGGCCTAATCCTCATTGACATATTCAATTAGCTAAGAGATGGAAACTAAATGTCCATCAGCAGTTAAAGGATTGTGACATTCACACAATAGAATACTATTGTAGGAAATCCTGCCATTTGCAGTTTGAATGGACTTGCTACTCCATGCCATTCTGGTGAATCTTGAAGACCTTGGAGCAAAAGAAGCCAAACAAAAAGGCGTGTTGCATGACGCACCTATGGGAACCACTTGAAACAGTCAAATCCACAACATCAGGGATTAGAACAGTGGTGCCTGGACTGTGAGGAGAAAAATGGAGTTTGCTAATCACTTATGCAAAGTAAAAAATTCTAACAATCTGGTATAGGATGTCATTCTTCCAGTCAACAGCGCTGTGTGTTGCTTCCATAAAATCTTGTTAAGGGGAATCTCATTGTTTTTAACACAATAAAATCAATTCAATAATCCTTGGGGGGAGAGAGAGAGAGAGAGAGAGAGAGAGAGAGAGAGAGAGAGAGAGAGAGAGAGAGAGAGAGAGAGAGAGAGAGAATGCACTCCAATACAGGAGCTTGAACTCAAAGGCCTAGGTGCTGTCTCTGAGCTTTTGTGTTCAAGGCTAGTGTTCCACTTCCGACATTTTTGGTGGTTAATTTAAGAGTCTCATGAGCATCTTCTGCACAAGCTGGCATCAAACCACAATCTTCAGACCTGAGTGGCTAAGATTAGAGGCATGAGCCACAAGTGCCTGGCTAGGATTTTTTTTTTATATGATGCTGTGCCTTACACGAAAGGTGCATCTGAGCTGGGTGCACGTGGCTCACGCCTACAATCCTAGCTACTCAGGAGGCTGAGAGCTCAGGAGGATTGTGGTTCAAAGGCAGGAAAGTCCTTAAGACTCTTATCTCCAAATAAGCACCAGAAAATCAGAAGGGGAGCAGAAAAGCTCAAGGACAGCACCCACAACTGACCAAAAACTAAAAATAAAATTAAAAAAAAAAGTAGGGACACAAGAGGTCTTTCTCTTTGTTGCTGTTGTTTTTAATTCACTATGTGATTTTTTTGCTTCTTTTGTACATTCTTCTCCCATGGTCTAACCCCTGTTGTCACTGTATTTGATTCCAGTGCTCTGCATCCTGTATATACATTTTTTTCTAATTTGGAGAGGGGAAGGGAAATAACAAAATGCTGAAACAAGGATTAAGGTTGACCCATTGTAACAATGAGATATACAAGACACTATGCTGAAAACAAACTTTACAACTTGGTAGGAGAGGAGGAGTTGGGGAGGTGGGGAGGAAAGGGATGGCAGGGGAAAAACAAAGGAGGGGTGTAACAATGCTCGAAAGGAAATGTACTCAGTATCTTACTCATGTAACTAACCCCTCTGTACAGCATCTTTAAATAAAAATATATATATTTAAAAAGTGAAAGGTGCTTCTGGATGGGAGAAATAACTTTCATTTTATAGCACAGTAAAATAACTATAGTTGATACCATCTCATTGTTCTTTTCAAAATAACTAGTGAAAAAGATTTTAAATGTCCCAACTGAAAGAAATGATATATGTTCCAACAGACACTATATTCATATATTGAAACCACACAGCACCCCATAAGTATATTATGTATCAATTATGCGTCATGTATATATATTATATAGCAATTAAGATCCCAAAGTAATAAAATAAGTCAATGAATAATGAATAAAACTGAACTTAAATTAAAAGGAAACAATATTATAAAAAGGAATATAGATAATAGATGCAGATATAGATAGATATGGATAGATCCAGGTAATGAATTGTGTCACCAGCATCCCAAGTCCCATCAAACCTTCTCTCCTTCCTGTGGTCTCACCTCATTGCATTCCCACCGCCCTACAACAAATAGGACAATCAAGAGCCGGTGCTTGCATGCTAAACTTGAGGGAATCAAGCTAAAACAATGCTGTCTTTCCAGAAAAAGTAAACCAGTCATTTGTCAGATTATTAAAATAAACAGAGCTCAGCTGCACTCTCTGGCCAGAAGAATGGAATAACCTCCTGTTTCCTCGGTGGCCAAGGACGTTTGCAGCCGCCCTAGCTAGACCCCTCCATGAGAAGGAGACATAAGAGGGCAAGTGGAAAGCAGAAGCTGGCACAGACAGAGGAAAGTAGACCAGCGTGAGCACGGACCACACAGCCACACGCAGAGGATCTAAAGCAAACGGAAACTGAATAGGCCCTAGTCTCCAATTGGTTCTTCACATCCGTTTCACTGAAGAAATGTTCTATTTATTGAGAAGACTTTCTACATTTTCCAATGTCTGTTTTTGTAGTCAGTTGCCTGTGGAAGGCTTTTTATTTTTTCTTGTTTTTTTTTTTCTTGTTTTTGTGTTTTTGTTGTTGGTGGTGATTTTTTTGGGTTGTGTTTTTGTTTTTGTTTTGGGGGGGATTTTTTTGGTTGTTTTTTTTTTTTTTTGGTCGGTCATGGGGCCTGAACTCTGGGCCTGGGCACTGTCCCTCAGCTCTTCAGCTCAAGGCTAGCGCTCTACCACTTGAGCCACAGCGCCACTTCTGGCATTTTTCTTTTTTGCTTATGTGGTGCTGAGGAATTGAACCCAGGGCCTCAGGCATGCAAGGCAAGCACTCTACCACTGAGCCACCTTCCCAGCCCCCTTTGTCTTGTTTTTTTGTTTTTTTGTTTTTTTTAAATAGAGGCCACTTTAACACCTTTATCCGATTATGCTAGCATCTGTGAACTGTCATTACCATTCAAGCTGGTGTTTTCCTGACACTTTGGTACAAAGAATGTTTTTTCAGTGATACCCTACACATTAGAGGTACTATGCAGCTTTGAGTGGACTTAAATTCTCTGTCCTAGAACTCAAATCTGTGATGGGAGGGGAAGGAAGCACTGTCTTATTACTTCAAGATGAAAGGCAAACAAAGGCAAACATGATCCACATTCAGTGTCTGTGAGTACTCTGCTTTTCAAAGGGAGGAGTTTAGACTTCCCATGGGGCCTTGGCCAAACCCACTTTGGCTTGCAAAGGGGAGGGACCTCTTATTCCTCACCTCTGCTGTCAGGGGTGGGGTGACAGTTCTTTGTTACTGCTCAGAGGTGAAGGAAGTCCAGACTCCCTGGCTTCCTCTGACATCATCACCCCAGCAGGGCTGGTTCGGGGGAAGTTGTTACCATTCTTCCCATAAGCTTCCACTTTGGATGTGGGAAAAGACTTTGTTACTGTCAGGCAAAGACGAAGTCCATGACCCCCGTCTGTCTCTCTGATACCACCCCAAAGTAGACATGTGCTTCAGACTGGATTTTCTTTCAGTTGGTCAAGGGCAAAAGTCTAGACTCCCCAACTCTACCCTTTGCCCACAGATGTTGAGATAAGGCCACCATGCATCCCTATGGTATTTCGCCAAGGGAGAAACAGTATGATTCTTGTCCATGTTTTACAGCTTACCTGAGTCTTTTGGCTCTATCTATCATCTACCCATCCACATATATGCCCGTATACATGTACATGTGAGCTCACACGCACGCACACACACACACACACACACACACACACACACACACACACACACACACACACACACACACACACACACACACATTTGGCTCCTGGAATTCCTTGGCTGCTGGTTTCCAATACTCAGCTTAAGCTATACAAGGAAGGAAAGAACCCTAGGGAACTCACTGGCATGTGCATCCTTGCACCCCAGGATTTGGCTGCTCTGTGTCCTCTCCATCTTTCAGGGGCTTCATGCATTTACTAATATCACTTCGCTCTGAGACTTCAGTCACTGGTGTTCTGGCTTCCTTAAGTATCCCTCAACTTGAGCCCAGCAACACTGGGACCCTGCTGAAATTCATAATAGGAACTAGAAAAGGTTAACACAGAATCAGACTAACATCAAGCTAACACTTCCGACACTTTGTATTCATAGACTGTTTTGTAGACTGCGAACTTCTTTATTCAACCACTTAAAGATAATAATAATTAAAAAAAGAATACATGGATTATGAATAAAACTAAGAAGGCAAAGACAAAAGAAGGCTAACACATAATTCAAGATGCAGTTTCTGGAACTCAATAGCATTGCTAGCATCCTGAAATTTTTGGTGCTAACCCATGGTTAGCCATTTTTAAGTATTTTTCAGTACTATTCCTGTGGACAACTGGGGATACATATCCCAGCTTAATTTTTCATGTATTATAGGAATTAATGGTGTTTGTTTATTTACTTATTTCCACAGAGAATTGCTTAGTACTACTCTGCCATTTGTTTGTGTAATATGCAACAATATAATTAGCAAAATATTCAGAATTGTTTCTACTGATATACCCAATGTTAATGTCTTCTCTGAAAATGCCTTTACCTTTCATTAACATAATTAAAATCAAGTCTGATTGCCAGATTAAGCTGAATAACTTATGATAAGGCCATATCTCATAGCTGAGATACTAATTTTCTCTTTGCAAATCACAGGTATTATGTTCAATGCATAAAACTTAAGCACATTTTGTAACATATCTTACAGAAAGTAATCACTAGCAAATCCATTAGTAGCAATTGTTTTTATTTTTCTGTTATTCCCTGAATCATTTTCTTGAACTATAGTGTCAACATATTATTGTCCATTATGCTTCTCTGAGATAATGTGCTAAATTTTCATATGCCTTAATCAATATTTCACTTATTGATCTTCTATAATAAAAATCAAGCAAAAATTCTTTTCCTTTGAAATAACAAATAGATGCCTTGTTACTGATTTTGCTAAAATGTAACAAACCTATAACTTTTCATTTTAAAGATGTAATTTTTATTTAGAAATTCAGAGATAGTTAAAGGAATGTTGAATGTATTTTAGCACCTTAATTTTTATTTATCTATATGTTATTTTAGAAACAGTACAATGTGCTCCAAATAAAAAGTAAAGTGCTTATAGGTGTGTGAAGATTTCCCTGTTATTGGGATCAGCTTTGAAGACTATTCTAGACCTACTGTAAATTCCTGGTCACTACTTGCCCTAAAGAAATCTCAATATCAAACTTATACTCTAATGCAGTGATGGTTCTCTTCATATGATTCAGGAGATTGACTTATGATTGTAGTACTATAAAAGATTGTGTATGGAATACAGGAAGACCTTCCAATGGTCAGAAGTCACTTCATTGAGCTAATTAAAGCATGGCTTCTATCATCCCTACCCCAAAAAAGATAGCTATCCCAAGTCAATATGGGGTCAGCCATCTTTCCCAGGAGTGGGCTGTCTAGTGTAGGCTTCATAAAGAAGAGATGGACAGCTTTTACACCATGCCTCATGTCTCCTGTCTCATGGCTCATGGCTCTCCTCTGGGCACTAGGATGTCCCACTGCAGCTTCCCTTTGGGATAGACTTGGTTTGTTGGTATTGCTTTTCTTCTCTTTCTTTGACCTACTACTGCCATGGCTCACTTTTCTAACAGTGTTAAGTGTGTTTGAGGGGCTGCAGGTCTTTGTGACAGGAGTCCACCTGAAGTTGCCAGCTTTCCAATAAAACTCCAGATTCGACCTCTCAAAAAAGAGAGAGAGACAAAGACAGAGAGAGACAGAGACAGAGACAGAGAGGGAGAGGGATAATGTTCATTGTGTATTTGTTCTGCTTTATTTTGAGAGGCAGTTTTCAGTTGCTAAAACAGTTGAAGGAAATGAAAAACCTTCCAGTCTTGGCAGGATCATCCAGGGGAAAACAGTGTTCCAGCAACTGCCATTATTTTGATTGGGTAAAACTGCCTAGCTATTGGCCATACCTAGAGTGTGTTAACCATTGATTTCTGCAGGAATATACTATATCCATATTATTTTGCATTGGCAGGCTTCTATAGACATATATGTCAATAAAATTTATCTCTGGCAGTAAAGTCTTATTTATTTTAAAGAAATAGAGGCTCAGTGGGATGAAGTGATTGAGTACAGGTAACAAAACTTTCAGGTAAAAGGCAAGTTTCTAATGTCTCATTCAACACTCATCCCTTCATGTCATAGTCAGTACTACCTGCATACACTCTAATGATAGCCTATCACGAGGTAGGCCAATCTACTCTTGGGAATTTTAAAGTCGTTTTATTATTGTTCTCAGAATTGTTTTATTTTGGCTTTTTTCCCCTGGTGCTTCCTCCAGAAAAAGATGAAAAAAACCAGAGGTCAAACAAGGGGCCCTTGCTAGCCCACAAGATGAGGAATTCAGAGTGCATTAACAAGGGATCAGTCTCTAAGAGTTCCTCTCAGAAGCAAGTGATGCTAGTCTTCTGAATGTAATGTCTAGTCATGTTGGATTTTAATATATTAAAGAGTTGGATAACTATGAGGAGAGGGTGACCTCAGTAGTTCTGAGTGGTCCACTTGAAGCACTGAAAACTAGAATGAAAAGAATGCTGTTCACCCTGTCCTAGGGGGAAGGTCAGAAGAGATGAAGTCTCAGATGACTGACAAGGCATGCTGATGAGTAGAGCATAACTGATTTCTGACAGAGTTCTGGAACTACCACCACCTTTCCCCAACACACACACACACACACACACACACACACACACACACACACACACACACACACACACACACACACACACACACACACACACACACACACACACACACACACACACATCTCCTCCAAAACTACCTGCTTCTGTTTTCTCTGGAGCCAGGCTCCTGTGGTCTTGTGAGTACATGTGACTTGCCACATTTAGTCTTTGAAAAAGGCACAGCAACAGGAATATCTACAAACACTAGGATTCTGTAAAAGGTTTTGCCTATAATATAATGTATATTCATTCAACAAGCATTCAATGAGTCATATACCCAGGCTTATCACTGAGGAATATTTTTTAAAGGATAGAGCTCTCTTTGACCTCTATTAGCTGAGAAACCAACTGACTTTTTCACACAAGTTAGTTTTGTGTGAGTTGACTAAAGGGATGAATTAATTTAGCCTGGGAATCCAAACAATTAGGGGAATGGCAAAAGGTACACATAAGTAAAGGGCCCTGGTCACAGAGGCCTGGTTGACCATTACTGCTGTCTTTGTTTTGGGAAAGGATCCAGGTAAGGAGGAGGATGCCCGCAGCCTTTGTACTGGGGAGTCTCTGTTCTCTTCCTGTGAGACAGTCTTCTCCAAGCCTTCCTATAAACATGGCATGGCTATGTCCAGTTCTTCCTAGTTTCCAAGGTGACTAGATGGTGAATGGCTTACACAAAGACAGGTGCAAAATGGAGGTAGGAATGTCTAGGTTTACTCCTGCTTTTAGTTAATTCATGAGCCTATGTTAAAGAATCAGTGCTTTTCAGCAAAAGCAGCTTTTAAATCGATGTTACACTGTGATTTTTTTTAAAAAGAATTTTGTCATGAAACAACTGTCTTCCTCATTCTCCCACTGCATTCACTAAACAAGAACATGGAATTTTTATGAAATAGATTCACTCTGAAGTAAGATCTACAGAGCTACTTTGTTTCCTTGATGAGAATATTTCTTCTCCCTCCTCTGGATTGCCTTCTTTTCCTATGTGCCAATCCAAATAAATACTTCCTTCAAATTTTTCTAGACAGTCATTCAACTTGTAGTTAAAACCAATAATCTAACTACAGAATCTAACTACCAGAAAAGTTCTGCCAAAGGTTTTGTTGGAAACTCTGGGTGAGGAAGAAGGGGAAATCTACATGCATTTCCTATGGACTTCCTTATCATGGCTACAGATAACAATCCCACCAAACTGATGATGATATCTCAAACTTTTGCACCACAGCCTAAAGGTAAAAGGAAAGGAACAAACAGTGCAAACTCCAGAGAAAAATACTGCAAAACAATTTATGTTCCTTATATCTTTGTGCCTGCCTACCTGAGTGAGAGACAACTGGCAATCTGGGTGAAAAGGAAAAGAGGAAAATATAAAAGACAGAGAGAGGTGGAGGAGATGGGACAACAAAACTTGCAACAGCAATAACATTACTAATACAGTAGAGAATTATAAGTTATCATTGAATTAACTAGAATATTTAAAATTAATGCATATAGAATGAAAATAGGAATGTATACACTTTAATGTGACTGTGGAAAAGCCTTGATTTCCAATTCAAAGAGAGGAGGAAAATAATGAGCATACTGTAAACTCCAGAAAAGCAATATTCTACATATTAACACTGTACTTCTAACAATGATGCAACTTTCCTTTTTTTGTCTTGGAAATAGTATTTAAATATAAGATAATATTATGTTGTAGAAAAATACTTTATAAAAATAAAGAAGGAAAAAAATTACTCATATTCTTCATTCACCCAGAAAGAATTGTGACTCTCAACATTATAAACTATTATACAAAATTTGGAATAGTAACAAAGTAATCTAAAAGTTGAGGTTTGCCCAAGCTCTAAGGTCTTGATAGAAAAGAAGATAGAAACAAAGGTAACCACCATTTGAGGTTAAGAAGTGAATGAAACTATCTGAGAAAAAGAGTCACTCATCTGAATAAACCTTAGACAAACAAGTTTCCTTTTACCCTGTATTATATGCCTTTTACCCTTTTAAGTGTGACTCAACCATCACCAGACCCCTGAACTTTGAAGCACTTTCATTCATTCTCAGAAAGCAGCATTGATTCTGCTTCCATCTGAAGTCATACAACCTACTCACATGTCTGAGTATCAGCATACAGTGGGACTCATAGTTTCACTATTAAGAAAAAACAAAAAAAGCTTATATATTTATACATATAAATATATGCATACATATAAATATATGCATACATATCAGAATACATGCATTTGTACACAAGTGTGAACACATACAAGGGTGCTGGTGGAGAGCTGACGCATATTGTTCAGAGGCAAAATATGCAGTTGCTACTTGTTTTTTTTTTTAATTATGATTTCCATAGTCATCATTTTATTTGGGATATTATCACCAGAGACCCAAGCCTAAGAATATAGAGATAATAGCAGAGCCTTGCAAATACTCTCTTGGCTATATATAAACAATACTGATACATTACTGAATAACTAAAGGGAAAGAGTTAGCTGATAGATTTCAAGGAAAAAGAGAACCTAAGCTACCAGGAGAGCAGCAGCCCAGGCCATACCAAAAATAGGTAACAGAACTATCAACAAGAGGAAACCAATGCCTGCAGAACGCAAAAAGATACAATCCATGGTATTGTACTTATTTTATCTTTTAGTGAACTTTGCCCTTTAAAATATTTCCTTTATCCCATTTTGAAGATTTATAGTGCCATTCTTTATGCCTTAATGAACTCCAACGTGGTTCTCTAAAATGTTTAAAACTTGTCATGGTTGGTGTTTTAATTTTTTTTAAGGCAACAATTTTTTTTAAAAAGGAAAGGGGGGAAAAACCCACACTAGGAACTCCAAGTCCTGCCAATTTTTTCTCCCTGCCAAGTCCTATTAGTATAAATGAACGGTTTATTTTAAGAAATGCCTGATAAATTGCTCTACACAATCAGTAATGAGGGTACTGTCAACAAAAGAGAGTCATTTCCAAAATTTACTTGGCATCAAGGAGCACTTAGTGCCTTGTAAGCACAAACTGGGCTATGCAGCCCGGGCCCATGGATGCTATGAGTTTCTCCTCCCCAGGGGACAGAGGATACATGGTGACGTGTAACTGCTGTAGTTTTCCCTCTTGAGGTTTTTAAAACTGAAACAAAACATGGTCATTTTCAAACTTTCCTTGCCAACACTTTCTACCCATATCTACAGTTCCTTTTCTTCTTGGATTTTGCCCTGGGCGGTGGTGGGGGGCAGGTGGCGGAATACACAGGTCAGCACAAAACAGCAATCAGGGCGAGATAATAAGAAAACATTTAAAGAGTTTTCAAACATCTTGTAGGACTTACAAGTGCCTTTCCAGTTCCTGATTCCTATCTCCTGTGACCAGAGGAACTCAATGGTGGAAACAGTGAGCCTGCAAGCCACCAAGTCAAATACAAACAACAAAAAGGCAACAATGCCCAGTTCTGGAAGAAAGCCAAGTCTTTAGGTAAGAATCTGGAGTTAGGGAAAAGCCCTGGGGTTGTACTTGAATGCTGGAAAACGGCTTCTACTATTCCCCTGGTACACTGAATGCCTGGCACTTATCCTTCAGATGAAACTCTTGGAGTTTTTACACTATAAACCCTTGACCAAGATCTCAGAAATAAAGGACCTGTGATGGTGTCTTCTATGCCCAACTCCTTCATGGAAAACCACCTTGACTGGAAACTATATTATCCTAAAGTGAGAGTGAAGGAATGTCACTCCATGACACCAAATTCAACCAAGCAAAGCTCTTGTGAGAAAGACAAGGTTAGAGTCTGCTATCTGTGGGGCCTTTTGAGGCTTTTAGAGGAATAGAATTAGAAAAGTTAATATGTGATGTATTTGATTCCAGTGCCCTGCATCTTGTATATACACTTCTCTAATTCGGGGAAGGGAAGGGAAAAAACCAAAATGCTTAAATTAGGGATACAGGTTGACCCATTGTAACAATGAGATGTACAAGACACTATGCTGAAAATGAACTTTACAACTTTGGTGGGAGGTGGAGGGGTGGGGTTGTGGCGGTGGGAGGGAAGGGATGGTAGGGGAAAAACAAAGGAGGAGGCAACAATGCTCAATAGGAAATGTACTCACTACCTTACTCATGTAACTGCAACCCTTTGTACAGTATCTTTACAATAAAAAAGTACAAAAAACATTAATGTGCAAGTAAAATAAACAAATCCCTTTACTCCTTGCCCACTGTCAATATCCCTATGCTTACTTATAAACCCCTGGAGATGGCCTTCAGCTACTTTTGCTCGCAGATCATTTTCCAGCCACTGTCTGAGACAGCCACTTATTTCTAGCAGTGTCTGTATAATGTTTGTGGTGACCCTGAATTGTTCAGCCTCCAAGTAGGAGACAAAAGTGTTTCATACAATTTATACTATTCATATTTTGTATTTCATCTGTTTAAACACAAGGATCAAAGTTCAGCGTTTAATGCAATGCAGTATGTACACAAACTGACTAAATTACAGATGAACAGAAGAGATGTTGCATATTTCCTTCCATCTTATAGCAAAAGGAAAGATACCAGCTCTTCTTAGGAAATATTTATAAGTTCCAAGCATTCCTAACATCATTAATAAGCAGACTACCTTTTAGTCCTTAAAGGTTATGGAGGGGAAATGATTCCTACTTTGCATATATGGAAACTGAGTCCTAGGAAGAAACTCAGTAAATTGTCCAAGGACAAAGACATCAGCAGAGCCAGAATAAGCTCTACTTAGAGCAAAGTCTTATCATACAATCCTGCTTCATCTGTTTCCCCAACATTTCTGCTCAGGGTTGTGTTGTTTGCTCAGTTTCCACGCTAGCATGCTTAGATGCTGGAAGGAAGCAGAAAGGACTGGATAAATGGACTGTAATATTGACTTCATTTTTACCTTGTCAAAGCCATGCAGAAAATAATAGAGTGGAAAATCTCCTCCTTGTCCAAAAGATTCTGCTTCACTTTATCTACCATAAAACATTTTTCTGTATAAAATTTAGACTTAAGGCTCTCAGATCTGATCCCAGGTTGCTACTAACACCATGTTTCATTGAGTGGTAAGGTCAACAGAAGAAAGATACTAGTTTATATCAAACAGGCCTGTAACAGAAATGCGGCTTACTCAATCTCCAAACCTATGGTCTATTCTGATTATTTTATCCCTGTCTCCAGAACGCAGGGCAAAAAGTAAAGGAGCTTTTCTTTATGACCTTCTCTTACTTTCAGGTGACAGAGAAGATTCTTGAAATAAGACAATTACAATAATGAAAGAAAAATGAGTACTTCTAGAATGATTCTACTACTTCCAGAAATGTGTGTGTGTGTGTGTGTGTACATATGAGGATAAGTTGTACATTTTGAATGAGCTAGATGTCATAGTTAAATTCTTAAACATTGTTTTAAACCTGTTGTCAGCCTTCCGCAGTTAGCTTTGGAAATGGCTACCTTACTGCTTCAGTATCTCTTAAGTACGATGAAGAAATGGCAGCTGATGAAACCAATAGGATCCTGCCTACAGTGCATCTAACACCTCACTTTGGGTCTATGTGTCATTATGATCAGTGGGTTGTCTTGGAATGATGAATTGTATGCAGGTCATCTCTGCAGCATCGACAAGTGGGAACCAAGACCCTGAGCTGGCTAGCTGAGGCATAAAGGTGGTGCTAGGCAGAGGTGGGTGGCCATTATGGGCTCTGTGCATGCTGGATTTATGAGGGGCCAGTGGCTTTGAATGCACAGAGGAAGCCAGCTGAGAAATAAAGGAAGAATGAGACCGGAGTGCAGGATTCAGAGACAGCGATGTGAGGGTGGGGCCTGTTCAGCCCTTGCTCTTACTGAAGCTGGTCATTCAGCTTCTTCCATGTATAACTTTCAATAAATCCTCCTTCACGTGAGGCAACTTAAGTGCATGTCTGTTTCTTGTAACCAAGAGAGCCTCCAGAAGAACAAAGGCCCCCAAGGAAATGATTAAAGACCTACTGGGGTAGTCCAACCCTTGTGTTTTCCAGCCCCAGGCAGACACAGTTTTCTCCAAACTCACAGTAATGTTAGGCCTTCCAGAAAAGAGTGCCCCCTAGTGTATCTCCTTGTGCATTACAGTGCTTCTAACAATTGAGTCATTCTTTTCTTCAAAATCAATAGGAAGTAATTCTGAAATATAACATCACTCAGACCTGGATTCAATGATAACAAAAAAAACTGTTAAAAATTCCCATTATGTAAGTATAAACAGAAATTATTGTTTTCAATCTAGCCCAATAGGATGTGTTACCTGATGGGAAAGTACTCTACTTCCATAAGTTACCTCTTAGCTTAAGTGAAAGAGAGAAATGGGGAAGTCTTAGAGATGCATATCAAGCCAGGCTGAAGACTATGAATTGCATTTTGTCAGTGTTAGGTGGGCCTGAATCTCAGCCATCACAAAATGTACACTATCTTGCCCATGTAATAGTAACCCCTCTGTACAGTATTTTCACAATAAAAAAAAATAGTAAAAAAAAAAGAAAAAAAAAGAAGTCATCTGGAGAAGAGGCAAAAAATCTTTTATAATCTCTTCTTGATCTTGATCATGATCGGACTGGGGTTTGAACTCAAGTCCTTAAACTGGCTAGGTAGACACTCTTACCACTGAGCCCTGATTTTTGCTGGTTATTTTTAAGATAGGGTCATGCTTCTTGAGCAAAATTGTCTTTGTCAGGATTCCTATGGTGGTTAGGATAATAAGCGCATGTCACTGCATTCAGTTTTTCATTAAGAAAGGGTATTGAGAACTTTCCTGGCCAGGCTGATCTTGAACCTCACTCCTTCCAGTCTCAGCTGCTTAGGCAATCAACTGGCACCCACACTGAGGGTGATATTTTTAACATCAAAAACTTAATTTCTTCACCAAGTATTCTTTGTAGATGGGATTCTATTACACCGTTATAGAGTTTCTAATAGTGTCAGAGCCTTCTCTATGCTTCACTGTTAATTGTAAAGTGTCTTTTCATTAAGGTTTCAAAGTATTCCCTCAGGAGAAAAAAAGTCAATATTTTCCTTGGTGTTTATTACATGGGCATTGTTCCATGGATGGCAAATTGACTCCATCCTGTATACCAACTCCAAACAATTGTTAGGGCTCTTTGCCAAGAAGGGCTCTCTAAAATCAAGTGGCATCCAGGCTTGGTGGGAAAGAGCCTGGGTATGATTAGCAATGTCTGTCACAATCAAGGCAAAGAGCCTGAGGCTGATTAGCAATGTCTGCCATGGGCAGGTCATAGACAAGTCAAAAAACCAGGTACTGTCCAGCTCTGGTGTATACCTTATATAAGGATGCGTGTGATTTACATTGCCACATGCTTGAGCTGAACACAAAATGAATTCCAATATCCCTTTTCAAGTACAGGTGTTGACATGTAGAACTAAAATTGTGGATAAAATTACACTGAAAATTACCTAATAATGCTTATGATTCTAAAAAGATATTTGTTAATTGATCACTTCCAAAAGAATAGGAAGCAGGGATTTTATCATGATGTGAAAGGACCATACGCCAATCAAAAAGAAAACAATTAAGATAGATAAAACCAAAGCTTTCAGTATTTTAGAGTTGTACTGAGTTGCAGGCTTAAAATTTCAAAATAATAATATAGTTCTACATGCTTAAGAAAATTCTATTTTTAGGTAAATTGAAATCACATGGGCTCTCTAGTGCTATCAGAGAATGTGGATAACCCTTCATGGACCAAGCAACTCAGATATCAGGAGGTAGAATTATAGCAGCCTGTATATACTCTCATTCCTTTTAGTCAACTCTCCCTTCTGTCCACATTTTATTCTCTGCCATTGGGCAGGGTAGAAGAAACAGTATTGAGCTCTCTGCCTGAACTGCTGTAACAAGTAGGTGTGAGAATAAAATTTAAAAATGTAGAAATTTATCACTAATTCTCCTTAGTTGCTTTTAATTTAAATTCCTGGTGTCTCAGAATTTAGCCAGAAACTCTTTTTTTTAAATTTTATTTTATTTTATTTGTGAACATACTGTACAGAGGAGTTACAATTACATGGGCAGGATAATGCGTACATTTCTTACCAAGCATTGCAGCCTCCTCCTTTGTTTACCCTTCACATCCCTTCCCAGCCTCCCCCCTCCCCCCCAATCCCAATCCTTCTCCTTCCCCCCCCTCCTCCTCCCCCCCCCCACCGACGTTGTAAAGCTCATTTTGGACATGACAACTTGTACTTCTCATTGTTGCAACAGGTCCACCTGTATCCTTAAACAACTGGTTTTAGCCAGAAACTCTTAAACTGAGAAAGTATATTGTAATGGTCCTATGGTTTCCCTTATTTGCAATAACTAGAATATGTTTGAGATAAGCAGAAATGGTCAGATAAGTTGATATTAAGCGAAATGAACCTCAAGTTAAGGATTCGTTTTTTTTCTTTCTTGCTATTGTATCTAACACATTTATAAGATATCTCTTCATTGCTTTGTATGTTCCTCCCCCATGGTATAACCCTGTTTTTACTGTATTTGATGTTGGTATAATTTGTGGAGGGGAAGGGAAAATAAATTGTTTAAATAGGGATACAGGTGGACCCACTGCACCAATGAGATGTACAAGATATTATGTCGGAAATGAACTTTACAACTTTGTCTCAGGTGAGAGGGTGGGGGAGGAGGGAGAGGGGTGAGAAGGGAAGATGGGAAGGGATGGGAAGGGGAAACAAAGGAGGAGGCACCAATGTTTGATAAGAAATGCACTCATTATCTTGCCCATGGGATTTTAACCCCTCTGTATGTTATGTTCACAATGAAGTTTTAAAAAGATAAAAAAAAAAAAACCAATGATCTAATCAACCTGGGTTTGACTCAAAGGGAATTTTAGCCCTCAGGTACCACTGGCTTATACCTTTAACCCTAGCTACTCAGGAGACTGAGATCGGAGGATCCAGGTTTGAAGCCAGCCCAGGCAGGAAAGTCGGTGAGAATGTTATCAATTAACTACCAATCAATTAAACTAGAAGTAGTCCTGTGGCTCAAAGTGGTAGAGCACTAGCCTTGAGTGAAAAAGCTCAGAGACAGTGCCCAGGCCCCGAGTTCAAGCCCCACAACTGCCAAAAATAAAGCCCTCAAAAGTTATTTCAAGTTTAAAGAAAGCTGGAATCTCCTTCTGGACAAGTGTGCTTCTTGTCTTCTCTTTCCTCATTTTGATAGTTGGGAAAATGAGGCAGGGGAAAAAGAAATCACTGATTCAAAGTTTCCATCATGAACAAACAGCAGCTTTGGTACTGTCAAGTAGAAGAGTTACTGGATGGTTTCATTACCCTAATCTGTCCATTATACATCATATACAGGTATTCAAATATTACACTGTACTTCTTTCAAGACATATAATGATTATACATCAATTGAAAATAAAATAACACAAATGGAACAGTTGATCTGGAGCTGACTTGATTCAATCCTCTAGCATCTGGACCCCTGGAGACCTTCCCAGTGGAAGAACAGAGACCTAACTTCAAGGTTGCTCAGCTGGAGTTAGGGAAGGACACAAGGGATGGTAAGCACCATGGGAACATGCTCAGATGAGAAGCCATGGGAAGACACTGTGTCTCCACTGAACAAAACAGAAACCATGGGCACAGGAAGTGAAATGCAAATAATTCCAACAGCTGGACCATTCTGGAGGTGTCTGTGTTCAACCCATGTGTGGAGCGCCTCCTTCTGACTTTTGTGCTGACCTGATTTTACATTGCTGCTTCTTTAAGTGAACTTGGGAGGTTGCACCTGTACTGACTTATTTATACGTCCTTGGAAGGAGATGAAGTGCAGAAATAATCCTCTTACTTAACACTTCAGCCAGAGACAGTTTACTATCCTGGACTGGACCTTGAAAAGGAGTAAAGCAGGGCCACATAAAGGCAGACCCAGTTCTCTGTCATGAAGAGGCGAAGCCAGAGCCTGGGCCAGTGCAAGGATTTTCAGATGAGACACACTTCAGCTGGAACACTGGCTCTGCCTCTTTTCAGCTGTGGGACCTCAATTCTTCAAACAAGTAATTCTAAACCTTGATTTCACTACCTGTTAAATCGAGAGGGGAAAAAAATGCCTACCTGGCAGATGGAAAGATAGCTTTAAAGTCTATGTCAGGCAGTGACAAAGTGTCTGACAAAGTGCAAGTTAACTATTCATTGCAGATAGACCTCTTAGCATTTGAACTGGAAATGTCCATCTATGCATTTCCAATCGAAAAACTGGGGATCCACATCCTGACAAGGACCTCCTTGTGCAAGTCAATGCTGAGTTGAGAAATAAAATACATTGACTCGTAAATCATGAGATGTGATTGGGTCAAGATACTCCACTCATTCTGAGCACAACTCATTCTCATTCAAATATGCTGGCCTCAATACTCTTTCTTTTAGTACATCTACCTTACTAGTTAAATAGATTTCATTTTCAAAATCTTCAGAGACATTCAGGCAACTCTTAGGGTTCTCAAATAGAGTTGTTACTTTGGTTCTTATTTAGTAAATCTTCTATGAAGAAACAATCCCAAAAAATACTACAGTTGAAAAGTTTGGTCAGTGGTCCCCCAAGGAAAGCATGAGTCCTGGGGTAGTGGCACATCCTATAATCCCAGCTACTCCAGGGACTGAAGCTTAAGAATCACTGGTTCAAGGCAGGGGCAACTTGGCAAGTGTGAGGTAAGTTCAATGTCAGTACCACACACACACACACACACACACACACACACACACACACACACACACACACACGCATACATGCATGTGAATGCTACTGGGAAATATGTAGTATACAACAATAAGTATTCTGTCCCATTTAGAATTTGTTATCATATCATTATTGTTATTGTTGTTGTTGTTGTTAAAAAAGATGTGGATCATTTCATTTAACTTCCCCCCAATGCCTTTTTATTATCAGCCAAATGTTGTGCATGGGATAACACTAGTGGCCACAGAAACTCAAGATCCATTATTTCTTGATATTCCGAACAAATTCCCGGGGATTTTTGGCTACAATGTCATTTTTTATTTTTTATTTTTATTTTTTTTGTCAGTCGTAGGGCCTGAACTCTGGGCCTGGGTGCTGTCCCACAGCTCTTCAGCTCAAGACTAGTGCTCTACCACTTGAGCCACAGTCCCACTTCTGACTTTTTCTGCTTATGTGGTGCTGAGGAATCGAACCCAGGGCCTCATGCATGCAAGGCAAGCTCTCTACCACTGAGCCACCTTCCCAGTTCCCAGGTACATCATTTTTTTAATAAATTAAAATATGAGACTTGCTGGGTGCCAGTGCCTCCCAGCCACCTGTAATTCTTGTCAGGAAGCTCAGATCTGTGGATCACAGTTCAAAGCCAGCCTGGCAGCAAAGTCCATTAAACAAAAACTTTTATTTCTAATTAATCACAAAAAAAACTGGAAGGTATGGCTCAAGTGGTAGATCACTAGCCTTAGTACAAAAGTTCAGGACAGCACTCAGTCCCTGGGTTCAAGCCCCAGGACCACCTCAAAAATACATACATACATACATACAAAATCAAACTTGTGGCATAAGACAATATGTTATCAAAACGCATAAGTCTTTTGAGGGCTTTATAAAATGTGCATACAAATATCAATGCCAGAAATAATGCTTTTAGCAAAGGTAATTGCATTTTAATAAGATATAAGCCCTGGTTCACTGGAGCCACTGGGGAATTTGGAAATCAAAATGCAACAAAACTTTTACACAGTCATCAAAGTCCCCAGTCTTCACCATGCACAATGAGAACATGGCAAATTCATTCTTGGGATCCAGGGATGTGGGAACTTTCCAGAGCTAATTAAGAATATCTGTCTGAAAGTAACAGATACAGGGTGCCTACTAACTTCTTTTTTACATAAATGAGATAAAATAGTTTAGTTTTATTGTCTCTTGCTACTTGGAAAAGTAAGAGACTATAAATCATTGTAATTATCTAGTGAAAGCCCTTGGGTTATTGATGGTCTCCTATGGGACTCCTAGAGAAATTGTGATTTATCCCTTTATTTAAAAAAAAGAAAAGGGGCTGGGAAGGTGACTCAGTGGTAGAGTACTTGCCTCACATGCATGAGGCCCTGGGTTCGATTCCTCAGCACCACATAAACAGAACAAGCCAGAAGTGGCACTGTGGCTCTAGTGGTAGAGGGCTACTCTTGAACTGAAGAGCTGAGGGACAGTGCCCAGGCCCAGAGTTCAGCCCCCACAACTGACAAAAAAAAGAAAGGAAGGAAGGAAGGAAGAAAAGAGCCAGGTGCCAGTGGCTCATACCAGTATCCCTAGCTTAAGAGCAGGATTGAGGTTTCAAGCCAGCCTGGGCAAAAAGTTAATGAGATTCCATCTCAGCCTAATGCTGAGTGTGGTAGTATGCAGAGGTCATCTCAGCTATGGCATGAAGCTTTGAAAGGAAGACCACAGTTCTGCATGGTTAAGGAGGAAAAAATACCTACCTAAAAATTAACCACAGCAGCAACAGAGCTGGAGGTATAGTTTAAATGGTAAAGGACCTGTCTAGTAAACACAAAGTCAAGAGTGCAAACACCATTACTTCAAAAAAAGAAAGAAGGAGAGAAAGAAAAAAGAAAAGGAAGGGAAGAAAGAAGAAAAGGAAGGAAGAAAAGAAGGAAAGAAAGGAAGGAAAGAAGGAAAGAAGGGAAGGAAGGAAGGAAGCATGGACGGAAGGAAGGAAGGAGGAAGGAAGGAAGGAAGGAAGGAAGGAAGAAAGGAAGGAAGGGAGGGAGGGAGGGAGGGAGGGAGGGAAGGAGGGAGGGAGGAAGGAAGGACAGGAGGGAGGGAGGAAGGAAGGACAGGAGAGAGAGAGAAAGAGGAAGAGAGTAATTGACTTTCCAAACTCTGAAATAATCACATGATTACCCAGCCTTGATGAGCCTTAAATTAGGGAAAGAAAAGCGTACAAGAGAAGAAAGCTTTGGTTCCCAGATGAATTAGGCAATACTGTAGAAAGCTAAAATCCAGTGTCATATATTTGCTCTCCCTAAAAGTTGTTCAACACATTTCTGTGCAAAACAGATTTATAGCATCCATTTTCACTGATTTCCTGTTTCATTCAGCAAGCAAGTATTTGGAAGGCTACACCAGCTCTGTGGAGTATTAAGTTGACCTAGGAAGTGAGCGCCCCTCGGGGAGCAGTTTCATGGGTTAATACTAGTCCTGCGCCCTGATGTGACTCTTTATGACTCCACAGCTTTAGAAATGAATTACTTGACCTCACCTTCCTCCATGGGGGTGCACACCTTAATTTTCCACGCTAATTTTCATGGAATGACAGAAAACACCGTACTTATCCAGAGGTCAACCATTCTACACATTCAACTGCAGGAAACACAGACAAAAAACACACAGGGAGAAAAAAAGTACATCTCCACAGGCAAGGTGATGTCATAAAAACCCAAGGATTTCCTCTGTCTGAGAGCTACTTATCACTCATAGCAAGTGCAATTTGCTTTCATTAACCATTCGAATTGCTATGCCAACAGGTCGGAAGCAACACATTTTATGTGAAACAGAGGGACTGAACAAGATAATTCAATGAAAAACGTGATATTTTAAGATGCTACTTTAAAACTTAGAGGAAAAAGATAAATCGGCTCACTTGCCTCTCATAAAAATAATAAAAATTAGGAACATTCTTAATGGTGATACAGCTAGAAAAACTTTGATTTTGAGGGCTGGGAAGGTGGCTCAGTGGTAGAGCGCTTGCCTTGCATGCCTGAGGCCCTGGGTTCGATTCCTCAGCACCACATAAGCAAAAAGAAAAAAGCAGGAAGTGGCGCTGTGGCTCAAGTGGTAAGAGCGCTAGCCTTGAGCTGAAGAGCTGAGGGACATCGCCCAGGCCCAGAGTTCAGGCTCCACGACCGGACCCCCCCTCCCCCCCAAAAAAAGAAAAGAAAAAACTTTGATTTTGACAACTCCATGCCAATTAAGCAGCTAGGGAATATTATAGTAAGTCATTTTATCTAGCGTTCCATTGAGAAAAGAAAAACATTTATAAAGGATCAGCCCATCCAAGAATAAGTTCTGTCACAATGGATGTAGGATGATCCCACAGTAATATAAAGACATACTCATAAACCCAAACATGAAATGCTATCAAAAATAAAAACAAAACAGGAACATGACACTCTCCATAGACATTTGACACAGTGCAGTTTCTGGTTCACAAATCATTTCAGAACAAAGAACAACCCAATGTACTTGAGAATTAGGAAATTCTTCTCAGAACAAGTGTCAAATGAGTTTTACATGAGGTGGTGACAGACATGGTGAGCTGTCTACCCATTTCCCTTCTCTTCTTCTACAGAAACAGAGCATCTGCTGCCGCATCTCCAAGATTAAAGCATACTTGTAAGCCTCCTTCCAAGTGTCTAGTTATTTGTTAATATGTATGAGTAAGGGTATAATTCAACAATTTTCAAGAGCATTTCCAAAAGGGGTGTTTGTTCCTGTTTTCATCTTTGAGTTTTCCTCTAGTCCTCTAGCCAAACTCTAGCTGCCATGTTGTACTGTTAAGAAATGAGAAGCGAAGGGCCAGAGGGTCATGCTAGTAATTCTAGCAACTCCAGGAGGTTGGGACCTAAGAATCCTGGTTCAAAGCTACCGCAGGTAAGGGAATATGACAACCTTACATCCAATTCACCAGGAAAAAGCTGGAAATGGAGTTGTGATTCAGATGGTATAGTGTCAGCCTTGAGCACAAAAGCCAAGCAAGACCATGAGGCCCTGAGTTCAATCCATAGTACAGACACAAAAATAAACAAGAAAACAAACCTTCAAGTTCATATTACTTGTTTTATAATCTACTCCATTCTTCTCTCTGGAATGATTCGGGAAGAATGGCTTCCTTTTTTTCAACCTAGCTGTCAGATGTGATTTCTCCATCATTACTAATATGTTATACATATAATTTTTAAGAAATGAAGAAATCATTGTGAAGATAGTCAAGCAAGAGAAAGATAGCATCACCACTCCTGCTAAGGTTCTGCAATGGAATTGAATTCCTCTGATGGGAAATCCCCTCCATGACTGTGTAAGACCCGTTCACCTCTGACGACTTTAAAAAAGGAGCATGAGCTAAGAGTTACACTGAAAGGGCCATTTTTCTGAATGTCCCATGAACACAAAAGGGTCACGAAAGTGTACATTTTTTTTCTGTCTACATTCTGTCCCTCCCTTTGGGGAAAATATGCCTTGGTGGTAAGCTGGGAGAAGGCGTGTAATAGAGACTAGTTGGAATTTGAGCTATCAGTCAGTCATTTCTACGCTTATAATTTGGAAGCTTTTGATTGAAATTATATATACATTATATATATGTACAGATATACACATATATACATATATGTATGTGTATATATATATGTATATATATACAGATTTCCTCACTTCCTTGCACAACTCACGAATGCAGAGCGACACTTTGGGAGGAATGTCCTATTTTCTTTTCCTCTTATAAGCAGGCCTTGCTGGCGTGGTGTCCCTCTGCTGTCAGAGGCACTGCCAGGCAGTGGAAGCTGCTTTGCTCAGGCCTACTTGGTGGGGACTGGCTAAGCTGACACTTTCACAAATGCATGCAGCTGGAATGGAAGGTCTTTAAAGCTGGCTCCCTCTTTTTCCTGAGATGTTTCCACAATGCCACCAATGACGAAGGGTTGGGAAAGGAGGAATCCTTTCTGTTTGTGTGAAACCAGAGCTGAAATCCATAAAGACCCAAAGGCATGGGGAAAAAAATCACAAAGAGAAAGTCCCAAATCTAATCTGGATGGTATATCTGAAATGGGCCCATGCTCCTCCATAGTCGGGTTCTGAGAGCTGGGGGCAGTGGAGCTGAAGACCCTGCCTTCCAATCTTGTGTCTCTTTAATTCTAACACAACCCAGGCCAGCCAGGAGCCCATGAATGTCTGGTTTAGTGTGGGCAGCATGGGTAGAACTCAGCCCTCTGCTCATACACAAGCGAGCCATGTCACTCTCCAGGGTGACTTCTAGACCACAGCTTTTGGCCTATGGTTTATAGAAATGGTCATCAGAAAGGCCTTCAGGAGGCAGCAGAGCACCACAGTCAGAGGGTAGAAATCTTTTTTTTTTTTTTTTTTTTTTTTTGGTAACTCAAACTTGGATGAAGACTCTAGCTCTCCCCTTCACTCACTAGTCATCTGACTTTGATTTCTCAGAGGCTCAGTGTGCTCATCTGTAAAATGGAAACAACAATGCCTCTCAATATGGGTTGATATGATGATTAGGTATTGGATTTGTAAAGCTCTCAGGCATAGTCAGAGTTAAGCGTTAACTTCTTTGATTAACTGGTCCTAAGGTAAGGCCCTGACTGTGCTTTACATTATTCCTCACTGTAACACAACGCATCTATTTCCTGATTCGATTTGTCCACGATATGGCTATCAACAGACAGGGGGAGAATAGGTACTTTGTATATTATATCACCCACTCCTCAATATCTTATGGCAAATTAAACATGCTTCCCTATTCAACAAATTCTACAGTGAATAAACACACAAAAAATGTGTGCATGACCTAAAAAATAATTCTGGGTTAACACTAAGATAGCACAAGGAAGATAATGGAACCAATTCTCCCATAAGACAGTAAAATCACCCTCCCCGTTAAACACCTTTTCCCTAATAAACTTGTAAGTTTCCTTTCTGGTGGTAAAGGCCCATTTTTTCTCATTTGCCCCATTAAGCAATTAATTGGATATTTATAGGCAGCTCACGAATATCCAACCTCATTGCAATTCAGTCGTATATCTTAATTTCTCTACATCGTGCCACTTAAACGCTACCCCTTCATCACCCCGTCTTCCTCGTCACATTTTGAAAGTTGCATTCCACCTTCCACTTAATCAGCTCCATTTCTGAAATGGGAGTAGAAATAATTGTGCAGAATTCTCCTAGTGTCGTTTTACTAAAGCTCAATGAAGAGAACGCCTTTACTTTCTTCTTGAGTGATTTCTTTAGATCCCAGGGCAGGTTTTCTTTTCTTTTTTCTTTTTTTTTTTATGGCAAGAGCATCACCATGTGAGCTATTCCTGATCTGCACTTCAGCTTTGCCCTCAGTCTATTTCTGTCATTAACGCTTTTCATTGTAAACCAGTCTCTCTCACTGAAGGGGGCTGAGCTGGAAGGAAAGCATTAGTGACCATATTCCCCATGCCTCAGGCATAGGGGCTCCCTGAGGCTGACCCTCTCCCCTGCCAAGAATTCACTAATGTTTAGCCCTTTTGAAAGAAAGAACCTCCTTTGAATCTTCCTTTAGGTCCTTGGTCCCTTGAGCTTCAAAAGCAAGAGAAGATTCTGGCCCTTGAAGGGCAGTCTGTTTTATTAGGCTTTTTCTCTCCCATTGTTAGCATAAACTAGCCAATTGCTCCAGTAAATGACCATTACCACTTGTCTTATGTGGCTCCAAGAGGCCCATGTTGCCAGTGGGGTGAGGCACAGTCTCTTGATTCTCGGGGTCTTCCTGTGAGCGCCAAGTGGGAGAGCTCTGCTGTCAAAACCCAGCATCTCCTAGAGACTAACACACATCCTAGCATACCAAAGGTTCTGAGGCAGGCCGAGACAAAGAGCAGTTACTGGCCTTTGTTCAGTGCAGTTTTCCTGAAGTTAGTGAACATCTCAGTCATTTCTGTGGGGGAAAACTTTTGATGTTTCAAGACACTGTGGGCTACTTAAGAGGCTGAGATCTGAAGATCACAGTCCCAAGCCACTCCTCTTAATCAGAGATCAAAGAGCTGGAAGTAGAGCTGTGGTGCATGCCAGCCTTGTGCAAAAAAAGCTCAGGGACAGCACCTAGACCCTGAGTTTAAGCCCCAGGACCTGCACAAAAATAAAGGAAAAGTATAAGAAGAGAAAAGAAAAGAGAGGGATAGGAGGGTCAGGGAAAACAGCTTTTGGCAAGCTGGACTATATCATCCTCTAAAAGCTCTAAAACACAATGTTAATAGTCTCATGTATGACCTAGGAATTAACAATTCTCACCAGCATGATCAGTCAGAGAATAAACGTTTGGGAAAAGAAGATTTCCATACTGCTATGTCTCCACTGACTATGCACAAAATATTTACCCAAGATTTAGAAACAGATAAAGGGGCCAGTTCACTCGCACGCGTACGTGCATGCACACACACTTTCTCTCTCTCTCTCTCTCTCTCTCTCTCTCTCTTTCTCTCTCTCTCTCTCTCTCACACACACACACACACACACATACACACATGCACACACATACAAACAGAGAGAAAGACAGAGGGAAAGACAGAGAGACAGGAAGGCAACACAGATGGAGACACAGAAAGACAGAGAGAGAGAGCACTGTGACAGCCGCAGGATCTCTCTGCCCTGATTCCATTTCATTTGATCATGTGATCATATGATCATAATCACATGTCTCATTAGGCTGAGCTGCTTATCAGCAGCACTTAACCATTGTAAATACTACATACATATTAATTAAATAAACAAATGATTTCTACTTTGGAGGCCATGTATTTCTTGGAAAAACAGGCCTGCTTATTTTCATGTTTATTGGTTGACAATGAATAATGGAGCTAGTTTTTTTTTTAATTACTTAAGACTTCTGGCTACTGTAGGTGCTATGAAAAGTTTATTGATTATCTATCACATGCTTCCTCTTATTCCTCTATGTGCTAAGCAGTGGTCCTCTATCTGTTGCTATTTAATTATTACAAGTTGCAATGAGGTAAGTATTGGATCTTCAATAAAGATGAAGACAAAATAAGAAAGATGCCATGAAGACAGATTAGGTGATTAGGTGAAATGTCTATTATTTTCACCTATAGAGATTGCAAAGCCAGTTTCGATTTCAGGTCTCTTTCTAACTGAGCCCATACTCACTCCATTCCACCCAGTCTTGTATGAACACCATTTATGTATGGGATAACATGTGCATATAAAGGTGGACATTAGCAAATTAAATTTTTCACTAATCATTTGTAAAACAAATGTACCCAACATAATATGCATTGCTTTAGTTGTTTTAAGGATACAGTTACTTCCTGTGTCTTTGACCACTCTAGGTACGGTTTATAAAATAGAAGCATCCAATTATTTATCACTATTTTATTTTAAAACTCCATACTGTCAAGCATATGCTTAGGATGAGGGCCTGCAGGAAACCATCTTTACTTTCCCTTTACCAAGAAAGCATTGGGAGCAATTGCTGAAGAGAAATCTAACTTGAAAATAAAAGCAACTCCAAGCAAACTAGAAACTAGCTTAGACAGCCTTCAGGCCACAGGCAAATCACTAAAAAGACAAAGAGCTAGGGTAAAACTGGCTAGTAGCTTTAACATGTTGGGTTTTTTGATGATTGAAATCTGCATAGAGATCCCAAACATTTCTCTTGTTTTCCCCTTCCAAACCGCATTTCTGTTAATGTGTGAAAACGCTACAACTTGTGCGAAATGTAATCCACATGCTTTGGTGCATTTACACTTACATGCTCTTGAGAATAGCAGAATGGCCTAACAATACATCTTCTGATTTTTTCAAAAAATAGCAACACAATTAAAGATTGTGTGAAACACAAACTTAATTGTAAAAGAAGGTAGACTCAATCTCAACTAACGTTCTTGAAATTTAAACATTATTTCAATACTAGTCTAAGATAAAATGTTTTCATTGACGTTGAAAACACTTAAAATACATTCAGCTGCTTTAAGTTAAAGACCAAATAAAAAACTCAGTAACGGGTTCAACTTTTCTTTTCTGGCTAGAAAGAGGTTAGACTTCAGAGATGCAGGAACGTGGGGTCAAATCTCTACTCAAGGGTTTGACAATTATAGTGACCTTCAATAAGTCTCAATTTCCTCCTCATCTCTAAAATAGAGCTAATCACTTAAGGCTTACTGAATTATCCAGGAGATAAAACAAACTGTATACGCAAAATGCTCAAATAGAGAGAAATACTCAACAGATGGCTGCTCACATTCTGTTCTTTCATATTTGAATATTCCACACAATGATGCCATTAAAACTGATTTACACAATGTAGGTTTTATCTACAAAAGTGTAGGTTTTAGCCGGTGTTGGTGGCTCAAGCTTGCAATCCTAGCTATTTAGGAGGTTGAGATCTGAAGATTCTCAGTTTTAAGCTCGGACAAAAAAAAAAATCTGCCACTCTTATCTCCAGTTAACCATCTAAAAGCCCAAAGTGGAGCTGTAGCTAAAGTGGTAGATGGGTAGTCTTGAGCAAAAAAATCTAAGGGACAATTCCTAGGCACTGCGTTTAAGCCCCTAACACTGACGTCTCTCTCTGTCTCTGTCTCTGTCTGTCTGTCTGTCTCTCCTTCTCTCATACACACACACACAGTTTTTGTATAGTTTGTGGAAATAACCAGCAGATATAGAGTTTCTAACAACACTTCCAAAATATACAGGGCTCTGAGGAGTACTGATGGACTGCCCAGTATGAAATCCACACAGCCCTCTGTGACTTACATCAGGTCTAGACAAAGGGAGCACAGAGGAAGCATCTGGGGGCTCCTGCAGGCCTCCCCAGCTATGTAGTGTCTTAATAGTACTCAAAGGATGAAGCTAGAAACTCATGGTGTGTAATTCCATAGCTAGATAAAAAAATGATGACAGCACACAGGACTTCATTACGATTTGTCCAGAATGAATGCACAGGAGGCAGCACAGCCCAAGCTGAGCAGACAAACCCCACTGAAGCCTTCCTTGGCTTGTATTGAGTTATTTGGGGAAGATCTTACATTTTTGCCTAGGACCTACCTTAGAACACAATCCAACCTATAGCCTCCTGCATAGCTGGAATCTCTGGCATGTGCTACCAAATCTAGCTTATTGGTGACATGGAGTTTCACTAACTTCTTACACAGGCTATCCTAAAACCATGGAAGTCCTGACCTAGGATTCGTGGCGTGAGCCACCATATCCCATCCTCCAATTGTCATCTCTTCGTGCAACAGGGTTCCTTCTTTTTAACGCTGGAAGAAAATACTTCCTTCAGTGAGGATTAAAAATGACTTGTTCACCGACCCTAAATAAACTCAAGCATGAAGTCAAGCCACGCCCCTCTGGCCAAAGCCACTTGGACAAAAAGATGACATAACTTCTTTATTATCCAACTGAACTCCTTAAGATGAAAGTCCAGAGTGGAATAAAATATTTAAGACTTTTGTATTTAACGATTATATGACGTCTGTTTTGACTCCTGAAATTAGTTTACATGTCTAATTACATTTAATTACTTTATTCCCAGAAATTCAGTGCATAACTCTGAGGAAGGAAAAAAAATAACAGTAAGATTTCTCTGGGTAACCAGTGAAAAATGGCTGCTGTTTACATAACAAGGATTTAAACACCAACCCCAGGAAATTTCCTCTCCACCTATCCAGATAACAAAAACAAACAAAAAAGAAATATTTTGCTATCACAGAGGCATCCACTTTTCCGGTTCTTTATATTTGCTTTTGTTTTGATTTGTATATGTGGTTTGGCATTCAATGATCCAGTTAGATTACTTCAAACTGCTTGCAAACCTGCTCAGGGCTCAGTCCTTACACTGATAGGTGAAAATACTGTGAACTCGTCTAGTTCAAAGTTTATCCAGGACAACTGGGTAGTATATGCATCAATTGTTCTCACTGGACACTTAGTCCACACCCCAGGAATCCGGTCGATAACTCAGGGCTGGTCCGCATGAAGGTGCCTTGTCTGTTAGACAAATTCACTAATGATCAGGAACCCATTAAGATCTGCTGGGTGACATGTTGCAGAGGAACATCTGACATCTTGGCAGCTTTCCTGGTCCCAACTAACAGTACATGAATTCCCTGAGCGTGAAAGCCCAGGTCTCACAAAATATTCCCTTCCTCAAGCCCCAGATAAGCACAGCTGAGGGAAATCCCTAAGCCAAAACAGTGACAGTAACTTGGCTGCACTGGTGTGGACCGAAGACATTCCCAGAGACGGAACACACACTGCTCTGTGTGGCAGTGCAAGTCTTCCCACACTGAATGGGAACAGTGGTAGAAGGGTCCTGGACCCGCAGCACAGACCAGCCAGGGAAGGCTACAACCCTTACTGTCCATCACCAGAGATCGCACATGCCGATTCATTTCACGTTCATTGCTTATCTTGCTATTGCTTAGGGTTCATCGTGGTAAAAATTAATTAATTAATTATTAATTAACAATAATCATGATGATGAAAGATTCAGGAAAGCACCCCAACTAGTGTGTTTGAAAGTTCACCTCCCTGCCAACATCTCTCACTCTGTTGACAGACTCGGGTCCCTTCCTTTCATCTCCTTCTTCTTTTCCTCAGCTTTAACTGATCCCAGCAGGGCTATGCTCTTTCTAGAAGATCGATGGCGTTGCACCCACAACGTGAAAACTTTACACGCTTTTCCTGTTGCCCTCTGTAAGGTCTTTCTCGAAGGCAGAAATCACTTCCCTCACCTTTTAGTTTTCAGTTGGTTTTACTTCACATGCTAGCAGACTTGAACTTGCAGATCCCAGCTGAAACTTTGGTCATTCTAAATTTTTCTTCCCTCCTTCCCCCAGTGAGATCTGTGACAGCTTTCTCCATGGCTGCTATCCATTATAGAAATTTAACTGTACTTGGAGAGTATGTGATTTCAGAAACATCTAATTTCTCTAACTCAAGGGAAGAAAAAAAAAAGGAACAGGGCAAGGTAAAAAAGTATGAAGATTTGTCATGATGCCAGAAATGAGGTGCCAACCCCCAACCCCCACACCATTTCTTGTATAGGCTTAAACTGTAAACAAAGGAAACAAGTGAAATAAATCACTTTCTGGTAATTTCCATGGATCTGTTCATAAAAGTGGATACATTGTCACAAACCACTTTCTCTCTCTCTTCCTCTCTCTCTTTTGTTGCCTGTACTAGAGTTTGAACTCAGGGTCTAGGAATTGTTTGGCCAGTACTCTACCACCTGAACCACACCTCCAGCCTGCCTTTTTGTTGGTTTTTTTGAGGAGATGGATGTAGACTTTTATGCCTAGGCTGGCTTGAACCTCAAGCTTCTGGCTCTCAACCTCCTGAATAGCCTAGGCTACAAACATAAGCCACCCACTGGCACCTGAATTATGAGATGTTTTATCTCATACTTTTTTTTGTCAGTTGTGGGGCTTGAACTCTGGGCCTGGGCACTGTCCCCTGAGCTCTTCAGCTCAAGGCTAGCACTCTACCACTTAAGCCACAGGGCCACTTCTGGCTTTTTCTGCTTATGTGATACTGAGGAATCGAACCCAGGGCCTCATGCATGCAAGGCAAGCGCTCTACCACTTGAGCACAGTGCCACTTCCAATTTTCTAGTGTTTTATTGGAGATAAGAGTCTCACAGACTTTCCTGCCTGGGCTGGCTTTGAACTGTGATCCTCAGATCTCAGCCTCCTGAGTAGCTAGGATTACAGGCGTGAGCCACTGGCGCCTGGCTTCTCATACTTTTTTTATATTAGTCATCATCTTAAGTTGGCTCAGAAGGTGCTGGTATGACTTGATCACACTTTTGTCCTTTAGAAGTTTAGGAATGTTCTTTAACTATCCTTTATTGAGTTTAGCTGAAACTCAGGAGCTTTTTGTGCTAGCCCCAGCAGGAAAGTCCATCAGACTCTTATCTCCTATTAACAACCAAGAAATTGAAAGTAGAGCTGTGGCTCAAAGTGGTAGAGTGCTCATCTTGAGTGAAAAAGCTCAAGGACAGCACCCAGGCCCTGAGCTCAAGCCCCACAATCAACAACCACAACAAAAAAAAGAGTCTCAAAAGCTTTCTTACCTAGGATGGCTTTGAACAGTGATCAGCAGATCTCAGCCTCCTGAGTAAGCTAGGATTACATACGTAAACTACCAGCATCCAAGCAACTGATTTTTTTCTTACTTGGTTTTAGGCTCAATTTCAGATTGTATCCATCTGGCCTGTCCTCCAGTGTAACTGTGGTCCCATCCCTCCTACTTTCTCCATTCCAGTGTTTCCAGAGCATTCTGTCATAGCCCATGGTAGTCCATTGTTCTTCATGAAAACAGGTGTGTGCATGCACACACACACACACACACACACACACACACACACACACACACACACGCCTCTCATGGGTCCCGTTTATCTGTGCTGCAAAGCTGTGGAAGGGACTGAGCTCATCCATCCTTATGTAGTATACAGATTATTGGCTGGTTGGTTTAGTTGAGGGTAGAAGGTAAATATATGAGGTTTAAACATTCAACCCAATTGTATTAGTTAATTATGAGCAATTATTACATTATGCCACCAGAGGTAGATGAACATAACACTAAACTAACAGTGAGCTCCTCCCTCACGAGGGTCTCTACTAAAAACATCAGAATCCCTAGCTTTGCATATAGGTACCACATGGGTTCTCATTTACATTCCCATTGATACCTGCAACTGCATGGTAGGTGTGAAAGCTTGAATTAAAGAGTAGTTTGATGAACAATATACGAGCTTAAGAAGAATATTTGTGTAACTGTTAACTCATGTTTAGAGATAACTGGTGACTCTTCACCGGATTGTGTACTTTATCTATGTATGGCATCTACAAACCCACAAATGACACTTTAAAAAATCCTTTATGGATAAAGGAGGCAGAAGTGACAAGAAAGGGGAGTTGTCTATCATAAGTAATACAAAAGGTCATTTAGATCATACTGCTGTCTGTATTTTAATATTGATGATGGTCAGAAATAGTCACATCATGGGTCGTTAAAATAATTATTTGAGTGGCCAAAGGATTTTGGAAAGGCAAATCATTTTCCAGCCTCTTCAAGCTACCTTGATCAGGAAGGTGTTAATAAGTAACTCTGATATAGGAGTTTCGATCTGAAGGAATGCTCTGTGGATTTAAACATTTCTAAAGGGTGCGCTCTACACACGGCCTAAGAATTTCCACTGCTCTGCAAAGCTTCCATGCCTGCAATAGGAGTTACTTGGGAAGCGGAGAGAAGGAGGATTGCAATTTGAGGCCAGCCGAGGCAATGAATAAATAAATAAATAAAGTTAGCAAGACTGAATCTCTCAACAAAAAAACTTGGGTGTGATGGTAAATCCCTGTCACTCCAGCTATGAGAGAATCTTAAGTAGAGGGGTTTGGTTCAGGCTCTGCTGGGGATAAAGTGAGACCATATCTCAAAAAAATGACTAGAGCTCAAAGGACTGGAGTCATAGGTCAAAGGATAGAGAACCTGCCTAGCAAAAAATGCAATGAAGACCACAAATGTTACTGTCACTGAAGTAATGAAACATTTTTTAGAAGTAAGACATATCCTGCACTCTTGGCATGCATTCTTTATAGCTAATGGTGGGTTCTCTACCACTTGAGCCACACCTCCAGTCTGGCTTTTTTGCTGATTAATTGGAGATGGACTCTCTCTGACTTTTATTCTCAGGATGGCTTTGAACTGCAATCCTTAGATATCAGTCTCCTGAGTAGCCAGGATTACAGGTGTGAGCCACTGGCACTGGCCTTCGGTATACATTCAGGAGGATTCCCCTTTTAGCCAAAATTATCTTTGGGTAATGTGTTAATGAGTTATCCAGGGGCTCATCAGCTATTTATAGTAGACAACACATGGGACAATTAATGATAGAAAGTGTCAATGAAAATAAAAATGATTTTCAAACCTGGGACTGAAATCTTCCCCACAGTTGGATGCTCCATTTCCATAATGAGGCCGTTGTGTAACACCTTAAAATAGAAAAAAAAAAAAAAGAGAGAAAGAGCTTACAGAATAAAACTGTCTTCAATCTCAAGGTATGGGTGGCCAACACTGATGAAAATATTACATAACACAGAGACCTTGAAAATATTCACTTCCAAATAACTATTTGAAGTAATATATGTTTTCTCCTGAAAAGATTAAAAGACTCAAAGATTAGGAAAAAAAATACATTTGAAGAAAATGTTCCCACCCTTTTTTGTTGTTGTTGTTTCTTTTGTTGGTTGTGGGGTTAGAACTCAGGGCCTGGGCACTGTCCCTGAGCTCTTTTGCTCTACCACTTTGAGCCACAGCTCCACTTCTGGTTTTTGAGTTGTGAATTGGAGATAAGAGTCTAATAGGGACTTCTGTCCAGGCTGGCTTTGAAACATGATCCTCAGATTTCAGCCTTCTGCGTAGCTAGGATTGTAAGTGTGAATCACCAGGACATGGCCACGTTAACTGTAGCAGACCAGACCAGAAGGAACGAAGACCTAGACCAGCAGATCCTGGGCATGAGGCTCATGCCCTTGTGGTATTCTGTTCCAGAGAGGTAGGGGAGGGGGTGTGTGGCTCTCTCTGTCCAGTGGGAGAACACTGGAACACTGTGACAGTATCTGAACAGAATCAGTTGGTTGAAAGCCCAGAGGAGGCTCCAGGTCAGAGGCTGAGCAAGGAGGTTACACATGGGATGTTTTCCTTTAATCATGACACTGGATTCCAGAAATATGCCTCTTCTAACCTGGAATGGGGCCTCAAAAATAACTAAGAAATTTCATTTATCAACATAGCATCTTGTACATCACATTGTTGCAATGGGTCAAGATGAACTTTACAATTTAGGTGGGTGGGGGAGTGTAGTTGTGGAGATGGGAGGGAAGGGATCGTAGGGGAAAAACAAAGGAGGAGGCAACAATGCTTGATAAGCTATAGATGTACTCATTACCTTGCTCATGTAATTGTAACCCCTCTGTACAGTATTTTCACAATAAAAAACGTATTAAAAAACTAAGAAAAAGCAAGAGCTCCCATCCTAGAAGAAACCCCATCTTAGAGTAAGTACTAGGTTCCCCTGTGGTATGACCATAGACAATGCAAATTCTTCTGGTCCTGTTTCCACACATGAGGGAAATCTGTGAAATTTGACTTTTTCAGATTGTCTTATCTCTCGCAACATGATGGATCTCCAGTTCCATTCTTTTTTAAAAAAATAAATAAATGACATGATTTCAGTTTTCTTTATGGTTACATAGTATTCCATGACATAACACACTGAGAAATCATTTTTATTAGCTTTTCTATTTCACATCCTTGCTCATAAAAAGATTATGTTAAGAGTATGAGCTGGTGAATCTTGCTATTATCTGAAGATCAAATGCCCAGAGAACTGTCACAGCATCACTATTTGGGATGTGGGCATGAACTTTTAGTCTATTATCTGCCTCTGTTACAGACAGGATAGAAAGGGAGATGCTCTGGACTTGAATGATAGTAGGGATGAAGCACAACTTACATATCAGTGCCCACATAAGTCTTGCTAGGGCTCAAGGACAATAGATGTTAGAATTTATTGTATTGTAAAGATGTTGTACAGAGGGGCTAGAGTTACATGAGTAAGGCAATGAGTACATTACTTGTCAATCAATGTTACCCCTTTCCTTGTTGTTGTCCTATTACCCCTTCCCTCCTCCACTCCCCCATTCCTTCTCCTCTACCCCCCACCCTCTCACCCGAAGTCATACAGTTCATTTCCAATTTTCTGTGCTGTGAGTATCCTTGTTGCAATAGGTCATCCTGTGTCAGAGTTTCAGCATTTTGTCATTCCCCTTCCCCTCCCAGATTAGACAAATACATATACAAGATGCAGGGAACCAAAATCAAGTACAGTGACAACAGGGGATATGCCATAGGGGAAAAATATAGAAAGGAAACAACAAAAAAAAAGAATAAAATCACATGGTACATTTAAAACAATAACAATAAAAAAACCAGACCTCTTGTGTCCATATCTCAGGATTCATTTCATTTAGCATCATCTTATACAGTCATATGTACATGGCTTTTGAGTTTTTCAGCTCACCTGATAAGATTATCCTATATGTATACTAATTATTGTAAATAAGGAAAACCATGGGACCTAAATTTGGGGGGACTGGATTATTTCACTTAATGTGATTTTTTCCAAGTCTTTCCATTTCCTAACAAATGTCATTCTTTCTGATGGAAGCATAGAATTCCATTATATAGCTAGAGATAGAGATAGAGATAGAGATATATATCTCACATTTTCTTGACCCTCTTATCTACTGAGGGGTCTATGTTGGTTCCATATCTTAGCTATGGTGAATAATGCTGTGATAAACATAGTTGTGCTGGTACCTTTAATATGGCCTTGTTTGTGATCATTTGGGTAAATGCCCAGAAGTGGGATTTCTAGGTCATAGGAGAGCTCTATGTGGAGTCTTTTGAGAAACCTCCATACTGCTTTTCAGTGTGGTTGAACAAGTTTACACTCCCACCAACAATACATTAGGGTTCCCTTTTGGCCACATCCCATCCAGCTTCTGTCATTATTACATTTTTTTGATAATAGCCATTCTAACTGAGGTGAAGTAGAATCTCAATGTTGTTTTGATTTGCATTTCTTTTATGGCCAGAGAAGTTGAGCATTTCTTTATGTGTCTATTGGCCATTCTCATTTCCTATTCAGAGAAGTCTCTCTTTAATTTTTTAGCCCACTTCCTAGTTATTTCTTTGAGAATTAGTTTTAGGATGATTTAATTTTTTGAGTTGTAAGTATATTTTAGATATGAGGCCTTTGTCTGTTGTCTCTCTAGTAAAGATCTTCTCCCAGTCTGTGAGCTTTCTATTGATCCTACTAACTCTATCCTTTGCCATGCAGAAGCTCTGCAGTTTCATGAAATCCCATTTGTCCAACCTTTCTTTGATTTGTTGTGTTTCTGGATCTTTATTAAGAAAATTAGGGCCTGTGCCAAGGAGCCCTAGAGTTTTTCCTATTCCTTCCTGTAATGTTTCCAGAGTATCTACTTTTACTTTGAGGTCTTTGATCCACTTGAAGTTGATTCTGGTGCAGGGTGATATATGAGGATCTACCTTTAGTTTTCTACAAGTGTTTAACCAATTTTTCCAGCACCATTTACTGAAGAGACTGTCTTTCTTCCATTCTTTTTTTTTGGGGGGGGGAGTCCGGTTGTGGGGCCTGAACTCTGGGCCTGGGCGCTGTCCCTCAGCTCTTCAGCTCAAGGCTAGCACTCTACCACTTGAGCCACAGCACCACTTCCGGCTTTTTTCTTTTTGCTTATGTGGTGCTGAGGAATCGAATCCAAGGTCTCATGCATGCAAGGCAAGCGCTCTACCACTGAGCCACCTTCCCAGCCCCCCCATTCTTTTTTTTTTGTGCTCCCTTATCGAATATTAGGTGGCTATAGGTCTGTGGGTTCATTTCTGAGTCTTCAGTTCTGTTCCACTGGTCTTCAAGTCTGTTCTTGTGCCAGTGCCAAGCTGTTTGGATTACTATGGCCTTGTAATAGAGTTTGAAGTTATTCCTCCAGCACTGTTCTTTCTGCTAAGGATTGTGTTTGCAATTCTGGGTCTTTTATTGTTCCATATGAATTTTTAGATTGCTTCTTCTATTTCATTGAAGAATGAGGTTGGGATATTGATGGGTATTGCATTGAATTTGTAGATAGCCTTTGGCAGTATTGCCATTTTCATGATGTTAATCCTCTCTATCCAGGAGCATGGGAAGTTTTTCTACTTCCTTAGTTCTGCTTTAATTTCCTTTTTCAGGTTTTTAAAGTTTTCATCATAGAGGTCCTTCACTTCTATTTTTTGAGGCAGTATGCCCCAAGTGTTCCCCAAGTATGTCAGTACAACAACCCACTGTAGCATTGTCATTTGCTGATCACATAACACTTCCTTCCAGCAACTCATTCAATCTTTGCATTCTAGAGTCAGTCCCGCATCTTCATCTCAATCTCTGCCAATATCTGGAGCCAATTTACCTCTAATTCCCTGTCCTCTCCTTGGAAAAGAATCCCAAACTCCATTTCCCAGTGTCAGTGGTCAGTCAGGTGACTCTGAAGCCACTCCTATTTCTCTAGTCTGGGCCTGGGTAGAGTCCCCTAAATTAGTAAGTGGCATCAAACCTTCACTCTGAGCCACATCTGCTTTTTTCATTTGATGACTTTTTCAGATCAGCTGACATGAGGGAAGGAAGACATGAGGGAAGCCATGGAGACTATGTAGGCATATATACATATATATGTATATATGTATGTGTATATATAATATACATATATTGCTGTAGACATATACCTAATAGATAAATAGTAGATATTGCTGTGGATATATATCTATATATATCTATATATATATATATATAAACAGATAAGATAGTAGATGGATAGATAGAAAAATGAATAAATACAACATGATTTAAGTATAGGATTATTTAGGAGGTGAGAAAGAAGGGGAAGAAGAAAAAAATGAAGGATGCGTAATTTTCAAATACATTATGATTGTGTGTAAAGATGACATAAGGAATCTTAATGAAAACTGTTGATCAATAGGTTGATAGTGAGGATGGTAAACAGAAAACTATAGAGAGTTCTGTTGATTAAAATATCATACATACACATCTGAAATATTGTGGTGAAACTCCTTGGTACAATTAATGCACACTAAAAATGGCAAAACTTCTTGGTATAATTAATGCACACTAAGCAAAATTAATGTCAGGAAAATCAAATAAGCTCTGTTGGGCACACGTATTATCATGAGCGGGGAGGTGAAAGAAGAGGTTGAATAAGGGCAAATAGGGTGCAAGCAGCATATTTGCATATATGCAAATAGAACAATAAAATCTGTTGAGATTGTTTTAGCAGGATCTGGCAGGAAGCAGAGGATGGTCTTGGGGTAAGGCTGATCGGTATATATTGCACACATATATGGAAATGTCACAATGAGCCCTCTTTAGCCTACTCTACATACTAACGTATGCTAATAAAAAATCTTTAAAAAAATGTCTTCTCACTTGCAAAGCTCAAGGTAAGAGGTCCAATTTCTGGAGGGTCACCCATTTTCATGAGCTTTTTGTTCACTCTATGGCACAAGTCATCAAGAAGGCAACTTCTTGGTGGCTTTGCCAGCTGGGGACTGCAGCTGGCATCTGGCTAAGCCTTCTGGCATCCAACGCTTTCTGGGGGAATGGTTGCCCCTTTGGAAACACGTTCTTTAAATAGTCATGGCAACATCCCTCATTGGAGGTACCCCGCACCCACGGGGGCCCTTGCCAGCACTGTTTTGCTTCTCTTTTCGGATCATCAGCTTTGTAACCAGGAGCTGGCCAGAGACAATTCTTGCCGGTGTTAGAACTGAGCTATAATTTCATTCTGGTGTGGCTCGTTCTCAGCATCCACCCAGCACAGCCTCCTGCGTGTCGGTGGGGGTAAATGCCAGCGGGAGGTGCTAAATCTCAGTTCTCCTGAGCACAGGAACAAAAATACCAGGCTAAAATTTCACTTGAAACAATTATCTGCACACTGAATCAGTCTTCTCTTCTATCTCTGTTGCCCTTCTGACTACCTTTTCCTAATAACACTACAGTCAGTACGACTCACAAAAGACAAAAGTGAGCGTTCTTAGCTAAATATAACTGAACTGATAGTGTGGAAATTAATTAACGCTGAATTTTAATCGGGAAGCAAATGTGAAGTGTCAAGCATGGAAGGGTAGTTGGTAAAGGTCAAGGGACCTATGTCAGAAGCTGTGTGAAGCAAATGCTAGCAGCAGTTGATGGAATAGCTTCACAGAGGCATGTCTCGGGAGGGAACGCTTTTACCGCTAGCCGGATTCCTAGGCAGTATTTCCAGTGGGATACCTTAACCGAGCAAATCCTTTGCATGGAAAACCACTCCGTTTTGAGACAAAGTCTAAATCTTTCTTATGTCTGGTAAAAAGACTTAACTGCCGTTTCTTATTTGGGGTGGCCTTTGTACATTCATGAAGCCAAAAGCAGGCCTCCGTTCCCATGCACAGAAAGAACTGACCTATCCCCCGGCTTGGTCACCATCCACCTTGTTACTATAAAGTCTGAAGTCCCTAAGACTTCGTAGTTTGCCCCGATGAATCGGCTTGGAGCATCTTGAGGACAACTGGGGCTGGGCAAAGCCGTCCCTGGAGACAGGGCCTGATGGACTGCAGTCTTGGGAAACCCTCCAGCCTTGTTTGTGAGGCAGATCCTACTTTGCGTAATAATATTTTAGAGCATCTTAGAATCCAAGGAGTCTGTCTAAATTTTAACATAAATCTCTCCAGCTTTGCTTTGTATAGACTGTTTCATCCAAACTTCCCTGCAAATGAAGGGACTGTCTGCTACTAAAATCCTTCAAAGCAATTCTTTGGAAATTGTTCCTACATGGGTCCCTATCTTTTTGTTGTTGGTGATTGTGGGGCTTGAACTCAGAGCCTGGGTTCTGTCCCTGAGTATCTCTGTGCTCAAGGCTGGCACTCTACCACTTGATCCATAGTACCACTTCCAGCTTTTGAGTGGTTAACTGTAGCTAAGAGTTTCACAGGGACTATTCTGCCCAGGCTGGCTTTGAACTGCAATCCTCAGATCCTCCTGAGTAGCTAGGATTACAGGCGTGAGCTACAGGCACCTGGCTGTGTCCCTCTCCTTTTCTCCAGGTAGTTAACACTCCAATCTCTATCACCCTTTCCTGAAAATTCAAATTTAAAATGTTCCATTTCTAACCACTAACAGGGGTCTGGAATCTGATCTTCAAGAGCCTCCAATGACTATCTTTTCTTCCGGTGAACTTCATGTTTTACCCTTAGTCTGACCACACAGGACATTCCTCATTGCATATGGAGTTATTAACACAAAAAGGCGCAAAACCTTCTGTTGAACTCAAATTTTCATCCATTTGGAATCTACTGAGTTTTTCTTCTCCTTTTGTTTCACTTATGCTATTCTTCCTAGAGTTTTCATGGTGTGGTAGCTCTTCTAAATTCCATTTCTTTTCCTTCTTCTTTCAAAAGCCTATTCTTGACAAGAATAGAACTGTAGCTAGTGCACTAACCTCTTTAGCAAAGTATCAGACCTATTTAAATACAAGGACTCTCTCTCTATCCCAGGGGTTTTACAGATTGACAGCCTAATGACAGAGTCAAATGGTAATGTATTCATCATGGAAGGAAGAGTAAAATGTATACCGTAGAGTGATGTGGGAAATAAAAGCTTAAATGGAAGTAAAGAAATCTTTTTTTTAATAAAGCAGAAAAAATGTTTGTAATATAATACCAGCAAGACCAGAAATAAAATGCAAAAAAAAGACTTTTTAAGTCATACTCTCTCTAGAGATCATGAAATATCTCTATAGAAAACAAGGGGTCTAGGTCAAGACTATATTTTCTTTCCTCACACCAAAACCAAGGTAATCAATGGAGGACATTTGTGAGGATGTATGAAAGAGAATGGACCAGTCCTGTCTGTTCACTGTGAACCATAATTGCATCTATTCATTCAGTTCAGAAAAATCCATAGAACACTCATATATGGGGCACAAAGAATAAGAAGTAGTAAAAAGATGAATGAACTCACATTAAAAATGCCTGAATTTAACTGTTCAAAAAGATATGTACTCATCAACTGACCTATGTAACTGTAACCCCTCTGTACATCATCTTTACATTTTTTAAAAAAGCTTTTATTTAGAAGAGAGGGCATGTATATGATTATTTGGGTAAATGTCCAAAAACATTATTTACCATAGCTAAAATATGGAGCCAACCCAGATGCCCCTCAGTAGATGAATGAATCAAGAAAATGTGATATATATATTATACACACACACACACACACACACACACACACACACACACACACACACACACACACACACACACACACGGAATTCTATTCCTCCATCAGAAAGAATGACACCTCCTCATTTATTAGGAAATAGAAAGACTTGGAAAAAATTATGTTAAGTGAAGTAAGCCAGGCCCAAAGAAACATAGGTCCCATGGTTTCCCTTACTTACAATAACTAGTATCTGTCTAGGACAAGCAGAAAAGATCAAAAGCTATCTACATATGACCATATATGAGGATTCCAAGCAAAATGAACCCCAAGATAGGGACAGGGACACAAGAGGTTTGATCTTTCTTGCTGTTGTTTCTAATGTACTTATAATGTTCTATGTGATTTTTTTTTGTTTCTTTTGTATGTTCTTCCCCCATGGTACAACCTATTTTCACTGCATTTGATTCTGGTGCCCTGCATCTTGTATATACATTTTTCTAATTTGGGGAGGGAAGGGGAAATAACAAAATGCTAAAATAAGGATTTTCATAATGTAATTTAAGCTCTGTAATGAAAGCAACTATTTAAATCTACCTATCAGGAAAGGAAGCAGAAGGACCTAAGTCAAGGCCATCAGTAGCAATCTAGAACAAAGACAATACTGAAATGACTCATTAAGGTTAACAATAGAAATGACAAACGTAATAACAGCAAAACAGAAATTCCTTAAAAGTCACGCATACCTCACCACTTTCATTTAACATATTAATAAATGTCTAGCCATTGCATTAAGTAAAGTACTAGAAGCCAGGTGCCAGTGGCTCACACCTGTAATCCTAGCTACTCAGTAGGATGAGATCTAAGGATTATGGTTCAAAGTCAGCCCGGGGAAGGAAAGTCCATGAAACTCTTATCTCCAATAAATGTCCAGAAAATCGGAAGTGGTGCTGTGGCTCAAGTGGTAGAATGCTAGCCTTGAGCTGAAGAGCTGAGGGACAGTGCCCAGGCCCAGAGTTCAAGCCCCACAACTGACAAAAAAAAAAAAAAGAAAGAAAAGAAAATTATTAGAAAACAGGAAAAACATTCAAACTGAAAAAGAAGAAATATAACCAAGATTAATAAAATACAGACAACATATATAATGGACATAGCAAAACTCACACTGAAAAAGAAGAAATCATGCATGGCATGTGTTGATCACAGAAAATCTCATGAAGTTTACAAAAATACCCTTAGAACTAATCATAAATGAGTTCTACAAGGCAACAGGATGAAAAACCAACATAGTCAATCATATTTCTGTATGACAACAATAAACTTTTCAAAGCCAAAATTTAATGTAATACTGCTAATAGTTCTACAAAAAGAGTAGAAGATTAGAGAAAAGCATGCACTGTCAGGCGCCGGTGGCTCACACCTGGAATCCTCAGGAGGCTGAGATCTGAGAACTGCGGTTCAAAGCCAACCCGGGCAAGAAAGTCTGTGAAACTCTTATCTTCAACAAACCACCAGAAAACCGGAAGTGGTGCTGTAGCTCAAGTGGTAGAGCGCTAGCCTTGAGCTGAAGAGCTGAGGGACAGCGCTCAGGCCCAGAGTTCAAACCTCACAACCACCACCACCAACAAAAAAGAAGCATGCACTGGCTCTGTAGGCTGGAAATTATAAAATAACCAAAGGAGATAAGCCATTGGGGAAGAGACAAGGTTCACAGACTGAAACTCAACATACTAAAGATGTCAATTAACCCAAAATTTAAAGTCTTAATGTATTTATCTTACCCAAACCTAGTAATTTGTTATAGTCATACAAAAAAACAGGTTTCTTCTAAAATTCATATTGAATTTAGCTACTGTACTCACATAGCTCAAGGAGCCCAAACCATCTTAAGGATCACTCTACCAAACATTAAGGTATATTGTTCTACAGGGAGCTGTTTTACATGAAGTAGCTACCAAGAGAATATGGTATTAGCAACGGAGCAAACACATAAATCAGTGGGACAGAATAGAAAACTCAAAAATAAATTCACACAACTATGCTCAAGTGATTTTTGGCAAAGAAACAAACATATTGAAGAGCATTTACCACAGTAGAACTGGAGCCATTGGGGTAAAAAGAACCACATGTCAACCAAAAAAAAAAAAAAAAACCTCTCACACTTTATACAAAAATTAACTGAATATGGACTTACATGTAAAAAATAAGAAAGTATAACATTTTAGTTAAAAAAATCTTTAAGATTATTTTGCAAAAATAGGCAAATGAGCTGATGAACTGATTATGGCTCATGCCTACAATCTTAGTTCCTCAGGAGGCTGAGATCTAAGGATCATGGTACAAGATCAGTACATGCAGGCAAGTCCATGGGATTCTTACATTCAATTAAAGAGCAAAAAGTTAGAAGTAGAGGTGTGACTCAAATAGTAGAGCCAGCCTTAGAGAAAGCCAAGCAAGAACACAAGGTCCTGAGTTCAAACCCTAAAACACACACACACACACACACACACACACACACACACACACACACACACACACACACATGCAAGTGTGGGGATGAAAATTAAAACCACAGACTGGAAACATATATAAATACAGGATTGTACCTTGCATGCATTCTGTTTCCATAGTTCGTTTGAGTGATGAAATCCTAGGTATGAAATCAGAAGAAAGAGGTGGAGGGAGGAAATTTTTGGTGTCCTGTTCAGGAAAACTTATTGTGCTGATGGGATGTTATTTCTCCTGACAGCATCAGTGAACATCGTGCCTGAGATATGATACTGCAGTTTACTGTACCATGGTTTTACCCAATGGAGAACTGGGAACAGAGTGGCTTGGCATTCCTTCTACCATTTCTTAATATCTGCCTGTGGAGCTACATTTACCTGAAAATAAAAAGGGTTATTCAGATTTTCAGGAAGATTTTAGTCTTCCATGTTTACTTCCAGAAGCCTTGAATTAAATTTTGTGCATGATGTAGGAGGAGAGTTTATTTCCTTTCTTCAAGTAAAGTGATTTTTGAGCAGTACTTCCTCCTGAATCCACAGTACCTCCTCTACCATACATCACTGCTATGCATGTTTGATGTGTTTCCTTGTTTTCTTCTATGGGTCTGTTTGTCTATCCTGTTGCCAAAGCCACACTGCCTATATCATGGTAGATTTAAAGTAAGTATCAGTGTTTCATTTGGCAAGATCAGCCCTCGTTTTTGTCTTCAGAAATCCTTGGCCCTTAGCTCTGCTCCATAAATTTTATACTTAACCTGTCAAGTTTCAGCATAACTCTACTGGGCAAAAGTCATACACTTAACAATATTATCTTACTGCCTATTAAACATTTACATTAGTAATTTCTATTTGTTTAAGTCATTTTGAATATTTTTATAAGGGACAAGCATTTTTCATAAGCATTTTTCATATGTATTTTTCAACACATTTATCCCTAGCAAAGTACTGAATAACTGCTTAGGTAAAATGAATCCTTTTATTTTTCCTTAAATAAAACTTTTTGTGCATTGCTAGCATCTAGGGATAAAATTAACTTTTAAAATTTGATTTGATTTCTGGCAAACATTCTTACTAATAATGCATCTGCAGAGTCCATATTAAATTAATTGCACCATCATTAAAGAATTAAATTTTTGCTTTCTCTTCTAATCATTACAACTTTTCTCATCAATATACTGATGAATAGAGTACTGGTACAAAATATTTTATCTCCCTAATTTTAAAGAAAATGTATGTAGTGTTTCATCATTACATATTTCAAGGGAAGGAATCCTTTTCTAATATTTTATCCATCTACTGAAAGTATCATACAATTTTTGCCATTAATCTGTTTCCCTAAGGAATTAATAAATTCTCTATTTAGCCAACTTCAACATTTTAAGGGTAAACTAATGTTGAGTTTGGTTTCCTAATGCTGTGTTGAAATTTTCCTGCATGTTTTTCTGAGTGACATTGGGCTATAATTTTCTCTTCTTACATTGTCCTGATTTTGTTTCCCTTACAGGGGTAATTTGTTTCATAAAGTAAGTTTGAGTAATCATTTTTTTCTATTTTCTGAAAGTCTTTTTGAAAAATTGGAATTATATAGTCCTTCAATAGAAAGCCATTTTATTTTATTTTATTGTAAAGGTAAGATACAGAGGGTTACAGTCACATAGGTCAGGTAATGAGTACATCTCTTTTGCAGTGGTGTCAACTCTTCCCTTATTTTCTTCCAGTTTTTCTCTCCCAACTCCCTCCAAGTTGTATGGTTCATTTTTAACATAGTGTCAAGTGAATATCACTGTCATATTTGTTCGTCCTTTGTCCCACCATTTCTGTGCTCCCTCTTGTCTTCCCCCAAAACAGATAAACATACATATAAGACAAAAATTAAAGAATTCAAAATAGCAACAAAGGAGGAACAAAGGATAATACAAAACCTCTTGTCAAAAAGCCTTTTGTTTCCATTTCTTTGAGTTCATTTCGATAAATATCATTTCATATGATCATATGTGTCTCACTGTGTGGATGTTTAGAATACTATTTAGTTTAGCATACCCAAGTGTAATTTTTTTGTTTTTTACCATTCATTGTGTTTACTTATAGACTTATAGACACATACATTGTAAGTACACAAATGAGTGAAACCATGCAACCTATGTTTCTTTGAGTCTACCTTACTTCACTTATTATATTTTTTCCAAGTCTTTCCATTTCCCTATAAATGGGACAATATCATTCTTTCTGATGGAAGCAAAGAATTCCATTGCACATAGATATATTATATATATATAATATAATAAATATATATATATATTTATTATATATATAATATATAATAAATAAATATATATATATATATTTTCTTGATCTATTCATCCACTGAGGGGCATCTTGGTTGATTCCAAATCTTGGCTATGGTAAAAAAAAATGCTGGTAACAATGTTTACCATAGTTCATATGGTAAACAATGAACATGGTTGTGCTGGTAACTTTAGTGTGGTCTGGGTTGTGGTCAATTGGATAAATGCCCAGGAGTGGAATTGCTGAATTGTACGGAAGAGAAGCTCTATATTTGGTCTTTTGAGGAACCTAAATACTGCTTTCCATAGTGGTTGAACAAGTTTACATTCTCACTAACAGTGTAGTAGTGGCAAAAATCATTTTGAAACTATCTAGAACCATTGCTTAATTAATGAAGAGATTTTTAGTTATTAATTATTCTTTTCATAGCTGGGACAATTCAAATTTTCCCTTTCATCTTGAGTAAGTTTCAGTAACCTAATTTTATAGGAACCTTATCATTCTACTAAATTGTCAAGCTTATTGACCTATTCATTATGTACTGACTTTAGGATAATGTTATTCTTTTGATCAATTAAAATTTTGCTTCATGTCAGGTACTTGTGGTTCATGTTTATAATCCTCAGGAGAATGAGATCTGGAAGATTATGGTTGGAAGCCAGCCTAAGAAAAAAAGTCCTAAACACTCCATCTTCAAAATAACTAGCAAAAAGCAGGCTGTAGGTATGACTCAAATGGTAAAGTACCAACCGAGCAAGCACAAAAGCTTTTAGTTTAAACTGTAATATTGGCAAAAATTATATTGCTAGAAAGTTTATAAAGTAATAAATTTTGTATAGCAATAAAGTTTATATTGCAATAGTCTGTAGCATCTAACATTATTAAAGTGACACCAGCTCAATTTTGTTTTGCATTGTCTTTGAATATTCTTTTGTGCCTATACATTCAACCTTTCTAACTTTTAAGTTTTGGATATGTTTCTTGAAAATAAAAATTTATAATTGTAAGGATGAATCTTATTGTATATGTGTATTTGTCTCAAGAAATTACTACATTTGCAAAAATTAAGACTGATATGTTTTAATTCATGTTAGTATCTGAGTGACTGGTTTTTTAAATTCCAGTGGAAAAAAAAATCCAGTCTTGTCTTATTTGAGATTGCCAGAGATCATTTTTCCACACTGACGAGTTTGGAAAACACAAATTGCTTCCTATTTCCTCCAGAAATTTTAACTTGTATATTTATCAAAATGAAAAATTGGTTATGCTCATCCAGTTATCTGCTTACTAACTTATATGCCAGATATTTCCAAGATTTCTTGGTTTCTAGTTTTCTTAAAATATTGACTTTTTTTCACAGTGCCTGCAGGCAGAAAGGAAATTTTTAGTTTTGTTTCTTATGCTATTTTGTTTTATTAGCTAATTATGTTAAAACAACTTAATATGTATTTATGCCTTAATACGAGTCATTTGTAAAAAAGTAATAAACATAAATTAAAAGAAAAATATGTTATTTCCTTCCCAAATAACCACAATTGCCTTCTAATAGAAGATGTCCACTTTAGGTATTACCCGACTTCTTAAATCTCATTATAAAATTGGTGCTTTCATTCCAAGTTTGCACTGATTTTCTCTTGGTACTTGCTTTGTCTCCTAACAATTTCTAAGTAAAAATCAAATCTGATACAGTTTGATAGGCATGGCTTCCCAATGAAGCATTTTCCTATGTCTGAAGCCCTAGGATTTAGCCACAGAGCAACCACCACCACTACCACTACCACAAGTAAAACAACAGCAACAACAACAAAAGAAAGAAAAGGAAAGGAAAAAGACAACAAGGGAAAGGGGAGGAGGAAGGGAGGGAGAAAAGAAAAGCAGTGATTGAAAAGTAAATAGCATGAGTGGAAATTGTGAGCTAGCATTCTGTGTTATGGCCACAGAAGTTGCTGTGTTTCTCTGGAAAACAAAAGCAACCTGTAGAAGCTCACTGGATGAGCTATTGTGAGCTGAGCTATTGTGAGCTGAGCTACTTAGGTGCTGTTGTGTTCATTAATTAGTTTCTCTGTCTTTCCTCTTTTCCTCTATCCTGAAACTGAGGCTTGAACACAGGGACTCTCACTCTTGCTTGGCTTCTTCAATCATTGCTGGTGTTCTACCACTTGAACCATGCCTACAGTGCAACTTTTTGCTCATTAATTGGGGATAGAATCTCTATTGTTTCCTTCTTCAATTTTCAGTGCAGCCTTTAAATCTGTTTTCCTTTTGTTCTGTTTTGTTTTGTTTTTCTTGGTTCATTCACTGAGAATGGTGATTCTTGCATTAGCCAAACTTATAGTCAGAATTCTCTACGGGGTCTTCCTTTTAGCGTGAGGTTGGGATTTTTGGTCTGTGGGACTCTCTGTGTGTGTGTGTGTGTGTGTGTGTGTGTGTGTGTGTGTGTGTGTGTGTGTGTGTGTGTGTGTGTGTGTGTGTGTGTGTGTGTGTTATTGTTTACTGTATTCAGGGTTTTGTGCATCCTAGGCAATAGGCAAGCAATCTAGCACTTCAGCTGTAGTCAGCGCCTTTGTCCCCATTCCTTAAGGCCCATAAAATTCCATTTAAAAGTTAGTTGGTACAGCCAATGCTAACAGTCTATGCATGGTTTCTGACCCCGTCTGTACCAGTAGATTTCTCTGGGCTTGTTGTCCTCTGTATTGTCAGGCATAGAGATTTTCCAGATATCGTTTTGTCTTCTTTAGACTTCATATTTAAGGTTTAACTTGATGCTCCAAGCTTTCCCAAGATTAATTAGTCCAGGAAGTAAGAAGAATAACAACTATTAAATACAATAGGAAACACAATAGAACCCAGCGAAATATAAAGGTGATTTATGAACTTCAGCGTCAGGATATTAGAAGTCCAGACTCACTTCTTTAATTCAACCCTCCTTGGCAATGGGGCCTTTAATTAAATTATCCCAGAACCAGTTGCTGCAAACTTTGGTGAAAGTTGAGAAAGCATGCTCTCCCTTCCAGCACAGGGGCCCGCAAAACCCTGAGAGAGGAACTTTTCCAAGAGGTGGCCAGCAGTGTGATGTGTGTGCTGTCTTCACTTAGCAAGAACCATACAGCTCCTTCCCTCTTAGGAAGTCTCTGATTGCCCAGTGGGGGGAAACTGAGAATTTTGATTAGCTCTAAGAGCAGGTCAGAAGGTTGTAAATGTATCATCTTTCTGACTGGATTTAGTCCTCCTCTCCCCAGAGACTCTGAAGATTCTAGGCAAGGATCTGAGAGAACAGTCTGAGAGTGAAAAGCCATCAATTTTATTTAACAAAATATCCCTGGGTCCTTTGCAGAAGCCATGGAAGTTATTTCTATTCTTATTTGTTTAATTAAGAAATCATTGTTTACATTTAAATGATGGCCAACCACTCTGGGACCAAAGTAGAGGTTCAGGGCTAGACAGTCTGACCAGTAAAGAGTTGCCAAGGTATTAGATGACAGCATGGGGCACCTGCCTACCATTGAGGGGCATTTTGCATGCATGCCCTACTTGATTATTAAAATTTATCATGACTCTACAGGTGCTCTCATCCTTGTTTTAGAGCTGAAGACACAGATGTGGACAATTACAGGGACTTGTACAGTATCATAAATCTATGTGATGATGGGGACCAGGAGCTCATGCCTGTAATCTTTGCTACTCAGGAGGCTGAGTTCACCTTTAAGTCCCAGTACTGCTGCAAAGAAAAACAATAAAGTCTAGGTGATGGCAGAGCCTATGATTTCTTCAGCTTAAGACCACTTCCTAATATAACGAGATTCTTGCAATCTGGACCTGGTTTCAACCCAGGAATAAGAAGAAGGAACCACTAAAGGCTTCCAATATTCCAAATGACTTACATTAGCAGCTTTCCACTCCTGCTGACACAAATACTACCTGAGATGATCGGGTACGGTAAGATACAAGTAATACTTATGGGCATCTTGTGCTCTTGTTTCCTTGATGTCAGGGTGTTGTAAACTCTGTGGAAATTAAATCTCCTTTAGGATCTAATTACAATATGGCATCTCCTTGTTTGGTACAGTAAGACTTCCCTTGCTAGGACCATGAAAAATGTAAGCCAGCAGGATACAACAAAGCACTTAGCATCTGCTCCTTTGACGATTTCTTCTCTAGTAAAGTCATGCATGTCAAATATGTTTAAGATTCCTTATCACTCTTGATACAGTCTAAGTTTAACGGAGAGAAAGATTTTTTAGCATCAGGAAAACCACAGAGGAAACACGGGGCCTGCACACAAGCTATCTGCACAGCCTCAAAGCAGAACAGCACTGATAAACATGAACCTGTACCTCCAGGAAGCAAAGTCACACTTACTTTAGAGAATCATTCTCAAGAACCCAAACCATCCAAGAAGCATTTAGACCGCTGAGCAATGGCTATGGGAGGATCAGGGCACTGAACAATCAGCCTTCTTTGTCTCTTGAGTCATTATTCAAAAGAATTCCTCCACCTTACAGAAGGATGGAACTATCACCATACTTCATATGTGTCCAAGGCTTAAAAGCATGAAGCCACCCTGCCTCTTGTATACACCCTTCTCTAATTCGGGGAGGGGAAGGGAAAAAACAAAATGCCTAAATAAGGAGGGAGGTTAGTTGTGGACGTGGGAGGGATGGGATGGTAGGGGAAAACAAAGGAAGAGGCAACAATGTTCAATAGGAAATGTACTCATTACCTTCCTCATATAACTGTAACCCCTCTGTACAGTATTTTTACAATAAAAAAGTACCAAAAAAAAAAAAGCATGAAGGTAGCTGGGCACCAGTGGTTCATACCTGTACTCATAGCTACTCAGGAGGCTGAGATGTGAGGATCACAGTTCAAAGCCAGCCCAGGCAGGAAAGTCTGTGAGACTCTTATCTCCAATAAACCACCAGAAAACCAGAAGTGGTGCTGTGGCTCAAGTGGTAGAGTGCTCACCCTGAGCTAAGAAGTGCTCAGGGTCAGGACAGTGCCCAGGTCCAAAGTTCAAGCCCCCTGACCAAAACAACAACAAAAAACAGCATGAAGGTAGTAGGTCTGAAATTGAAAAATCAATTCAGTGTTTTTATTTTACTCTTTGGTTTGGTTTTCATGGGAATGATGGATATTAGTGAAGGAAATACTCGGTTCACTGCTGCTGATCTTGTTGCTGTAGGCAAAGCGATAAGAGGAACTATTTTAGGAAGAAGACCCCATGTGACTCAGTGTAGGGGTGATAATACAAATGTGCGACTGGATCACTGATAACTTTGTGGGCAAGTGACCCCATGGATCTGAGCAGAGATACTATCAGCAAGCCAAAGCTGAGTCATGTACATAAAATTGTGGCTATAATTAATTGAGTTGTGGGATCGAGGGTAGAAATAATAGACAAAGATGCTGAAAATGCGGGAATTGAACTCAGCCAGGAGCTAAGCCTGAACCTGTCTCAGACTTGACTTCTATGTCACGGACCTACCTTACAGACACATCTTTCAACCTAGATCTTCATGGCACTGTCCTGTTTCAGGGATGTGGCCACAACAGTGGCTGCTGCCTCTGCCCTGCTTCATTGCACACATTTGCCTTCTGACTTATAAGTCATAAGCTTCTGACTTATAAGTCATAAGCTAGCCATGGTTTGTGACTACCTATTTACAACCACGTTTAATCTCTGACACCACTGCTCGGGTTTGGAGATTGCCCTGATTGCTCACAATGAAGATTTTCCTCAGAGATGAGTCTGTGAGCTAAGACACATCTTGTTTAGTCCACTGCCCATAGTAAACTGAAGAATGACCATTTCCACATATCAAGCTTTCTAAGCTTTGGAATTTGTACTGGTGACTTTGTTTTGACCAAGAGAATTTGCAGAAGTGATTACGTGAAGATGGATTTTAAGATAGGGAACTGACCATGGAGTATGGGAATAGGCTTTAAATCCTATCTTTAAAAACTATATAGAAGAAAGCAGCACCGTTGGCTCACACCTGCAATCCTAGCTACTCAGGAGGCTGAGATCTGAGGATCGTGGTTCAAAACGAGCCTGGGCAAAAAAGTCCATGAGATTCTTATCGCCAATAAACCACCAGAAAACCAGAAATGGCACTGTGGCTCAGTGGTAGAGAGTGCTTGCCTTGAGCTGAAGAGCTCAGGAACAGTGCCATGACTGAACAACAAAAAAAAAAGTGTATAGAAGAGACTGGCAAGGGAGAGCAGACAGAGATGCAGCCATAAGTCAAACCACACAAGCAACCACCCAAGGGTCAAAGCAAAGGTTCTCCCAAGAACCCATACTCATGCCAACAGCTTGGTTGGAACCCCAAACCTCCAAATTTGTGAAGAAGTTAAATAGCCCAGGACTGTTTATAACCACTTTGCAGTCATTAGTCAGGGAGGCCATAAGAAAACCTGTGCTCTAACTCCTGAGCTACACCTAGAGAGATCAGGACTAGAATTTAGTTTATATCTCTCTATATAAACAAAAAGACTGGCTACTGGTGGCTCAGCAGCAGCTACTCAGGAAGCTGAGATTTGAGAATCAATATTCAAAGTCACCCTGGAGAGGAAAGTACATTAGACTCTTATCACAATTAACCACCAAAAAGCTGGACATGGAGTTATGGCTCAAGTAGTAGAGCACCAGCCTTGAACAAATAGGCTAAAGGATAGCACCCAGGCATTTACTTAGTTCAAGTCCCAGCATTGGTACAAAAATAAATATAAGCAAGTAAACAAATCAGCTCCCCTAAACAAACAAAACTCTTTCATCCCCTCACCATAGACACAAACAGGTACACATGCATCTCTGTTATTACCTTCTCTGCAGGCACATATCCTGCAAGAAGGTACTTTAAAAAAAATTGCAGAACCTAAATGAGACTTAGAGTTGCTACATAATGGAGACAGGGAACATTTTGAGCAACAAATAATCATGCTTAAGTCAACTACCAGATGGTATTTCACTGTAATTGTTTTTATGAAGGAATATTATTGTTTTCCTCCTGTTATTTGCAGTCTTTTGGAACTAGCTCTGCCACTCTCAATAACCTAGTAGAAACTTAAAACCAAACACAGTTTTCATGTCAAATCTTTCTTCTGCTTTAGTGATTCATTTATGCAAATTCTCAAACTCAAGTCTGAGCTTTCTGGGGGATGTGAGCCACATCAATGTAGAAGCACACTGTCCTCACTCTTGGGGTTCATTTGAAAACCCAGTGGTTTTCCAATGACTAAATACTTATTTTCTCGCGGTTCTTTTCCCTTCCAAATATGAAAGCATGATTTGCAAATGTTCCGCTTTTCTCCTAGAACGTAAAAACACTCAGAAACTGAACCCAGGAGAAAAAGAACATTTGACAGATCCAGGCTTTATCTGCAGGCATCACTGATTAGTGAAAGGAAGAATTCTCCATTTGGGTTTTGCTATTAATCACACAAGAGAACAGGAACAACCTTTTTTTTTTTTTTTTTTTTTTTTTTTTTTTTTTTTTTTTTTTTGGTCCTGCAGCTTGACCTCTGGGCTTAGGCACTGTCCCTGAGCTTCTTTTGCTCAAGGCTAATGCTCTACCACTTAAGCCACAACTTTACTCCCTGCTTTTTTGAGTAGTTTATTGGAGAAAGTCTCATGGACTTTCCTGCCCAGGCTGGCTTCAAACCATGATCCTCAGGTCTCTGCCTCCTGAGTAGCTAGGATTACAAGTGTGAACCACCAGCACCTGGCAGGATCAACTTTTTTAAAAAAGTGTCTCTAGACATCAACTTGTGCAGAATGAATACAATCTACCTCATAGCCTTGTTAAGAGCATAGATAGGTTAAAATATATTTTCCTGAATAGCCTGAACTTCCAAAGTCAGGTTCTGAAACACATCATTATCCTATAGCAAGACCAAACACCACTTGCTATAAAGTAAATCTATATCATGTAAAATGCCAACAAAGGACTTGGCACTCACCTATATGAAAATTGCTTGTAAGAAGAAAATGGTTTTATAGGCTAGATTCTATCACTGAAGATGAAGAAAGATGTTCGACCAACAGTTTCCAAAATGCTACCATTTTGTATTACCAAAGACTGTGGAATTAATACCACTGACTGGAAAAACAATTGATGTACAAAAAGAAGATTATAAAATGTAATATGAACTCTTAATTTATGGAGACAAAAATGTTGTACTTGAGATATATATATATATGTATATATATATACATAAACATACCATATATGTGAACTTACATACATATATGGCAACATATACAGCAATTCAATATATGATATGAGGATATGGAGACATGGCTCAAGTAGTAGAGCACCTATCTTGACAAAACCTGGCCTAGATCTCAAAACTCTGACTTCAAGCCCCAATACCAACAAAACAATAAACATATAGCCATATACTATACAATATACATACATACACACATATATACACACACACATATATATAATGTAAAACTTGTGAAAAATTATTTTGTTCCCTTCTGTCAGTGTTAAAAGAAAATCTTTATTCTCTTATTGAACCATTAGTCTTTACCTTCTAACTGAATTATATACAAAATACCAAAAAATAGAAACAAAATGCAAAAAAATGAATTTATATCTCCTAACTCAGGAATAAATAAAGGAACAATAGTAACATTTTCTACTATGAAATCCTGATACCATTGTGTACAACATGGAAAACTATAGTGTAGAAAGCAAAATAAGAACTCTCCTACGTCAGGAAGTAGTTGTGTAGAGAAGTTTCTGCCTTCAGATTAGGTAATGATTACCACATGAGTGCCAGGGAGCTATGTAATGTTAATTGCATGAAAAAACAAGCAGTTATATAAGTCCTGGGAAAAAAAAAAGCCAGGCCTGGCTGCAATGAGAAAGGGAGACCAGGAACCACAAGGGAAGCTGTTCAGCATTTCCAACTATTTTGGATACTTGTAGGGATACTTGTAGAATTTTCTTACATAGCTATAAAAATGGGTTTCTGACAAGTACAGCCAGACATCCCTACCATAGTAGCAGAGTAGAAGTTTAAAGTATTTCTCTATTTGTTTTCTCAGATCTAAATGAGAAATGTGTTTGTTAATGTTTGTAACAGTTTCTGGTTTGTCTATTTGTTTAAAATATGTAAGGTAGGTTTCTCTTTAAGTCTTTAGCCCATTTATTTGTTGGGCAGTTGTTTCTTTGAGGATTTGTTGTTGGGGGATTTAATTTTTTGAGTTCCAAGTATATTTTAGATATGAGACCCTTGTCTGTTGTATGGCTAGTGAAGATCTTCTCCCAATCCGTGGGCTTTTTATTGATCTTGCTAGCTATGTCCTTTGCCATGCAGAAGCTCTGCAACTTCATGCAATCCCATTTGTCCAACCTTTCTTTGATTTGTTGTGTTTCCAGGTCTCTATTCAGAAAATTTCAGCCTGAGCCAAGGAGACCTAGGGTTTCTCCTATTCCATCCTGTAATGTTTTCAGAGTGTCTGCTTTGACTTCGAGATCTTTGATCCATTTGGAGTTGATTCTGGTGCAGGGTGATATATAAGGATCTAGCTTTGGTTTTCTACAAGTAGTTAACCAATTTTGCCAGCACCATTTACTGAAGAGGCTGTCTTTCTTCCATTCTATTGTTTTAGCTCCCTTATTGAAGATTAGATGGCTATAGGTCTGTAGGTTCATTTCTGGGTTTTCAATTCTATTCCATTGGTCCTGAGGTCTGTTCTTATGCCAATACCAAGCTGTTTTGATTACTATGGCTTTATAGTAGAGTTTGAAATTTGGTATTGATATTCCTCCAACAGTGTTCTTTCCGTTAAGGAGCGTTTTTGTTATTCGGGGTCTTTTATTGTTCCATATGAATGAAAGACATTGCCCCATTTGTTAGGAAATGGAAAAACTTGGAAAAAATTATATTAAGTGAAGTAAGCCAGGCTCAAAGAAACATAGGTCCCATGGTTTCCCTTATTTGCAATATCTAGTATATGTATGAGTCAAGTGGAAAAGGTCAGATAATGTGATGTTAGGAAAATGAACCCTTAGATATGTATTTTAATGTTTTTTTCTTTCATGCATTTGTTTCTAACACATTTATAAGATTATTTCTTTGTTGCTTTGTATGTCCCTCCCCCACAGTATAACCCCTGCCTTCACTATATTTGATGTCAGTACAACTTGTGGAGGAGATGGGGAAAAACAAGTCGTTTAAGGATACAGGTGGACCTGTTGCAACAATGAGAAGTACAAGTTGCCATGTCGAAAACGAGCTTTACAACGTTGGTGCGGGGGGGGGGGGGAAGGATGGGGGGAGAGGCTGGGAATGGATGTGAAGGGTAAACAAAGGAAGAGGCTGCAATGCTTGATAAGAAATGTACGCATTATCCTGCCCATGTAATTGTAACCCCTCTGTACAGTATGTTCACAATAAAAAATAAAACAAAATATGTAAGGTAGGCTCCAATAGAAGTTGAACTGTCATGAAGTAACTATACATTAAAATTTACATGTTAATTATGCTATATATAATCTACATATAAATTTTATATGTATATATTTACACCGTATGTTGTATATAGCATATATAATATATTTTCAAATTGCATAATCTGACTTCAATAGGGAGATCAGTGAAGCAAATGATATACTTGGATCTTATACCCTGGGCCCTACACTTAGCCCCAGATCTTAATAGGAAAGAAGAATTAGTAGATAGACAGAGAGAGAGTCAGATGTGGCACTGGACATTGGCAATGTCCTCCTAGGTAGCAGGTGAAAAACAAAAACCGTCTTTGTTTTTATTTTCTCAGATTAAGGAAACAATATGGGCAAACTTGTCCCTATGTTTTTTCTTCACACTTAAGTCTAGCTTTCCAGTGAACTCATCCTAGGCCCTGGCAGGGACTTATAGCTATCTTTTAATTTTCTTCCTATAGTAGCTGGTCTCTTTTTCACTTAATTTCATTGTTCTGTTTCACATGCATTTAATTTCAACCACTCAGAATCATTTTGGGAAACAGACAGGAAATATATATTTTGTTTCAATCAATATTTCAAAGTGCCTATTAAGTGGTAGACTCTGAGGACAGAGGTTAGCCAGATCCCATATCATAGAGATATAAACAATAAATGATAATCATGATGTACTGTGGTTAGGGATCAGTGTCATCAATGAACTCACGGGACACAATATGTAAGACAAGTAAATCCAGTGTCTCATTTAAAGTCATAGTTTATATTTTTCACCAAAAAGTTAATCTTGAAGACCAAATGAGACATTTCCTGTGGGTTTTATGGTTTAATTAAAACCCATCAGAAGTAGGAGCCATTACAAGAAATTCATACCCAAACCCCTGTGGCTTTCCAATCAAAATTACCCCCATTCTCTTTCAGTGACCTGGAACTTCAAGAAATCAAAACACCATTGAGGGTGACTGGTCACCTGCTCAAGGTTTAGATGAGGAAAATCTGTGTATATCGTACCTTTCTGCTAGAAACAGAAGCAAAAAGAAAAGCAAATGTAGCAGTCTTTATACCTGCTGGAAAGGTGCTGGAAAGGTGCTGGAAAGGTGAGCATGGCTGAGGAAGGCCATTGGGCCAGCCTCTCATACAGCCATGGCCATCCTTGTGATCTGCTTCTAGTGCAGAAATCTGAGGGCTTTTTCCCTTCCCCAGGTGTGTGTGTGGGGGGGGAGGGAGATGGGAAGGGATGGGAAGGGGAAACAAAGGAGGAGGCAACAATGCTTGATAAGAAATGTATTCATTATCTTGCCCATGTAATTGTAATTCCTCTGTACGGTATTTTCACAGTAAAAAAAAAAAATCTGAGGGTTTCAGTCATTTTCAAAGGTCGCAGTGAAATGACAGGGCCAAGATTTCAACCCATTCACCTCCTGCTGCAAAAATTGGAGAGCCAGTACCAGATGAACAAATGCCTACCGTGTGCGACCACAGGTACACATGCACCATGTGTGCACTATGATTGTGAAGTGGCTGACACCCCCCCTCCCATTTACACAAAGTGCTTTAGAAGCACTTCCTTATTTCATTTAGCTAGAAATTACAGAAGTCCTATAATAGGTTCGTAGATATCTCTGCCAGTTAATTTTTTGGATGTGGACCACAGGCGTTATTAGTAGATTCATTTCAGATGGCAAGCAGTACCTGAGAGTATGTACTGATGTTGTTTGTGATTTGTACAGGGTTTATAAATAACTTTATCACATCAAAGGATAAGACTCAGTGTGTCACATGGACATTTTATTGACAAAAAAAAAGTGAAAGAAAGGATCCCAACCAAAATGATGGTATGGAGGATTCTCTATCACAAAGTGGAAATTTGTCAAGACAGTGGTAGGAAACATTAATAGCAACATGGTAATCAACTTAGGAAAGAAGTATGTAAGTATTGAACATGTTATAAAATCACACTATAAAACCACCTGTTCCTTCATTTACTCAAGAGGATTGTGTTGTTGTTGTTTTGTTTTGTTTTGTTTTGTTTTGTTTTGTTTTCTGATTGTTTCTGTTCAACATGGAAGAGGCAACTTAAAAGATGCTCTTGCTGGGCCCTATGAATTAACTAAGTCTCCAATTTTGGATCTGTGCCCTTGGATCTAAACTGTTCTCTGCTGCAGATGATACCACAATCACCAACAATGACCAGACTTACCAATAACCATCTTGTGTGAAAGGCAAACTGTTCCTCAAACAAATAGTGCTATCCTCTTATGATCTTACAGCCAAAACTTCAGCCGAGCATTTTGTTCCTGTTCTGTTCTAGTCATAAAGTGATAACTTCTCTGGAATTTCTGCAGGGTCAACGAGGTTGTACCTGTGAACTGGGTACCTGGGACTGTGTTAACTTTGCATACCCTTGTCACCATCTGACCCCCAATTCTGTCTATCTAACCTGAAGTCAATGTCTATACCTGTGTAGGTAGTTGAAGATGTACTGAAATGTTGTCTTCCCATGGCTGCCATGTTACAAATCTCCTTTCTCTGCCCTTCACCATGTCTCTTTATTTGCACATATGGGGGTGGTGGGTAAGTGGCTGGACCCAGCTTGGTACTTCTGGACTTTGGGAATGAGGTCTAAACACCAGGTTTCAAAAACAGTAGAAAGTTCCTTTTCCCCATTCAGGATATTTAATAATGTAGCAATTGGCTATCTCTTTTAGACATGGCCCCTGAAATACCTTTACCAACACTGATTTCCTAGCAAGTAATCCATTTATACCCTAATTGATTGAATTATTTATACCCTGTCTCCTAAAAGTCTAAACACTTATGAATAAATCTTGTGAAAGGAATATTTAGCCATTTCCCACTTCAAAACTTATCTTTTACAAGACTTACAGTATACTTACATTTTGTGAGAATTTTTCTTCTAACTCTTTATAACTTTCTTTGTTTAAGGTTACATTAAATTATAGGAGACTCAGAAGAGTAGAAGTTTGTTAAAATACATATTATCCAAAGCATGTAAGAGACTAGTAACCAACTATTTGCCTAAAGGAATGCTGTCAAAGGTAGAGTTCCCCTTGTGAGCTTTCTGCACATAGAAGCTAAGCAACTCCTGGCAATTTAAATTTTCTGTACTTCTGTGTCACAGTTGGTCACAATGAGCAACGATTTTATAATGTAAACAGACAAAGAAAATTCACATCATGACTTTCATAATTTATTTGCTGTTCAAGCTAATCCAAAAATATTGACTTTCAAAAATAGAAGAGGATGGGCTGGGAAGGTGACTCAGAGGTCGAATGCTTGCCTTACATGCATGAAGCCCTGGGTTCGATTCCTCAGCAGAAAAAGCCAAAAGTGGCACCGTGGCTCAAGTGGCAGTGCACTAGCCTTGAGCTGAGGGACAGCGCCCAGGCCCAGAGTTCAGAGTTCAGGCCCATGACCAACAAAAAAGAAAAGAAGAAGAAGAAGGAGGAGGAGGAGGAGGAGGAGAAGGAGGAGAAGAAGAAGGAGGAGAAGAAGGAGGAGGAGGAGGAGGAGGAGGAGGAGGAGGGGGAGGGGGAGGAGGAGGAGGAGGAGGAGGAGGAGGAGGAGGAGGAGGAGGAAGAGGAGGAAGAGGAGGAGAAGGAGAAGAAGAAGAAGAAGAAGAAGAAGAAGAAGAAGAAGAAGAAGAAGAAGAAGAAGAAGAAGAAGAAGAAGAAGAAGAAGAAGAAGAAGAAGAAGAAGAAGAAGAAGAAGAAGAGGGACTAAGCTTATCTCTTCTGACACATTTCCCATGTGATAAATTTAAAATAAGATCTGACAGGAATCTATAATCTGTCTTGAGGTCATCTCAAGGAATCATTAGCAATGTTAAGATGATATAGGGTAGCTTTGTTTCATTTTGAATTTTGAGTTCTAATCTAACTATTGCTGATTTAAGCAAGGCTAACACCAGAGCGTCCTCCCCCATGCCTCCCCCCCCCCACCAGCCCAACCCGGAATAGAGGGGGGGGGCTGTCCAAGTATTTATCCACAGCCCAGCAAACTCAAATGCTTGATTTGTACTTTTATTCTGGTGTTGTGTTCTTGTACCCAGAGGTTTTCCTAAGTTGACAATGGTTTGAAGTCTTGATTAAGAATTTTTTCCTTGAATTTTGTACATCTAACTTATTTGATGAGGGGAACAACCAGTAAATGATTAAGTCTTCCGCCACATTCATTAACTACCACTCGGGAAAGAGGCAGCTCTCTGTGAATAGTGGCAGAGAGTACATCCTGAGCACAGTGAATGCTGCTGTCACTATCTGGTAGATCTGAACCATCAACAAGAATTACTTAAACCAGGACAAATGGTAAAGTTCTGAATCTAACCACAATTCATCTTGAAGTGAATCCCTTGCAGAGAGAAATGTGCATCGGCAGGGGATTCCACGTTGTCTGGCTTCCAAATTCATCAGCTACACAAAAGTAAAATCTCTGAATGGACCACCGGGAACCACAAAACTCACCCATCCAGCCCAGGTGGTGCTGCATCTTCCTAAAGTATCTGTCCAGAGAGCACCTGTCCTGATCCCGCCTAAGATCCTGTTTGGAGATGGACAAGCTTAAAATGAGGCAGACTGATTAGAGATCCTCAAGGGCTATTGGATGTACAGTGGATGAGCCATATGGTTTTAGAATGTACTTTAATTTTTTTTTTCTTGCCTCTTACACTCTGATTCCAAAACAACCAGTATAAAAACTACAGAGTTCACATTCATGCAAATGGTTTGACTGCTGTTTTGGAACTGCCTCTATCTGGTCTAAAACTATTTTCACATTGAAGGAGCCAACATTCCCAAGGAGTGTTTAAATGAGCTATATTGCCTCTTCAGCGTGAGGACAATGAGTATTGCATCGAGGTCTATTTTTACTTGGTTAGATGTATATTATGCAAAAATAGACCAACACTATGACTCTTCTAAGACTCTTGTACATCATAGCAGTAACCTAAGCTGGGCTTTATTTACAATGAAGAGTTGTTTGTTTTGTTTTCACAGCTGTCTGTAGTTTTTTATATATCTAATTTTCTCCCCAGTTGGCTTTTATTCACCTTGCTCATTATTTGAGAGAATTTACTAGCAACAAAATGTGCTACCCCAAAAGAGGAGGTCTCAGCTCTATTTCATAGGTAGAACTGTTCAAATCTATAAACAATAAAAAAAAAACCTGACACTAAAAATGGCTCCAAATACAGACCAGGTTTCCACATATTTAAATAGATAGGTTTCTTTCTCTTGGCCAAAATTTTCTACAAGACCTTCTTTCATCCAGGACTAGAATGAACATATGCAATATGAACATCCCTCATGAAAGGACATTCTTGAAACACTTCCAACTCTAGCAGTCTCATTGAGAATGCTCTTTTGCAATGTCAGGCTATATAAAACAAAATTTCAAAACCCATCATGCCTTCAAAGACTGTATGGAACAATAAACATGGATAAAAGAAAATTTATCCCCAGTGTAGCAACTGCAAACTAGAAAACATGCCCCTCGGAGGCAAAGAATGTCCAGGTTACAGGACATTAAGAAAATGGTCAATTCTGGAATGTTCTGTGCATAAAGTATGTCCATTAATTAAGAAGCCAACTGAAATTACCAATGGCTTTCATAATAGCCACCAACCAGCAGCCAGTTGGCTGTAACTTGGTGACAGATGGTAGTGACTGATCTGGACTAGATTTGACCTAGAGATAGTCCATCATTTACTAAACTGCAGTCCCAAATAAAATTCCATGCATTGTAGTCTTTCACCATTTGTACCATTTGTCTCACAGTAAGATGCTCTGATAGCAGTTTCTATCTGCCACTCCTGTTGCAGATAGTAAACTCTTCTAAGGGCTTAAATAGAACACTGGGGAAAGGCAGTCCATATATCTCTAAGAAGATGAAAACAAAATGCCATTTGAATGAATATCCTTTCATTGACACCTCGTATTAAATAGGATCTGTGATTCTTGCTAACCCTAGTACTGAGATGTCCCCTACTTTTTAAATCAAGGAGTTCTCATTTAGACAGCAGTAGATACGTAGTGCCAGGGTTTAGCTCTAATACATCATCACTGCTTCCCAAAGGAGAGAGTCAATACAGCCTGGCTCCAGAACCCAACTGATAAAACTCCTGAAGAAGTCTCTGGGCTGAAAAATCAGATGTTCCAGTGACTGTCAGTCACCAGACTCTGTTTCTTCATTGTAAAAAGATATTTTAGGATCAATTCAGACCAAGGAAAGGATCCATAAAGCTGTCAAGGAGAAAAGATCAATCACTTATAAAGGGAAACCAAATAGAATCACTTCAGATTTCTCAGCAGAAACAACAAAAGCAAGAAGAGCCTGGAATTATGTATGCCACGCCCTAAAGACAAACAACTAGCAACCAAGAATACTATACCCAGCTAAACTCTCCTTCATAACTGAAGAACAAATAAAAACCTTCCATAGCAAAGAAAAATTGAAACAATATATCTCCACCAAACCAGCCATACAAAGGATTCAGAAAGATGTCCTACACATAGAAAACCAACAAGACCACAAGAAAGGCCAAGAAACTGCACCCAAACTGAGAATCCAAGAACCATAGGAGGAACCCAGTAGCTGCAGCCCCCAAGAAGGTGGGTAACATGACAGGAACTACCAAACACCTCTCAGTCCTAACTCTCAACCTTAATGGACTTAACTCCCCAATTAAGTGAAATAGTTGGATTAAAGAGCAAGATCCTTCTATCTTTTGCCTTCAAAAGTCACACCTTGCCCATAAAAACAAACATATTCTGAAAGTGAAAGGCTGGAATAAAATCTACCAAGCAAACAGCCCCCATAAAACAGGCGGGAGTTGAAATCCTAATATCAGATAAAATAGACTTCAAATTAAAATTAGTGAGAAGAGATAAAGAAGGTCGCTACATAGTAATTAAGGGATCTCTCCTTCAGGAGGATATTACAATTCTAAATATCTATTCACCAAACAACATAGCACCCAAATTTGTCCAAGAAACACTACTTTCCCTCAAATCTCACATAGATCCAAAGACATTAATTGTTGGGGACTTTAACACACCACTATCCCCTTAGATATATCAACCAAGAAAAACTCAACAGAGAGACTGCAGATCTAAACAACTACATAGATCAAATAGATTTAATAGATATCTACTGAATATTTCACTCAGCAGTACATGGAACATTTTCCAAAATAGACTACATTTCAGGTCACAAAGGAAACTGGTCCATATTCAGAAACATTAAAGTTATGCCCTGCATTCTCTCAGACCACAAGAGAATAAAATTATAACTCAACACCAAAAGCCACCAAAGAAAGTCCTGTAACGCATGGAGGCTGGACAACACACTGTTGAATCACCAGTGGGTCATGGAAGAGATTAGAAAGGAAATTGAAATGTGCATGATATTCAACAAAAATGAACACACAAATTACCAGCTCCTCTGGGACATGGCAAAGGCAGTACCCAGAGGCAAGTTTATAGCTCTGAGTTCCTACATCAACAAATTGGAGAGATCTGAAACCAACAACTTAATGGGACATCTGAACCTCCTTGTAAAAGAGCAGCAAGCTCTTGAAACTGCAATATTTCCCAAGGCTATCTACAAATTCAATGTGATATCTATCAATATCCCAACCTCATATGGAACAATAAAAGACCCCAAATAGCAAAAATGATCCTTAATAGAAAGAATACTGCTGGAGGAATATCAAAAATTTCAAACTCTACTACAAATCCATAGTAATCAAAACAGCTTGGGACTGGCACAAGAAAAGACCTGAGGACCAATGGAATAGAACTGAAAACCCAGAAATGAACCCACAGAGCGATAGCCTCCAAATCGTCGATAAGGGAGCTAAAAAAAAAAGGAATGCAGGTAGACCCATTGTAACAATGAGATATACACGACGTTATGTCGAAAAACGAACTTTACAGTTTTGGCCGGGGGGGGGGGGGAGCTGGGGGAGAAGAGAGGGCAGGGATGGGAAAGCGATACAAGGAGGAGGCAACAATGCTTGATAAGAAATGTACTCATTACCTTGCCCATGTAATTGTAAACCCCTCTGTATGGTATTTTCACAATAAAAAAATTGGGGGAGGGGAAGGGAAAAAACAAAAATTTAAAATAGGGATACAGGTTGACCCATTGCAACAATGAGATGTACAAGACACTATGTTGGAAAATGAACTTTACAATTTAGATGGGGGGAGTGTAGTTGTGGAGGTGGTAGGGAAGGAATGGTAGGGGAAAAACAAAAGAGAAGGCAACAATGCTTGATAAGAAATGTACTTATGACCTTGCTCATGTAACTGTAACCCCTCTGTACAGTATTTTTACAATAAAAACCTTATTTAAAAAACAGAATG